>NC_091293.1:33958858-34046358 GCF_038502225.1 Cherax quadricarinatus | reverse complement strand
TTGAGGGGAATAAACGAGGGTAGAGGATGAAGGATAAATGAGGGGTAAAGGATGAAGGAGCAGATAAGGGGTAAGGGACAGAAGGAAAGGGAAAGGGAAAAGTGAATTAGGATTATTGCAAGTGACGCATTTACAATTTCCTTTAGAATTTATTTGCCGAGCTTCTCAGATGTTGCCATAGAATTAGACATTGGCGATCGGAGCGGCAGTGGAGAGCTGTGGCGAGCTGTGTCGACCCAGAATGAGTGAGCGAGCGAGCGGACAGCTCACTGCTGCTGTGTCGACCCAGAGCGAGCGAGCAAGCGAGCAGGCAGCTCACTGCCGCTGTGGAGTGTACAAAATGCGCTGATAGGAATGGGTGAGATTTTTAGTATGCTATTTTACTTATCAGAAATTTAATTTAGGTAATGGATTAGGGGCAGAATTTAAGTATGTGTAAAGTGATCTTTGATTTTTAGATAAATTTAGAAGCCATTTTTTTAACATATTCCTAGTTAATAATAGCTTTTGTTTATATCATGAATATATATTTATTTTCAAAGGCCCCATATCTACTCTACAAATGTTATGAAATTACTGTAAATTGCAAATTTCCAGTATAATGCTAATCTAATATATTTAATTATTTAAGAAACTGATTTAGCAATTAAAATCTGACTTACACTATTCAGTTCTTAATATGAAAACATGACTAACACAAGATATTACGAATTAATATATATATATGTATGTATATATGTATTGTATGGACTGTCTCTCAGAGGGCATAGAGTGCATAGAAATCGATAAAGCTTCTTAATAAAAATGAAAGCATATTCCCTTAGTGTCCAGCTACTAGTAATGTGTGTTTTGATCCCTATACAAAGTGTTCAGTGCTAGTTCTTGAACACTTATAGACTGCTCAAGTCTCAGATTAAAAAAAAAATAGTTTTATAAGATGTTTATGCTGTCCCATTCATTATATTTTGTAGTATTAAAGAAATGTTTAAAATGTGCCAAATATATAAACAGTGATACAGCTCTGCGGTAATCTGCATAATTTGCATTTAAAGCATTTTCGATTTCTATGAGAAAATATGTATAAAAGTTGAGACATCTAATAATTTAAATACAGCTTAAAAAAGTCAATTTTCTTGTATATATGTATGTCTGTATGAATGCATGTGAGTGTATGTATAAGTATATAATAAATAAGCAAATACATATATATATATATATATATATATATATATATATATATATATATATATATATATATATATATATATATATATAATGTTTATTTATTTATTAAAAGTGCGATTTTGTAATTTTGTGATACTGATATACACAAATTTCACTACTGAGATCTGCAGTTGCAGTCACAAGCGTGTGTGTTTGTGTGTTTGTTTGTGTGTGTGTGTGTGTGTGTGTGTATGTGTGTGTGTGTGTGTGTGTGTGTGTATGTGTGTGTGTATGTGTGTGTGTATGTGTGTGTGTGTGTGTGCGTGTGTGTGTGCGCGCGTGTGAATGTCTGTGTATATTATTGTAATTATATCACGCAAGTATGTATTTCTGAATGTCCCTCTGTGAGACAGTGTTTTGACGTTTACTGGTATTAGCGCTGTGTTGAAGTAAAGCAGGGTAGAGTGAGGCCGTAGTAAGGCCATACCTAGAGTGAGTTTCTCGCCAGTGTCAGGGGGAAGTGAGAACCCAAGCAAAGTCATACTGCTTATCATAATACATGGCAGAACCAGATTGTATAAGTAATAGATAGTTCGACGCCGGATCTTGATGACGAAGGTTATATCCACATAGGGCTCTGGGCAGCATTGGTACGTCAGTACATTTCGCTCACCAGGAACCTCTGTAAAATAACGTTAATTAGTGTAAAAAAAAGCAGTGAGAGGAACCTGAGGGGAGGAGGTTGGAAGGGAGCGTCTCGGAATAGCTCGCTGGACACCCACTTGGGCTTTATTTTGCTAACTGAGAGGAGCATTCACTGAATATATCCGCAACCATCGGCTTTCACACATCTCTTGGATACTTCTTATCTTCTTTGCCTCTTATGGCTTCTCAATCGTCACAAGAAAACATAAACAAATGTAGCCGGCGAAGGAAGAGGGAAAGAAAAAATTGGTAGAAAAAACGGACTAGTAACAAGAGTATTGTGGAATGGATGGGAGAAAAGGATTGGTTGGTTGGTAAAGCTACCAGGAGCCAGGAATAGCAAGGACTAACTTGTGACATTCTTTTGGATGTTCCCCTCTGGCTCCAAATTCGAGAAGTTCACCACCTCAGGAGATCCTTAAATTAGTGTCTTCCGGCGCAGTTGGCGTGAGAAATCGGTGTTACCTGCCCCCGTTGTTGGGCAAAACTGCTCAATCAAAACCATCGGTAATCACGGACAGTGTCAAAATCCCGTCATTACCAAACTAACACTATAATATCAAATACTAATACGATTACAAGAGTAAAAAAAATGGATATAAAATAAGGTAAATAAAAATAATAATAATTATAATAATAAAATAAAAAAATAATAGTAATAATAATAACAAGAATAAGAATAATAATAGTAATAATAATAATAGTAATAATAATAATAATTAAGAAAACAAGGACTGGACAACTCATAAAGAGAGATGATACAAGATCTAGTCATAACAGTGAAAGGAATGATTTTCCCAATGGGCTAAAGGAACTGGTTACCTAGAGAGAGCTTCTCGCCACAGTCTGGGGGCAGTGTGAAGCCCAGCACAGCCATAGACGCTATCAGCACACAAGGTAGAATTAGGTTGCAGAAATAATATAGTGTGCGCCTCCGTATGACAATTTCGAATGTTGCGTCTACATACGGTTCCGGGCAACATTTGTAGTAAATGATATTTCTTTTCCCAGGGCAACCTAGAACATAAAAGGCAAGTGATAAAAGGTTGACATTCTTCCCAAAGTGTGACAACCGTGGAACCTGGGTAGAAGAGACCCGTCGTACGGTCATTAAGTCCTGGCTGATGCTCAACAACTTTCACTTTATGGTATTATAAAGTCCAAGATACTATCACTTTCCTGCCCATTAAGAAAACGTATTTTATTTAATAAATGCAAATTACAATTTATAAATAAATAACATGTATGTATATGTATATAAATATATATATATATATATATATATATATATATATATATATATATATATATATATATATATATATATATATATATATATAATGTCGTGCCGAATAGGTAAAACTGGTCAGTTAGCAAGAGCTCATTTAAAATTAAGTCCTTTCTAAAATTTCCTCTAATTCGTTTAAAGATATATTTTTTCATTTACATTAATGTATAAATTAATAATTTTGTACCTAAAAACCTTAGAAAACTTACCTAACCTTATTATAAATATTTGAAATAAGTTTACATTAGTTTAATAATAAACACAATGAGATATAATTTTTCGTTAGATTCAGAATGATTTTTGCGAAATTATTGCATACATGTTGCTATTTAAGCCAAATTCGCAAGTTTTACCTATTGGGCACGACATATATATATAATTTATATATATATATATATATATATATATATATATATATATATTTATATATATATATATATATATATTATTTATTTATTTATTTATTTATTTATGTTAAATGTATGTATGAATATGGCAAGGAATCAGTGATAAATGCATTACTATAAATATACATAAACATCTGCCGTGAAAGTAGAAGTTTTGAAATCTTGAAACTGTCTTGTGTAACTCTACACACGTCTTCAAAGAAACTCTCAAGACAGACTGTTAGCTTATTACTAAGGAAATAATTACTTGACACTAATCTTGATTATTCGATGACCATCTCAGTGGTTCCTTAAGAACTTCGAAAAGTTTTCACTGTAGCACTGATTACTTGTGGCCCTGTTTAAACACGATCACCCCACACTAAAAGGCATAAGCCTTCCTAGGCCATCCCCAGGTTCTTAGTCGGCATTTCCATGGTTCATGCAGCTTTCTGCAGTAGAAAGCGACTTCTTAGCTGCAGTAAAATATAGAAAAAAAGGCTGATATTTATCAGCAGTGGATTTGTCTAGCTTCGTGTTATACAGTTTTTGTCTTTTAAATACAACATATGATTTCACAATCTGAACGGAAATTGTCGCTAGATTATAATGAAACTTCACAGACCATAATGTTATAGATATTTATATTGGACTAAATTAACATCTCACAAACAACAAAAAAACATTGGCAATATCACAGTGATTAATGGTTTATTGTTTGATGCGAAAATAAGGCCAAACCCAAGTTTCAATCTCCATATTTAGCCTTGTAATCTGGATACCCAGATTTATTGATCTAGTCCATTTACCATAAGTAACTCATGAGCATAACTTACGGTCATTGATGTCCTACACATTTTAATAGGTTGTCGGAAACTATGTCTTCCAGAGAGTTCGCATTGAAAAGAAAATTTGTTTTAGGCATTCAGCAATTCTTCGGGTTTAAGAAGCACTACCCAGTGGAATTCCAGTAATTTTTTAGTAAAATAAACTTTGGTAGCACACAGTCATTCCAATACTATCTCTAAAACTTCTAATGTAATATATTTTGTTTCCTTTAAGCAAAGACAAAAGACAATTTTAAACGAAAACAGTACAATAAAGTTATTATCTAGAGAACGATTGCTAGATTCTGTTCCCTCCCAGCGATGGTTTGGTACGGAAACAATGCTGTTGGCACTGAATTACTTTTGTTGCTTTTACAGTAAATCTTTCTGCCTTTATTAATCCTATTCATCATGCCTCGTATTGGGTGTTTACTTTATGTGCATTAAAGCAGCTTTGTACTTGAACATTACCATTCGTTAGGCCAGCCGATGCGTAGGCTGGCCACTGGGATGATATTTAATTTAAAGTCAAGCCAGAAAGTTTACTTTACTGGTGACCTAAACAGTAAAGTGTCTACCGCGAGTATTCACTCAGTGATGATCGGGTAGCAAGTATATACATATATATATATATATATATATATATATATATATATATATATATATATATATATATATATATATATATATATATATGCAACAAGAACACAGTAAACAGGTGATTTCAGAATATGCAAAACAACCACTCTGAAAAAATAGAGAAATTCCAAGCGCTTTCGTGACTACTCACATTATCAAGGTAATGTGAGTAGTCACGAAAGCGCTTGGAATTTCTCTATTTTTTCAGAGTGGTTGTTTTGCATATATATATATATATATGTGTGTGTGTGTGTGTGTGTGTGTGTAAAGTAAACACCCAATACAAGGCATGATGAAAGAGGATTAATTATATATATATATATATATATATATATATATATATATATATATATATATATATATATATATATATATATATATATATATATATATATATACAACAGCAACAGATAGAAGGGGGTAATTCTCTGGGCCAAGGCAGATGTCGTCAAGAGCTATGCAGTGTTGCAATACAGCAACAGATAGTAGGGGAAATTTTCTGAGGCAAGGCAGAAGGTGTCATGGGCTGCCTTGCCTCGGAGAAGTTCCCCTCCTATCTTTTGTTGCAACATTGCATAGCTCCTGAAGACGCACGAGAGTGCATAAGATCTAGAGCTAAAGGTTTCCATCTGCACTGTTAAATTCCCTGTTTGCGATTTTATTATATATACTTATATATATATATATATATATATATATATATATATATATATATATATATATATATATATATATATATATATATAAATTCAAGGGAAAGGTAAAAATACTGGAAGCGCCGCAAATGTTAGCCAGGAAAGTGATTTTTTTTAGATTATCTTATATTAATCAGTTCACACTTGGTTACCCAGGTTTCACAGTATTTCGTCATTGCCAAATCAAATATGTAAGTGCATAATGTTCACTTGATTATCTCTTCTTCGTGGGAATACGCGGTAAATATACAATTAATAAAAAATCATTTGATTTGGCATTTATCATTTCCCAAGAGTAGTGAAAAATTAATTATTTGACTTTAATATATTTTTATTGTAATGGACAAAATATGAGTTTAAAACATAATTTTAGTTAAAGTGTTTAGAAAGACGAAGAGGGGAGAAAATATGAATTAGATAGTTAATAGTTCTAATAACGCCCTCCTGTTTTCATTCACGCCAAGCCATTCAGATAGTGAAAAATTAATGCAATAAAAGTTCCTTATACATAATGTATCCTATGGTAATATGCTAGTTTTCATGTTTTTCCCCCTGGCACCACCCTTGTACACACACTGCAACCAGCAACCAGTCATATTGCGGCCAAATACGGCTAGTTATCGGCGTCACTGTATCTTTCAATATGATTGTCTCCTTCCATATACCGAATGTCGAGAGGTGCGTGTTTGTCCAAGACACTTGTCAATAAGGCTCACTCACTCCCAACAACAGTTTACAACCCAGGTTTTCTTCCCCCTAGTTGTTGACATATATGCACGGAACGAGTTTACCAGTTTCTGTCTCATCGCTTATCGACTTTCCTTTTTTCTCTCTTAACTTTCGCCTCTTTTAAAGTCTACTGCATTACCAAAGGCTCATTTGTATTGCTGCTGTTTCCTCTTTTCTGCCTCTTGCTCTTTTCCTTTTGTTTCTTTTCGGGGATAAATCATGTTCGATTTCTCTTAAGAGTTAAAAATATCCTGTATTTTCTCGAGTACAGAAATTTTCACATGTTTTTTTTCCCTTGGACACAAAATTAAGTCAACTATACCTTTCGGTTTCTTATGTTTCTCTTCTTGCCTTCTTCCACGAGATGTCATCCTTAGCATCCCTTTCTGCTCCTCCTCCTCTTTCTTCTACCTCTGTTCCTCGTATCTTTTTCTTTATATCTAATTTCTGTATTTTAAGACTTGTCTCCTAGACTTCTGTTTTGAGTCCTCTAGCTTTCTAGACCAAGTCCTAGTAAACCTTTATAGAATTAGCCTATCCCATCATCATGATACTTGACAACGTTTGTCACTATAGGCCCATGTTTGGCTGCAATTCAGCAACCTCTCATTACTGTCCAGGCTTGCCAAGTATATCAGATCCGTAGTAGCAGGTCTGCCTGGACATGTAACTTAATTCTGCTGAAATTTTGTTTCCGTTCTCTTGCATTGTTCCTCCATGGTATACATACAAACATATATATATATATATATATATATATATATATATATATATATATATATATATATATATATATATATATATATATATATATATATATATATATGATGCTTCTCTACGGGAGTTATTTATACTTCCTAATACTGAAGTAAGAGGGTCAAGCAAGACTCATATGGAAACATATTTTGAGAAATAAAAATAAAGCAACTTCATTATATATGGACCGACTATTAATTAAGTATTACTCATCCTGGAAGCATGATGAAAACTGACCTTAACGATGAACACACTTCATGATACCTCAAGTAAAAAGTTAATTATTATAAAGATATTGTAAATTATGATTGAATCTCTCTCTCTCTCTCTCTCTCTCTCTCAACATTTCCACTTGTCTATTTGTCTGTGTCAATGAATATGTTCTTTTTTCTTTCCCTGTATCTGGCTGCTGTCTATTAGTGTCTGTTTCCAAGTATGTGTGTTTGTGCTAGTGTTTCTGTGTACGTGTTTGTTTCCATGTGTGTGTGTGTGTGTGTGTGTGTGTGTGTGTGTGTGTGTCTGTGTGTGTGTCTGTGTGTGTGTCTGTTTTCAAGTATGTGTGTTTGTGCTTGAGGTTCACTGACGAGCCCCAGGATGGGAAAGAAACATGGTTTGTGTACCAGGCTACCCAGCTTATGTGGCATTTGTGGGAATCTTGACCGTCTCAGAAGCAGTATCGAGACCTGCTAACTGTGATCTTTCTCTGTATATATCCCCGCTTGTTTCTGCGTGGTGCATTGATATATATATCACAGTAACTCAAACAGATTTAGTTGATGTATATTCAAATTTCTTATCACTTATTAGAACGTAATTCTCAAAATGTATCATATGTTTTTCTCTAATGAGTTTCTCAAATGTTTAAACAATTACACCTTTCAGAAAGACAGATCTATTGTTAAGATCCCATCAGTGGAGGTGCTTTGATCTCAGTGAAGGGCTCTTGATTCAGAGAACTGAGCTACCTCCTAATCCCCAGAGGGTATTGGACACTTAGGGGTATAGCGCTTCCTCTGAATAAAATAAAAGTAAATAAATACTTTTCAATAATATTAACTATTTCCTTTTCAATTACCGGTGCAATATTTACTGTTTATCATTTATCAGCCAAATTGCCGTTTCTTTTTACGAAAATTTCAATGACAGTTCAGAATGGATAAATTAATTCTTCGTCACATTTCTTCAAAATTCAGTGTAATGTCTCATCTCGACGTGTTGCTGTGTTATTGTTATGGCCAATAATACCATCTTAACTTTGTCTGGTTATTTCACTGGGTTACACTCTTCATGTTGCTTCTCTTTTAAGCAAAAGTGATTTAATAACAGCTTTGAAATTTCTCACACATTTCTACCCTGGATTTAAATACTTTATTATTTATCTTAATTAATTTTATTTTAATTCTAACTTATAAATACACTTTTGACAGATTTGAATAGTAGACCTGACCTTGACTTGCACTTCTCTGATATTCTTTTTTCAAGAAATTATATCTTCTAGTTCATTTATTTGTGTGTGTGTGTGTGTGTATGTGTGTGTGTGGGGGGGGAACCTCTTTCTGACAACTGATTTATTACTACTCAAGCTGAGCTATGCTTTTGGTGTCTAGTATTGATATATTCGTCTAACTTTCCTGAACTTTCCAACGTATTTTTTTTTAACTTATTTGTGATTATAGGAGTGGAGTCTGAGGTGTAGCCAGGGAGTCTGAGGTGTGGCCAGGGAGTCTGAGGTGTGGCCAGGTGTCTTAACTTGCTGTGCCTGGGTTCACTCAAGCTTAGCTTCGTAGAACTAGTTATATTTTTTCTTAAGTCTGTCTCCGCCACATACTTATCCATTTCATTTCCCCTTTCTGGCTACCCAAAGGACGGAAAATATTTTCTGGCGTTCCTATGGTTCATTTCCGTTTTCACTGTCAATATGTGCACTCTTTTTCCCCTTTCTCGCCTCTAAAACAATTCACATTCCACTCTTTCGTCGAGCTCTTTAACGTGTTTGTGAGTCGTTATCACATCCTTCCTAGACCCAATATTCTATTAATTTATCAAAGTTAATTCGTTAACTTTTCTTCAGCCACATATATGCTTCGTAACTTATGCACTTGACGTGCATCACTTTCGATATACTTAGTACTATATTCAGCCCAAGATATTTCTCGCTAAACGTAAGTTACATGCGTTGACCCCTGAGCTTGCACTGTTTTCATTATTCCTTATCATTCCTCAACTAATATCATCTTGGAATTGCTCGGGTTGAGGACCGGTTTCTTCTGTGTCACCATTACTACAGTTGGACCAAGATGTTTGGGTATTTATTCTTCACAGTAATTTCACATTTTCTGCAAGAGATACATAGGATTCTTTCTTCTCTGACATGTTTGTATATAGCAGAGGAAGTATTGGTCCTAACACTTCCTCTCTTATGTATTGGGACCATTATTATAATAAATAGTAATGGTCGCAATACAGATCCTTGCAGAGCGCCTTGTGTTACAGTTGTCCGTACACTCTATGCCTCCTGTTCCAATCATATTATTTATAAAAAAAAAAACGCATTTTAGGAGAGGAGCTTATGACGACGTTTCGGTCCGTTACAAGTGAAGCGAGAATAAGGGAAGGTCAGAAGACACTATAAGCTAAACTGACGAAGGAAGAAGCTTGTGGTGATAGTAGTAGTACTATTAGAAGTATTAGTAGTAATGATAGTATTAGATGCAGCAGTAGTAGAGGTAGTAATAGTAGCAGGAAATAAAGGAACTCTACTAGTCTGTGTATGCTTGTAGTAGTAGTAGTAGTTACTAGTTGTCAAAGGCACTTCTCGATAGACAATTGACCTCTGTGTGTGTGTACTTACCTAGTTGTGGCTGCAGGGGACGAGTCACAGCTCCTGGCTGCGCCTCTTCACTGGTCCCTACTAGGTCACTCTACCTGCTCCATGAACTTTATCATATTTCTTCTTAAAGCTGTGTATGGTACGTGCTTCCATTACATCACTTTCCAGATTGTTCCACTTCCTGACAACTCTGTGACTGAAGAAATACTTCCTAACACCCCTGTGACTCATCTGAGTCTTCAACTTCCAATTCTGACCCCTTCTTGCTGTGTCCCATCTCTGGAACATCATGTCTCTGTCCACTTTGTCGATTCTTCTCAGTATTTTGTATGTCGTTATCATATCTTCCCTATCTCTTCTGTCCTCCAGTGACGTCAGGTCTAGTTTGGCCACGTGAGGGTTCCAAACTGGTGCTGCATACTCCAGTGTGGGCCTGACGTACACGGTGTACAGGATCTTGAACGATTCCTTACCGAGATGTCGGAATGCTATTTATAGCTTTGCTAGGAGCCCATATGCTGCAGCAGTTATTTGGTTGATGTGCACCTCAGGAGATGTGCCCGGTATTATAATCACCCCATGATCCTTTTCCTTGAGTGAGGTTTGTAGTATCTGGGCCCCTAGACTGTACTCCATCTTCTGTTTTTCCCCAATCTTCATGACTTTGCACTTACTGGGGTTGAACTCCAGGAGACAGTTTCTGGACCAGGCCTACAACCTGTTCGGATCCTTTTGTAGTCCTGGCTGGTCCTCCTGCGATTGAATTCTCCTCATTAACTTCACATCGTCTGCAGATAGGGACACTTCTGAGTCTATTCCTTCCGTTATGTCATTCACATACACCAGAAACAGCACAGGTCCTTGGACTGACCCCTGTGGAATTCCGCTCGTCACAGGCGCCCACTCTGACACCTCGTTACGTAACCTAACTCCCTGATGTCTTCCTGTCAGGTATTCCTTGATCCTGTGTGAGTGTATGTGTGTGTGTGTACTCACCTAATTGTAGTTGCAAGGGTCGAGACTCAGCTCCTGGCCCCGCCTCTTCACTGATCGCTACTAGGTCCTCTCTCTGCTCCCTGAGCATTGTCATACCTCGTCTTAAAGCTGTGTATGGTTCCTGCCTCCACTATGTCACTTGCTAGGCTATTCCACTTCCTGATGACTCTATGACTGAAGAAATACTTCCTAACATCCCTGTGACTCGTCTGAGTCTTCAGCTTTCAATTGTGACCCCTTGTTTCTGTGTCCTCTCTCTGAAACATCCTGTCTCTGTCCACCTTATCTATTCCCCGCAGTATCTTGTATGTCGTTATCATGTCTCCCCTGACCCTCCTGTCCTCCAGTGTCGTCAGTCCGATTTCCTTCAACCTTTCATCGTAGGACATTCCCCTGAGGTCTGGAACTAGCCTTGTTGCAAACCTTTGTACTTTCTCTAACTTCTTGACGTGCTTGACCAGGTGTGGGTTCCAAACTGGTGCTGCATACTCCAGTATGGGCCTAACGTACACAGTGTACAGTGTCTTAAACGATTCCTTATTAAGGTATCGGAACGGTATTCTCAGGTTTGCCAGGCGCCCATGTGCTGCAGCAGTTATCTGGTTGATGTGTGCCTCCGGAGACGTGCTCAGTGTTATGGTCACCCCACGATCTTTCTCCTTGAGTGAGGTCTGTAGTCTTTGTCCACCTAGCCTATACTCTGTTTGCGGTCTTCTTTGCTCTTCCCCAATCTTCATGACTTTGTATTTGGCAGGGTTGAATTCGAGAAGCCAGTTTCTGGACCACATGTCCAGTCTGTCCAGGTCTCTTTGTAGTCCTGCCTGATCCTCATCCGATTTAATTCTCCTCATCAGATTCACATCATCTGCGAATAGGGACACTTCAGAGTCTAACTTTAGAGGCTCTGTGTGTGTGTGTGTGTGTGTGTGTGTGTGTGTGTGTGTGTGTGAGTGTGTGTATGTATGTTTGTATGTATGTTCTTATTTCCATTAGTTTGTTACTTGTGTGTTTACATAATTGTACTATCCTAATTACGAATTCGGGTTCAATCTATTTTTCTCTCTAATATTTATCAACAGTTCCCTTTTCCACTCTTCACATTTCCTTATCCCTTCGTAACTCTCTCCCTTTCCTACGCTGAATTCCCATCTCTCTGTCTCTGTCTCTGTGTCTCTCTCTGTCTGTCTGTCTCTCTCTCTCTCTCTCTCTCTCTCTCTCTCTCTCTCTCTCTCTCTCTCTCTCTCTCTCTCTCTCTCTCTCTCTCTCACTCTTTACCTAAAATTGAAAGCTTCTACTCAATTACAAAGATAGTTGTTATCTATTAGTTATTTGTTATTCTCTGAAATAATTTCACGGTTTTGCAGTAGTAGATTCTAAGGGCAAATGATTCATTAGATACAAAGAAATATACATATATCATTTGCTATACATATGCTATACATGTGCTATATGTAAATTTCTCTCAGATAGAGGATGACGCTGGAGCATTTTTGCAAGAGAAACTTTATTTTGGTCACTGGACTTCTTTTCCTGAGTATCTCTCTGTTGTAAAAAAGTGGCTTGCAAGAGCAGTGCTGAATGATTGCCCGTGAAGTAATGACCCCAGACAGGAAGTACTGTAGTAAACTGCTGGCATTTGGGATAATAATTGCTCTTGTTTCGCTGTCTAGATGAGAAGCTTTGAAAACATTAAAATTATACATGCCAAAAATATAACAAAGCATTACATGACAGTGTTCAAGGCTGAAATCATAGGTTAAATTAAGATTAGTTGGGACTCGACATAACTTGCTTTGCAGACATGTGTTGAAGTTAGAATGGAGTGCAGATCATCCACTAGAGTGGTCGAACTCAGAACGCTAAAGGACTTTTGACTTGTATAGTTTAGCAGCCGCTACTATCAAGCAAATAAGAGAACCACCTTCATAATGCAGGATTCTGGGTTGCTTAGCTTTGAAGTTCAGAATATAGTTCTTCATAATCGTTCATCGTCTATCATTAAAAAGCCTTCCATCCATCCTTACACAACTGCCGGAAATTGCTTCATGATATCAAAGGACGATCATCATCTAGTCTCTTTTACCAGCAAATGTAACCAACCATCACCAGACTTCCTGCATCTATAGCATTGTTCGATAATCTTTCTTCTCTATTTCTCTATCTTTAAATTATATTTCGTCTTTTCTCGATATCCGTCTCGTCCCCTTACGATTTACTAGGACACACACACACACACACACACACACACACACACACACACACACACACACACACACACACAACACACACACACACACACACACACACACACACACACACACACACACATATATATATATATATATATATATATATATATATATAATGTATGTCTGTATGTATACATATTCACATTCTTTCCTGTGCCTGAAGCTTCTGATCACCAATTGCCTGAGGAAAGAAATATAATCAGTTATTTCCGATTTCTGGGACATCGACTGACTTCCGAGGAAACGTTCTTAAAATTGGAATATTCATTCTTCCATGATGGACGGCTGTTCTGTTAGGAGTTAGTCGGTTAAGAATATGATCCCTGGTATATTGACGGGTGAAGAATATGCGGGGGTAGCCCGACTGAACTGGAAATTTTTATGTACTTTTTTGCATTGCCACAGTACTGTTTTTTGTTATAGGTAATCATGAAACATACCTGCTATTGAGTTGTGTCCCTTATTGAAAACTTTCAAATAATCTTTCTATTATGTTTTCACATACGTTCCCCACAGCATTGTTCTCTTAATCTTTATCCTTATGGTTTGCTAATTATTAACATTCACTCACTGAAAGAAATTATATTATATATATATATATATATATATATATATATATATATATATATATATATATATATATATATATATATATATATGCGTAATGATAAATTTAATCATATGAAACAGGAATCTTCTACATAGAAGTTAATTAAGATCGCAATCATTGCCACAGCCACGCTCACGGAAAAGTTCACAGTCACGCCCTCAGGAGAGTTCACAGCCACGCCCTCAGTCACGCCCACCAGACCAGCGACTCACCGATAAGGTCCCACTCCCCGTTTTTGATGAAGTCGCTAAGATCGCCGCCGTCCTCGGACTGAAGCTGCAGGTCAAGCTGGAAAAGACGATAATGATAGAGGTATGGCTGTACAGCGGTTATGGAAGTGGTACACTTTAAAGTGGGGTGAAGGTACGACTTGATGTTTGTAACGGGATCTAGTGTCAATAAAATGAAACTACTCTCCTCAAGTTAGGAGATCTAATTAAGTCCTATTCCTCAGGCATTGATGTGTTTAGCGCTTAGTTATGATTATAACAATCACCAGACACTGAATAACCCCTGTGCTAACGCTTCCTATTGATATATATATATATATATATATATATATATATATATATATATATATATATATATATATATATTATCAACCCTTCCTCAGCCCTCTGGACAACAGTTTTGGTAATCCCGCACCTCCTCCTAACTTCCAAACTACGAATTCTCTGCATTATATTCACACCACACATTGCCCTCAGACATGACATCTCCACTGCCTCCAGCCTTCTCCTCGCTGCAACATTCATCACCCACGCTTCACACCCATATAAGAGCGTTGGTAAAACTATACTCTCATACATTCCCCTCTTTGCCTCCAAGGACAAAGTTCTTTGTCTCCACAGACTCCTAAGTGCACCACTCACTCTTTTTCCCTCATCAATTCTATGATTCACCTCATCTTTCATAGACCCATCCGCTGACACGTCCACTCCCAAATATCTGAATACGTTCACCTCCTCCATACTCTCTCCCTCCAATCTGATATTCAATCTTTCATCACCTAATCTTTTTGTTATCCTCATAACCTTACTCTTTCCTGTATTCACCTTTAATTTTCTTCTTTTGCACACCCTACCAAATTCATCCACCAATCTCTGCAACTTCTCTTCAGAATCTCCCAAGAGCACAGTGTCATCAGCAAAGAGCAGCTGTGACAACTCCCACTTTGTGTGTGATTCTTTATCTTTTAACTCCACGCCTCTTGCCAAGACCCTCGCATTTACTTCTCTTACAACCCCATCTATAAATATATTAAACAACCACGGTGACATCACACATCCTTGTCTAAGGCCTACTTTTACTGGGAAAAAATTTCCCTCTTTCCTACATACTCTAACTTGAGCCTCACTATCCTCGTAAAAACTCTTCACTGCTTTCAGTAACCTACCTCCTACACCATACACTTGCAACATCTGCCACATTGCCACAGAAGTTTGTGGTTACAGGAAAGTGGGTGCAGGAGGGAAGAGGAGCGATTGGTGGAATGATGATGTAAAGAGAGTAGTAAGGGAGAAAAAGTTAGCATATGAGAAGTTTTTACAAAGTAGAAGTGATGCAAGGAGGGAACAGTATATGGAGAAAAAGAGAGAGGTTAAGAGAGTGGTGAAGCAATGTAAAAAGAGAGCAAATGAGAGAGTGGGTGAGATGTTATCAACAAATTTTGTTGAAAATAAGAAAAAGTTTTGGAGTGAGATTAACAAGTTAAGAAAGCCTAGAGAACAAATTGATTTGTCAGTTAAAAATAGGAGAGGAGAGTTATTAAATGGAGAGTTAGAGGTATTGGGAAGATGGAAGGAATATTTTGAGGAATTGTTAAATGTTGATGAAGATAGGGAAGCTGTGATTTCGTGTATAGGGCAAGGAGGAATAACATCTTGTAGGAGTGAGGAAGAGCCAGTTGTGAGTGTGGGGGAAGTTCGTGAGGCAGTAGGTAAAATGAAAGGGGGTAAGGCAGCCGGGATTGATGGGATAAAGATAGAAATGTTAAAAGCAGGTGGGGATATAGTTTTGGAGTGGTTGGTGCAATTATTTAATAAATGTATGGAAGAGGGTAAGGTACCTAGGGATTGGCAGAGAGCATGCATAGTTCCTTTGTATAAAGGCAAAGGGGATAAAAGAGAGTGCAAAAATTATAGGGGGATAAGTCTGTTGAGTGTACCTGGTAAAGTGTATGGTAGAGTTATAATTGAAAGAATTAAGAGTAAGACGGAGAATAGGATAGCAGATGAGCAAGGAGGCTTTAGGAAAGGTAGGGGGTGTGTGGACCAGGTGTTTACAGTGAAACATATAAGTGAACAGTATTTAGATAAGGCTAAAGAGGTCTTTGTGGCATTTATGGATTTGGAAAAGGCGTATGACAGGGTGGATATATATATATATATATATATATATACTTTAAAAGTGGTGTAAGATGTTGTGATCGTCTTGCATATTCCCTGGTGTGTCCCGGACCGGGTCTTCTCCATCTCCGTGGAGTGACCTGGCATTGGCTTCCCGTTGGGGAAAATTAGTGATTGAAACAGTACAACTAGTTTTCATATATTAAGAATTCATCCTAGCCTGGATATTATAATAAAGGATCAAGTCATACTTCTACCATAAAGTATTATATATTTTTGTATTTCGGTTGGTGCGCGATCCGAGAGAAGTATCTCCGTACGGCATAATCTCAGAACCCTGTACGACAGTGAACGCGACGGGAACAGCACAGAGTGCGGCAGGGTTTCTTGTGACGATAAACATTAATAAACATTAGCGTTCACTGAATATTTGAAATGAAAATGAAGAGGCATTTACAATTTATCACGCGGACACTAATAACCCAATTTCTTCAATAAAAATGGTAAACTAGAATATTCACAGTTCCAAACTAACTCATATCTTCAGCTAAGAAACACCAGCTTTGAAGCCAAATTGAACAGGCATATCACAGAAAGACCGATATTCCAAAATAGATATTAAGTTTGAAGCCGCTAAGAATTTGCATTGTCAAGTTATAACCATAAAGTGTTGAAGCTAATGAGATGAGGCACTCGGAAGTTATTACATGAAAACTAATACACTAATTTTCCTAGCTTCTGCCATATAGCAGGAATATTGGGATATACACAGACAAAAATCAATCCAACGTTTTAAAACCTAGGTCATTATTTATGTTAGTAAGAAAGGAAGTATGCATGTTGTTACAATGGTCTTGAGGGCACACAAATGTTGTTGCCATATAAAAGTATCTAGTATGACCCAGTTAAGTCGACGCTGTGACTTATTTCTGATCGAAATAGACATTTTGCAGTTACTTCACAGAAACAAATTAGATTAATTAAAATGGCTCATTAGAGCTTACACAACCCAAAATAAAGGGGAAACTTCCTTAGAGGAAAGCAAATTAACACTAGAGCCGACCAGAAACGACAGTCTTTTGTTACTGCACAGACTCCAACAAAATTGGCGCCCATAGAGCCTAACCCCGAGAAATATTTCATCTATTTCATCAGATGAATCAGCCAATAAAATTAAAACCGTTCATATTTGTTCATTGTTAATCATGGGATAACATAAGTAGGGGTTAAAGGGTATTAGTAGAAATTTGGCTCTTAGAAATATTATCGGAAAGGTATAGAAGAGTCTCAAGTAAGGCATATTAACCTACACTGAAAAGGATAGTAGACAATATTTAGAGATATGTCTGAATACCCCTGGGAACATTTGAGTACTCCAGAGGAGGACATTTAAATGGACAAATAACACATTCTGTTCCTTTTATTAATTAAAAAGGCTACACAGAATAATAGCAATCAAGATATATATAGTATCCAATGAGAAAAGTAGTTTCTCAAATCACATGACCTGTTACAAGCGGCTAGAAAAAGCTTGGGACTGGCTATTATATCTTCTAATTTCATACTTGACATCTGAGAAACCATTCTACCCCATATGTGGAGTAGGAGGATGGTGGTGGTATGGGGTTGGCACCGACCGTTGGCCACATTCTGAGAGAAGCGGCGGTCAGTGACACGCCCTCACTCTCCCTGCTTTAGTTGCTCCCTGGCAACATTGCATAGCTCCTGATGATTATTTTGCGTATATATATATATATATATATATATATATATATATATATATATATATATATATATATATATATATATATATATATATATTTATATATATATATTGTGTGTGTGTGTGTGTGTGTGTGTGTGTGTGTGTGTGTGTGTGTGTGTGTGTGTGCATGCGTATGTGTGTGTACAATATTTGTTTTGAGTTCTTCAAGAAAGCCCAATATGACATAGTTTTTCGTAGAAACTTGGCAAATTTGCACCTACACAGCTCAACTTCAATGCAAGAATACTTCCAATTATGACGAGGAATCTATTTTATTTAATGAGAATTTGAAGCATCAAAGAAGGCATTCTCTAAATAATTGCTCTGAATCCAACGATTCCAATTTTTTTTTTTCAGCCTTCTAATAAAAATGCATCAGCGTTAATATTTTGAAGCTGATTCATGGGGATATTCTTAAATTATTGAATGGCAATCAATATCAGTATTTATTTAATTAAACTAGCAAATTAGAAGTAACGCAGCTCAATAACACTGCAAACTTTGCTCTCCGGAAAACACATCATCAAGGATGAAAATTCAGAGCCGATTCCAGGATACTGACAAATTTGCCTGGACACAGAGAGAACGTAATGGGAGCTGTTCTGTCTGTAAGATGCACCGCCCAGTAAATAATGAAGTCATTCAGATGAGGTAGAGTCAGATATTCCTGAAGTGGTAAGTAAAACATGTGCAACGGTTAAGTATGTTAATTCCGAGTCCCTCTTCAATCTAACCCATCTCACTTGCAACCAGTGGTCAGGAAAACTTGTCGAAAATGTCCTCTTTACCAAGATGCCTATATGTTGGAGTGTCTTACAGTGTGAATATAGATACCTAACTGTTGCACATGTGTCTTACTTATCAACTTGTCGGTATTGTATACCATGATCATATTCATATAAGGTGATTTAACGGGAATAAAAAATCATACTATTTTCCACATAAAATTAACAGATGTGTATCTACACACCTTAAATTTCACTTCCCGAATCCCATCATCGAAATAGGAGGAATCTTTTTTGAATGGTTGAAGCAGAGGGTTTTGAAAGTTATTGGAGCCGTTCCTGATCACTGAGCCCCGCACACTGCAGTTGTTCCAAGAATTTTACCCTAGTTTTTATACATCAAGGTAGAAAATTTCAAACCAGTCGGACGAGCGAAATAAAAACAAAAAGTCAGAGAAAGAAAAAAAAAATAAATATCCACTTATGGTGTTAGAGTATTCTGAAAGCTTTCAGAACCTGTTCTCGTGAGGTAATATGAAATTATTCCTTCAAGACATCTATTACAATTGCTCCTGGAGCAGAATCTGGTGTAGTAGTACATGACATCATATATATATATATATATATATATATATATATATATATATATATATATATATATATATATATATATATATATATACAAAACAACCACTGTGAAAAAATAGAGAAATTCCAAGCGCTTTTGTAACTACTCACATTATCAAGGAACAATGAAAGTAATGCATCAAAGGAAGGCATATAAAGGGTCTAGACCACACCTCATTATCAAATCCCACAACAAAGCAACACCTGATGCGCGACTCATAAGAAAGGGAACACTGCAACAGGCCCGCTGGCCCAACTAGACAGGTCCTTCACACAACCCACCAACAAACTATTCTACCCAAGAATTAAGAATTTTAAAATTTATTATTTGTCCCATGTATTATTAAATTCTTCCCAAATTCTATTAATTATAAATGGATCTAATTTATATAAACCAAAGGAAATATTCGTATTATTGTCAACACTGCTTTTTATGAAAAAAGATTCAATTATATTTTTGACAATAATATGAATATTTCCTTTGATTTATATGAATTAGATCCATTTATAATTAATAGACTTTGGGAAGAATTTAATAATGCATAGGACAAATAATAAATTTTAAAATTCTTAATTCTTGGGTAGAATAGTTTGTTGGTGGGTTGCGTGAAGGACCTGTCTAGTTTGGCCAGCGGACCTGCTGAAGTGTTCTCTTTCTTATGAGTCGCGCGTCAGGTGTTGCTTTGTTGTGGGATGTGATAGTGAGGTGTGGTCTAGACCCTTTATATGCCTTCCTTTGATGCATTATTTTCATTGTTCCTTATAATGTGAGTAGTCACAAAAGCACTTGGAATTTCTCTATTCTTTCACAGTGGTTGTTTTGCATATTCTGAAATCACCTGTTTACTGTGATCTTATTGCATATATATATATATATATATATATATATATATATATATATATATATATATATATATATATATATATATATGCAAGGAATTCGCGAGAGCAGGCGAAATATACACAAACACTGATCTCTGGATATATATATATTATATATATATATATATATATATATATATATATATATATATATATATATATATATATATATATATGGTATTGATCAATAACAATATTGCGCTGGCCAAGGATTTGAACCCATGTTGTACTGGCCCGCCATTGTGAGCGAGAACCAAATACACCTTAACCCACAGGATTGGGTGGTCCTCTGGGTTAAGGCGTCATGTGGTTCTTGCTCCGGTACAATATGGGTTCATATATATATATATATATATATATATATATATATATATATATATATATATATATAATATATATATATATATATGCAATAAGATCACAGTAAACAGGTGATTTCAGAATATGCAAAACAACCACTGTGAAAGAATAGAGAAATTCCAAGCGCTTTCGTGACTACTCACATTATCAAGGAACTATGAAAGTAAAGCATCCAAGGAAGGTATACAAGGGGGTCTGGCCAACACCTCACTATCATGTAAGAGATTTTAACCATCCAATTGATTTTCAAAAAGTTGAGAAAGTAGTATCAAGCAAGTCCATGGTCGACAGGAATATAATTGAATCTTGTTTCATAAAAAGCAGTTTTGACAATAATATGAATATTTCCTTTGGTTTATATAAATTAGATCCATTTATAATTAATAGAATTTGGGAAGAATTTAATAATACACTGGCCAAATAATAATTTTAAAAATTTTCTTGGGTAGAATAGTTTGTTGGTGGTTGTGCAAAGGACCTGTCCAGTTGGGCCGGCGCGCGTCAGGTGTTTAACCGTTGTGGGATCTGATAGTGAGGTGTTGGCCAGACCCCCTTATATACCTTCTTGGATGCTTTACTTTCATAGTTCCTTGATAATGTTAGTCACGAAAGCGCTTGGAATTTCTCTATTCTTTCAGAGTGGTTGTTTTGCATATATATATATATATATATATATATATATATATATATGTATATATATATATATATATGTGTGTGTGTGTGTGTGTGTGTGTGTGTGTGTGTGTGTGTGTGTCATGCCGAATAGGTAAAACTTTTGATTTTGGCTTAAATGGCAACACTCTTCTTGCCGAATAAGGCAAGCGAGAATTTGTGTATGCAATAAATTCCAAAAAATCGTTCTGAACCTAAAGAAAAGATATATTTCATTGTGCTTATTTATTATTAAATTATTATAAATTTATCTAAAATATATTTAGCTCGATTAGGCTAAATTAAATTGCTCTTGTTATAATATGGTTAGATAATTTTCCTAAGGTTCTTTCGGTAGAAAATTATTATTATTTACATTAACATAAATGAAAAAAATAGATATCTTTAAACGTATAGGATTTTTTTTTAGAAAAGACTTAATTTTAAATGAGTTCTTGCTAATTGGCCAATTTTACCTATTCGGCACGGCATATATATATATATATATATATATATATATATATATATATATATATATATATATATATATATATATATATAAATACAGTTAGAATTTTTGCAGACAGTAAATGACAGACAAGCGTTCAAATGCATTTCGATTATTTAAGTATTGTATAATAATTTGGATTCTGACTGATTAAGTCAAGCATTCGTTAAAGTGTATTGGTAATAATAACTCTTACTATTCTTATAAGTAAGATTCTCCAGTTATTAAAGCTCCGATACTTGATAATCCTACACTACATGGACGTCCGCTGGAACTTTTTCTGGGCGATAGGGGAAGGGAGAGGAATTATTTTTCAAGGAGGAGCACAAACTTTTCGAGCGAAGGGAGGCAATGAGATAAACAGACTTAATGCTGGCAATCAATATAATTGTTTTCCCTATTTTTTTTTTTTTTAACTGACATCACTAAATTCTCTTGAGTACTTCCCAGCATTAATTGAAATTGAAATTAAGACTCATGTGCAACATCTGGGTATCTTTATTGTAGACGTTTTGCCATCCAGTGGCTTTATCAGTACAAATTCCAGGACATAAATTGAAGACAGAACTATGTACAGAAGATGAGGTAATTAGACCCTCAGCCTTGGAGTTGGTGTGAAGAGCACCGTAGTCGTGGAGGTTCTAGAGCAGCACGAAGCACGAAGACGACCAGAGCTGTCATGAGGTGGGAAGGAAGAAGGATGAGAAAGGATGGAAATCTGGAAAAGGATGGGAGGGAGGAGGAGAGGAGGAAAAGAAAAACAAGTGGCCCAACCACTTTGGAACATGTGGTACAGAAGTACTGTAGACGTAGATGGAAAGGGACGAACGATGTCGGTACTTGGCTCACTAGGAGAGGATGGCAAAGGCGGCGGCAAGAGCTGGGAGTGTTAGAAGGTAAGCAGGATGAGTTATATTGTTGATGGTCGGCTTGAGGCTTGTTAGGCTACTGTCCCATTAGAAAGAGTCTGGAACTTCGGCTTTGGCATGTAGATGAGTTTAAACTTGCGGTCAGGGTCTATCCCTGGATCAGCAAGGAGATTGAGACAACGTGATGGTCTGCAGACGTACTTGACTTCTTCGCTCTGGAGGAGGGGGAGCAATGTCTGTGCATCTATTTCATTAGGATACTGCCGAGTGGTGAAGAAAGAGACTCTACGTATCGAATTGTTGGGACGATTATCCTCAGAGTCAGAGGCAGGCGAAATCGTTGATTGGACAGTTTTGTTGGTGGTGGAAGACGAGGACGCTGCTCGTGTCTTGACAGATGTAGTGGCTGGCGTTGGAGGTGGTTTCTCATTGGTGGAGGGAGGTGGAGGCACGTGAGGCAGTGAGGGCTCTGATTGGTTCCTGGCAGTTGTGGTGGCTGGGGGAGGAGGCGGTCTCTCATTGGTGGAATGTGAAGTAGAGCAGGTGGCTTCTTCAGAAATCATATCTTGCAAGTCATCTGGTGCCTCGAAGCTGACGATTTTTGGAATAATCCTCTAAACATCAACTGAAGCAGGACTAGCTGGGAAGTTGAATGAAGGCAGATTGTCGAGGGCAAGAATTCCATTCACAGTTGTATTGAAACAACCCTGGTTAGCTGCATTTTGCATGTGTGCATACATCAGGCAGTAGTAGAATTTTGTTGAAATATCTGGTAGAGGAGAGGCAATGAGTGGTGGAGGCTGCTGAGTGGCTTGTAAAATCTTGGTGGTGGTTGTCTGTAGCTTAGCTATAGCAGCATAAGTAGGAGAGTTTCCTGTAGTCTTCTTCAGGTCTTCCTTTGGCTACTTAGAAAGGATCTCCTTACAAACAGGACATTTGGCTGCCAATGTATGGTGGTCACTCTTACAGTTGATGCAGGTAGGAACAGCAGTTGAGGTGCAGGAACGAAAGTCGTGACCTTCAGACCCACAGGTTGAACAGATATTCTTGTTCTTCACATGACATTCGGGAGTTGAATGATTGTAGAAGTAGCATGTAGGAGTAGGAGTAGCTCTGGCCGTCATAGTGACGTCCAGAAACGTGACCTTGAGCATCGAGGAAGCGTTGGGAATCTTCACAATAGAGGCAATCTTGGCCCAGGCGTTAAAGTCTTCAATTGATGACTTAATGTCGTCGGGAGGCATGGTTGTGATGAGCTTATCAAGGCGTTTCATGAACACTGACCGTTTAGCTAGCATGTAAGGTGAGGTAGAGATGGTAAAGCCATGGTCGTCTAATATCTTCAGTGCAGCAGGCGTGAATACCTTGTCTGCTTCTTCATCATCAAGAAAGGTGACAGGAAAAGCTTCTTTCAGAGTAGTAATGTTCGAGAACTTAACTCTCAGACTAGACTGGAGAGAAGATTCAAGTTCAAGCTTCGTGGCATCGTTGATGACAGCAGTCTTAGGTTTAATCCTCACACGATGAGACATCGTGGAGATGGTAAAGGTTCCCCTCCCCAACAGGGATCGTAGGGAGATTGAGAAGTGCAAGAGCGTCTGTGACCGTACAGGACGAAGTCTACAGACCGAATCCTGTGTATCTGTGAATCTCTGTATTTCGTTCTGGAGCAGAGGCAAGGAGACTGGCGCTTATATACTAACGTCAGGTTAGAATTTGTATTGATAAAGCCTTTGGATGGCGAAATATCCACATTAAAGCTACCCAGATGTTGCACATGTGTCTTAATTTCATCTTATCGGTATTGTATACCATTCTCGTACATTAATCGAAGTCTCTTACAGAAGTGTTTTCTTGCACAGATATGACATTCCAGCAAGACTGTTTTCCAAAGCAAGTTTTAGCTGGATGCGACCCATAACAGTCGGCTAAAACAAACAGGCATTTATGTTTATTAATAGGCAGAGAAGTGTAGCATGGGTGTAAGGAAACTTAACACAAGCCTGATCATGGAGGGAGGAGCGGACAACTGCTTTAATTCCTTGCCCATCCTCTTATCATTTCAGCGGACGACGTTAATTGTTTTGCTTGATTAAACAAAATCTCATTTTAAGCATATGAGGAACATAAGAGCAGTTAAGATAATGCAGTGTATTAAATATTTGTTTCATATTTTTCATTAATATTTATATTTTCACCTAGTTTTACTGACATCCAGTTTATTACTTTTTTTCAAAGACAAAAACCAAAGACAGCAACTTAAATCTCTCCCATAAATACACTGAAGATAATATGTAAAGCTATTTTCCCTTTTCTAGTCCTACCTGCCATCCTGAGTAGGTCCACGATCCGAACTTCATTTTACACCGCTGGTCATCGAAAGGGAACCAAGTAATATCTATTTTACAGGTAGACTTGAAGATCCCCGGTGGGATGTAGAGGCAGTTCCCGCTGGAGGACACGACCACCTTCGTCTGGTAAGTGCCGTCGAAGCCCTCGTCAGCGCTGGAAGGAAACAGCGACATTATTATTTCTTCCTGTAGGCAAAGAGGTTGGGCGATGTTTCTGTCGCTGCTGGTGTCAGAGAAGCTTTTTAGTAGCTACTGGTGTTTAATAGTAGTGATAATGTGAACTGTTTTGATAAGTATAAAACATGTAAACTACACATGGGTCATTATTGTCATACTTCACCTACACGCTAATATCACGTAAAGTCTGATCGGTTAACTAGGGAATATGACTAACTCTCGGTGTATATTCAGTAAGATATACACCACTCATTTTACATTATTTACCCTTGACAAACAAATGCTAGACGTTCACAGTGTCGAAGGGAAAGAGTGTGATTGTTTTTCCTAGTGTAACATAAACGTAAGTGAATAAATGAACCATAAATTATGTCGTAAGAGAGAGGAAATACCACGAGTGTTCTATTTAATGTATTAGAAAAAATATTTCTCACCTTTAGAACTGTAATTTTTTTAACAACTTCTTACTGAGAGTGGAGATTCTATAACACGTAACGTAATATACAAGGTATTCCTGTTGTCTTGCAAAATCGTAATCAACGCACAGTAATTCACTGAACCGAGTGGGTGTCGAACCCATGGCAAGCCTATCCTAAAATTAGCAGGCTAGTACGTTATTTACTGTACCATGCTAGCTTAATAACAATTAAACTAAATTAAATCTACACACACTAGGAGGTTAGCATGAGCTACACTGTGACCACAAATGGAGTTTTTTACAGACGAATCTCACACCAATATGGTTGTCGTAACTCTAGCTGAAGGCACTTCAAAGCCGTTATGAGTGACCTGCGATATCGTAATGTCTCGATTGTGAACTCACTGAGCGGAGTGGGGTTCGATATATGTTAAGCGATCAGATTACACCTCAAGGTATCGAACAATTTTAGTAAAACAATAATGAGATGAATAACTGCAGCAGAAAAGTGATAAGAGTCACGAAATTAATTGTAAAGAATTAATGCATATCGCAGCAATTTGAGTGTAAAATGAACATCGATGGATAGACAAAGAACTGCTATTATACTTAATCATATACCATGTGAAGACAGCATCAGCATTGACTTGATTACAAGACAACTGTTGATCACAGATTCCAGGAGGACTCCTTATGATACATGTTTTTAATTATATTCCTAAATCTTATCATAGTCGTATTCACTGTACTAAATAAATAATGGGTGCTCCCGATTATTAGAAACAACTAAAAATGCAAGATAATTTGACCTTTAATCATAATTATCACTCATAATCATAATGATCGCAAATCACAATAAAAGAAAAATTAAATTATTAAGTTGTTTTCCCAGATATTTTTGATATTTTATAATTATAGATCATATCATACTCTATCAAACTGGTTGGTTAATGATTAGTTATTGGGGTTTGAAGCCTGTCGACTACACGAGGGTAACCTTTTCACCACCAGATAAGAATACACCAATACCTAAAATAGTGATTAAACTCTCAGCGTATATACGCTGAGAGACATGCACCTCTCGCCATACACATCCTGTTTTTATTCAGTAATAAAACTAACAAAAAGTAATGTCAAATCATTTTAATTTTTTAAAAGACAAAATTAATAAGAATAAAATGTAGTGGTGTTAGCGTTCCTTTGGTAAGCTAAGTAAACAAAACATTTCTTTCTGAATCAGGAATTGCAGATGTCCACTTCAAAATAAAGAAATCCTCCAAATTAATAGACTGCAAACTCAGTCAATAAAAAGGGTTATAAAATTCAACGGTATTTCCATATTTATTGCAAATTAAATTCCGTTTTTATACAATTTGCCAAATTGTATTCCAATCCATGGAGTGAAAATACTCCTCTTCATCAGTGCACACGTTGATGGCATCAGTGAACACGTTGATGGCATCAGTGCACACGTTGATGACATCAGTGCACAGGTTGATGGTATCAGTGCACAGGTTGATGGTATCGGTGCACACATTGATGGTATCAGTGCACACGTTGATGGTAACAGTGCACACATTGATGGCATCAGTGCACACGTTGATGGCATCAGTGCACACGTTGATGGCATCAGTGCACAGGTTGATGGTATCAGTGCACACATTGATGGTATCAGTACACACATTGATGGCATCAGTGCACACGTTGATGGCATCAGTGTGACTGGAAATGATCAAAAACAGCAAGCACGAATTTGATGCTGACAAGTGAGACTGTGAAGCCTAAATCTGAGAGAAAACCTGGACCGCGGAGGCTTGTCAAGGTGGCCTGGAGTCGTAAGGAAGAGAATGAACAGATTGTTACCATTACTAATGTCTGCAATAAACCGGTAAGTCGTTGGATCAAGAGAGCAATAAAAAACAAGAGAAGTCAGTCTCTAAACATTTACGGGTTAAACGCTCCGACATGAAGATGATAATAAAAAAGTTCAACAGAGATCATCTTTCTCGCTCAGAGAAAGATGATCGTATACTTTTGAAATCTTCCTGGTTATTTTCAATTATCTCATTGCTAGACGTGTAGTCTTGTTTGGTTTGCTTTTAAGAACTTCTCGTGACCATAATAATGTTTTTTTGCGATAGAACATATATTTTTATTATTATGTATCCTCATCTAGCCTACAGAAGAATAAAAATCATTATACCATGAGCTTCAATAGTTCACAAGAAGCCCCACACTTACAACATAGAGATGAGGAAACTCTAGACAACGTTTATTCCCTTAGAAGGAGGCAAGGCTCCAGAAGACTGAAAACTAGCAAGTGTTACCCCAATTTTCAAGAAGGAAGACAAGATCTGTGTTCTCAAGAGTCGTTCCATCAGC
This sequence comes from Cherax quadricarinatus, assembly GCF_038502225.1. Taxonomy (NCBI): domain Eukaryota; kingdom Metazoa; phylum Arthropoda; class Malacostraca; order Decapoda; family Parastacidae; genus Cherax; species Cherax quadricarinatus. The sequence goes on along the minus strand of NC_091293.1, from coordinate 34,018,421 downwards.
TTGACATCAATTTTAGATAAATATATAGAAACTCTTATTATGTTTAATTTTCTGAAGCACTGATTTAATATCTGAAGATTAACATGGATTTCACAATTCCATTTTTTAATATATGCATATATATGTATATATATATATATATATATATATGTATGTATGTATGTATGTATGTATGTGTGTGTGTGTGTGTGTGTGTGTGTGTGTGTGTGTGTGTGTAAAATTGGTCAATTAGCAAGAACTCATTTAAAATTAACTCTTTTCTATAATTTTCTCTTATACGTTTTGAAGATATATTTGTTTCATTTATGTTAATGTAAAAATTAATAATTATGTGCCAAAAACCTTAGGAAACTTACCAACACTTATTTAAAAAAGGGCAATTTAATTTAGCCTAATCCAGCTAAATATATTTTAGATAAGTTTGCCATAATTTAATAATAAGCAAACTCAATGAAATTCAATTTTTTCGTTAGGTTCAGAATGAGTTTTGCCAAATTACTGCATACACAAATTTTCGCTTGCCTTATTCGGCAAGAAGAACGTTATTATTTAAGGCAAAATCTCAAGTTTTATCCATTCAGCAGAACCATTGTGAAAAAAATAGTGATATTCCAACCGGTTTCGTGACTTCTCACATTATCAAGGAATTGTTTAAATAAATGATCAACAAGAAGGCATGTAACGGCGAGACTACACCTCACAGTCACATCACAACACCCGACTCTGTGAAACACAACTGATACTTTACCCAAGCACTGAGATTTTTTACTTGTCTAATGTATCTTAAATTCTTCCCGAATTTTATTAATATGTAAATGAATCCAATTTGTATAAACCAAAAGCAATATTCTTATTATATTCATGCCGACCATGGACTTATACACAAATAACCCGCACGTAGGAGAGAGGAGCTTACGACGACGTTCCGGTCCGACTTGGAACATTTACGATCACATCGTCTGGTTGAATCTTCCCTTATACACAACTTTCCTTGTTTGAATCCTAGTTCTGGCTTTGTCTCTGTTGATGCCTTCCTTTCTCATTACATTGTAAAATGCTCCAAGCTTCAGAACACCCGTGACTTAAGGTGATTCTTTTTTCCCCTTCTCCCTCTTCCCCTTTCCTCTTTCTTCTTTGGGTTTTCTTTCTTCTGTCTTGGGTATTTGGTCCATTATTATTATTATATTTCCCCTTCTGTGTTCTTGTTCCTGCCCTTTGAAGGCCCCTAGCTCCCTTGCAGTGCTCCTCTTTCTTAGTCTTAGACTACGATTACTTCTTTTCCTACTACCTCTCTTGTCCCGTCCCTGTCTGTTGGCTTATATATACTCCCTCCTTCTCTCCTGTTTGTTAGTGTGACTCTGTAAATGGTCCAAGTCGGACCGAAATGTCGTCGTAAGCTCATCTCTCCTATGTGCGGGTTATTTGTGTATTGTTCCAGTCACGGTATTGTGCCTTTTTGTTATTTATTTATGACCATGGACTTGCTTAATACAATTTTCTTAGCCTTTTGAAACTCAATGCTAATGCTATATTTATGTTGCTTTAATCTTATTTCAAGATTTTTACCAGTTTGACTGTAATAAACTTTATCATATATTTTACAAGGAATCTCGTAGACACATCTGTCAGCATTTTTGGGGGAATTTTTTATCTGTATCAACATTTGTAAATACAACTTTGATATTAAAATTTTTAAGTAGAGACGGCATATCAACCAAGTTTTCATGGTAAGGAAGAACCAACATATTTTTAGTTGAATAAGGTTGGCTGTCATTTTTAGAATTGTAAAAAGTATTTCTGACAGTTTTAAAGAATTTATCATTTAAGTTTCTTGGATATTTTAGATCATTAGCTGTTTCCTAAATTTCTGAGATTTCTTCCTCTATGAACTCCTGACTGCAAATACGCTCTCAAAAACATGAGAATACCAACAATTTAAATGTATCTTGATGTGAAGAACAACAGTGTACATAGGAGCAGTTATTTCTTGGTTTTCTGTAAATTTTAAACTTAAAATTATTGTTACCCTTAATAATTAAAACATCTAGAAAAGCCAAAAATTTATTGTCTTCGAACTCAACAGTAAAATTTATAGAACGCGCTAAACTATTTAATTTAACATGGAAATTATTTATATCTATATTCTTAAGGCATTAGACATAAATTATCATCAACATATCTATACCACTTAGCTCTGTTATGAAGGATTGTGTTAAGGAATCGTGTTTCAAAAAATCCATGTATAAATTACTAAGAACAGGTGAGAGAGGATTTCCCATTGCCATACCAAACTTCTGAGTGTAAAACTTGTAATTAAACACAAACTTTGCATCTACAGTACAAAGTTTAATAAGTTTAATGATAGGAACTGCCAAGGGTAAATCGTAATTGCCAAGTTCTTCAGATAGGAAACTTAATAAATCATCAACTGGAACTTCTGTAAACAAATAAGTAATATCAAAATTAACCATATTGAAATCATTAAAGTCAGTGAAGGTGCTTAATTTATCCACTAAATCTATTTGTTTTTTTTAACATTAAAGTTAGAAATTTTTCCATTAATTGGGCTCAAAATATCTACAAACCATTTAGATAATTTATAGGAAACTGAATCTATGGAGCTATAATAGGTCTGACTGGATTACCTAGTTTGTGCGTTCTTGTTAATCCATACATATAGGGTAAGGATGGAGTAATGGACGTAAATATTATGATTAAATCATCTTTGCCTTTCAGTGGACGTTTTGTTTTATTGAAATTACTGTTAACAGATTCTAAGAGATTCTTTCTAAGTTTAGAATAAATTTCTGTATCATCTAAAAGATTATTCATATTATCTTGGTAATCAGTTTCTTTCAGACTAAGTGTATCATAAGACTTAAAGAATCTTTGAGGGCAATTGGGAATATTTTGCTTTAACATAGAGCTATATACAATCCCCTTACTTACATTAATTTCATCAGTGGATAAAACAGAGGGTTTCTCTAAGTTACAAAAGGCTTTTGCAGTTTCCACATCACTGATTTTTTTTGAAGTTGCAAAACTTAGACCGAAACCTAGAGCAGCAGTTGTATTTTCATATAATATTTCATCTGATAAGTTAATTACAAAACAGTTATTAGCATGGTTTGTCCAATCACTATTTTCAATTAAACTGTCAAATTTTCTTTGTAGTTTGATTTTGAGTTCATTACAAATTCTTCTGAGTTTATTATAGCAATGATCTAACATATGTTTCCATTCTGATGGAATGGCCTGATTAAAGAAGTATTTTTTTGTTTCTCAATATTTTGAATGCTTCCTTCTCTTGTATTTTAGTAATTTCAATATGTTTCTGAAGAATAGCTCTCATAAAATCATCAAAAGGACGATTTCTCATGTACAGGAGTCTATTTAGCAAAAGAGATTTGGGCAAAACTTTTTAATTTAAACATTTTTTTTTTTAAATAAGTCGAATTTTAAGGTTTTGTGACTTGATCAGTGCAGAAGAAAACTGGGAAACAAAAGAAATATAACTAATAAAGTTAACCGAGAACATTCTGAAGAGTCGTGTGGTATCCATTGGTGCAATAAGATCACAGTAAACAGGTGATATCACAATATGCAGAACAACTAATGTGAACAAATAGTGAAATTCCAAGCGTTTCGTGACTCCTCACATTATCAAGGAACTGTAAAAATAAAAGATCAACAGGAAAGCATAAATGGACGAGACTACATCTCACAGTCACATCACAACAGATGTGTCCGAAGATCTAGTAAAGGAATTATAGCATTTAAAAAGTATTCGTTCAGAAAATATGGAAAAACACTCGTCTACTTTTCTGTTACAGGTTATATTAGTTAAGTCTTATAGATTTATTTCCAAATGTATGCATTACTCTGGAAATATTTTTCATTCTTTCATTTACAGAAGCAGATGCAGGAAACTCGATCAGTTCTCTGGGAACGATACAGAATGTGCCGAGATCAGCTGTGTCATATTCAACAGAACAGCTCATTTGACAAGAAAACTTAATTTTAATGATATTATTTATTTGCTTGTTAGCCATTAAGCCCCCGTTTATTTAGCAAAATTGGATATAACAGCAGCTTGTTGTTACCCTATATTGCATGATAGTTACATAGTACGAACAAAAGCTTCCTGTGTTTACCTATTATAACATATCACGCTGAAAGGGCTACATGCATAGTGTTGAAATCCGCCAGCTTGAGCTGGGAGACCTTGGTAGACAAACGAGGGGTCATTAGCTGAAAGAACTTCAAAGGTTTAATTCCAAAAGAGCTGGAGTTACTATCATGTGGAAACTGCCTTCTCCTAGGGTGACCTATTCCATACACTGGAGAAATGGAAGTTTTATAATATATCTATCGTCCCAGAGGAGACAGAGGAAAAAAAAGAGGGGAAGAGAAAGTTGAATGCAAACTCATCATAAGCCTAAGAATATATCTGTGAACTAGCCTCATGACAGCCAGCCTGAAAATCATGAAACCTGATGAATGCGTTTTGAGTAGTAGCTAACCTTAAGTTCTTTTTTTCGTAAATAACTTATTAATTTGTTGGTGTCATATTGCTGTGACTTTTACATGTTACATGTCTGCCACGGTATCCATTTTTTGCTCTTGTCACGATCATATGACCAGTGGGAATTTGTTACTATCTAAATCTCTGAGTCTAAATAAAAATTATATTATTTTTGAGATCAGCAATATAAATTTCAAAAATTGTTGCATTTTATCTTGCTTCAATAAAAAAATGTAAGAATATTGAGTATTTTTATTAATCTATCTACACTCTGTGCCTAATAAATATGATGTACTTTTCTTGTATCGGTAGAGGGGGACGGCAAGGGAGGGGCCGACAATGTGCCTAGTCCAGGGGCCTGGGTTGGTTAACTTTTCCCTATCCTTAAGATATTGAATGGTTTAGAACGTATCACAATTGCAACACAGAATAAACTACGCGCTGATTCTTGAAGCTTGAAGACAATACAGTGATTTAAGAAGCAGCAGTAGTATTCAACTAGATACTATTCTTGGGTAAACTGAAATTAACTGAATATTTGTTGAAGTAGGAGAAACATTTTGAGGTAGGTACGTAAATATAAATGATAATGGGGCCCCTCTGACTGAACTTTGTATAGAAAGGGGTTTGGTTATAGGTAATACATATTTTAAGAAAAAGAGGATAAATAAGTATACAAGATATGATGTTGGGCGTAATGACAGTAGTTTGTTGGTAGATAAAAGACTGTTGGGTAGGCTCCAAAATGTGCATGTTTGTAGAGGGGCCACAGATATATCAGATCACTTTTTATTTGTAGCTACAGTGAGAGTAAAAGGTAGATGGGATACAAGGAAAATGGAAGCAGCAAGTAAGAGAGAAGTGAAGGTTTATAAACTAAAGGAGTAGGCAGTTAAGAAAAGATATAAACAATTATTGGACGATAAATGGGTTGAAGATGAATGGGGTAGATTTAAGAATGTAGTGTTAGAGTGTTCAGCAGAAGTTTGTGGTTACAGGAAAGTGGGTGCGGGAGGGAAGAAGAGCGATTGGTGGAATAATGATGTAAAGAGAGAAAAATTTAGCATATGAGAGGCTTTTACAAAGCTGAAGAGATGCAAGGAAGGAAGAGTATATGAAGAGTAACAGAGAGGTTATGAAAGTGGTGAAGCAATGTAAAAAGAGAGCAAATTTTATTGAAAATAAGAAAAAAAATTGGACTGAAATTAATAAGATGATGAAGCCTAGGAAACGAATGGATTTGATAGTCAAAAATAGGAGACGGGAGTTTTAAATGGAGTGTTAGAGGTATCGAGAAGATGGAGGGAATATTTTGAGGAATAGTTGAATGTTGATGAAGATAGGGAAGCTGTGATTTCGTGTATAGGGCAAGGAGAAATAACATCTTGTAGGAGTGAGGAAGAACCAGTTGTGAGTGTGGAGGAAGTTCGTGAAGCAGTGGGTAGAATGAAATGGGAAAGGCAGCTAGGATTGATGGGATAAAGAAACGAATGATAAAGGCAGGTGGAGATATAGTTTTTGAGTGGTTGGTGCTTTTATTTAATAAATGTATGGAAGAGGATAAGATACATAGGGATTGGCAGAGAGAATGCATAGATCCTTTGTATAAATGCAAAGGGAACAAAAGAGAGTGCAAAAATTATAGGGGAATGAGTCTGTTGAGTATACCTGGTAAAGTGTATGGTAGAGTTATTATTTGAAGAATTAAGAGTAAGACAGATAGTAGGATAGAAGATGAACAAGGAGGCTTTAGGAAGGGTAGAGGGTGTGTAGACCAAGCGTTTACAGTGAAACATATAGGTGAACAGTATTTAGATAAGGGTAAAGAGGTTTTTGTGGCATTTATGGATTTGGAAAAGCCGTATGATATGGTGGATAGGGAGGCACTGTGGCAAATGCTGCAAATGTATGGAATAGGAGGTAGGTTATTGAAAACAGTGAAGAGCTTTTATGAGGAGAATGAGGCTCATGCTAGAGTATGTAGGAGAGAAGGAGATTATTTCCCTGTAAAAGTAGGTCTTAGACAAGGACGTGTGATGTCACCACGATTATTCAATATATTTATAGATGGGGCTGTAAGAGAAGTGAATGTTCGGGTGTTGGCAAGAGGTGTGGGGTTAAGAGATAAAGAATCTAATCTGAAGTGGGAGTTGTCACAATTGCTCTTTGATGATGACACTTTGCTTTTGTGAGATTCTGAAGAGGAGTTGCAGAGGTTGGTGGATGAGTTTGGTATTGTATGTAAAAGAAGGAAATTAAAAATGAATACACGAAAGAGTAAGGTGATGAGGATAACAAAAAAAAAAATTAGGTAAGGAAAGATTGGATATCAGATTGGAGGAAGAGAGCATGGAGGACGTGAATGTATTCAAATATCTGGGAGTAGACGTGTCAGCAGATGGGTCTGTAAAAGATGAAGTGAGTCATAGAATTGACGAGGGGAGAAAAGTGAGTGGTGCACTGAGGACTCTGTGAAGACAAAGAACTTTGTTCATGGAAGCAAAGAGGGGAATGTATGAAAGTATAGTTATACCAGCGCTCTTATATGTGTGTGAAGCATGGGTGGTGAATGTTGCAACAAGGAGAAGGCTAGAGGCAGTGAAGATGTCATGTCTGAGGGCAATGTGTGATGTGAATATAATGCAGAGAATTCGTAGTTTGGAGATTAGGAGGAGGTGCGGGATTACCAAAACTATTATCCAGAGGGCTGAGGAGGAGTTATTGAGATGGTTCAGACATGCAGAGAAGGTGAAACAAAAAAGAAAGACTTTAAGAGTGTATAAATCTGTAGTGGAGGGAAGGCGGGGTAGGGGTCGGTCTAGGAAAGGTTGGACGGAGAGGGTAAAGGCGGTTTTTGTGTGCGAAGGGCTTGGACTTCTAGCAACCATGTGTGAGCATGTGGAGCAAATGGAGACAAATGATTTTTAGGACTTGACATGCTGTTCGAGTGTGGGCAAGGTAACATTTATGAAGGGGTTCAGGGAAGCCAGTAGGCCAGACCTGAGTACTGAAGATGGAAGTACAGTGCCTGCACTCTGAAGGAGGAGTGTTAATGTTGCAGTTTTATAACTGTAGTGTAACCGCGCTTCTGGCAAGACAGTGATGGAGTGAATGATGTAAGTTTTTCTTTTTCGGGCCAACCTGCCTTGGTGGGAGACAGCCGATGCGTTAATAAAAATATAAAAAATGACACTGAATCGCTCAAATTAATAATAGAAGTAGACGTAGAATAACAGATGTGCATGTCTACCTGCGCTAGACAATCCAAAGGTACAACTACTAACAATTAAAAGTAGATCCATTGTCTTCACAGCTCCATGAGTGACTACCGTAGTAACAGTACTAATAACCAAGGCAGTAGTAGCCAGTGCCTTCCTCCCAACTGCATCTTTCCTGTAAATTTCATGCCATTTTTTCAGTGTTTTATAGCATATTTTTGCCTTTATTTTCTACTGCTAGTAGAGGATGAAGAGAGGGTCTTCTAATTTACTATCCTTATCTCAGCCAACTGAACATGATAATTCATAACCTAGATCAAAATATTTTGTTTTCTGCAGATAGCCTCATTGTGGATCTTAGTCTTTTGCTATCTGTCATTTCCATGTTTTCCAATATACAACAGATACATTCGCAATAAGGGGAAAGTAAAGGATCAATACGGAAATAACATACAAAATGGAACCGGTATTACTCAACACCAAAATGGAAAACAAAGCAAAAGAGAAAAGCCGAGTAAAAATTTCCAGGGGTCTGTGCATAGTATAAGTCTCAGTGCCAGAACAAGAAAGTAAAAGGAAAAAAAGCTCTGAGGTAACGAACTTGGAAACAACAGGTGAGGAAGTAGAGAAGTTGCTGACAGAAATGATCATTGCAGAAGCAAAGAGCTTAGACAATATATCTTCATGGTTACTGATGGATGGTTGGGAAGAAATCCGCAAACCACTAGCTCAAATCTTTTAGAAACAGATGGAATCAGGAAAATAATGAAACACCTGATAAACCAGCATATGTAATGAAATATTCGAAGTGGCGCTGTCAACGATAAAACACTGAATAATATCCTACATGAGTATCCCATGTAAAGTGACAGAGAAAAAATACGTAAATGAAATAGTTATACCGAAAACAGGCTTCAGGTATCCTCAGGTATACGGCATACTATTATTCTGAGGTACAGTATATTATTATGACTGTGATCACAAATACAGAGACCAGACAGGACGAGAATCGCCAACATGAGTCACTTAATGGAAAAGAAACGCCAGATATGCACAAAAAAATTCAGCTTACGTGTATCAGCAATTAATAATAAGAAAAGGACGCCGCATCAACAACTGAAACAGTCACCATCACTTAAATAGGCTGCAGTTACGAATCAGTGATTATATAATCATTGATTCCAGTGATTATATCATCAATGATTATATAAACAATGATTATATAATCATTGATTCCATGGAATCAATGATTATATAATCTTTGATTCCATTGATAATTTTAATATTTCCAAGAGTCAGAAGAAGCCAAAATATGCCTCATCATAACCAAAATCTCGGATAATATACCTCGCTTACTACGAGCATACGCAAATTTCTAAGCACCTGCTCTACCTAGGCAGAAGAAGTTTACATTAGATTCACCTCTTCCTGACCTCTCCTGCAGGTGTTTCACACACATCACAGTACAAGTTTTTTAATAGTAGAAACTGTGGATTTCGCATTTTCTTTCACAATATGTAAGGACGGAATGTGAGATCTGACCTATACGTAAAGATATTTTTACACTTTAACAAATGTTATAGGAACCGGACGTATCATGTCGATAAAAGCCGCTGGTAATGTTAATTTAACTTTGAACTCTAAATACCATCATCTATTTATTTTTAACAGGCTGGGTTCAGAAGGGATATTTACGTAAGCCCACACTGATAATTTACAGTAATGATTCACTGACCACAGTTACGAGGTAAGTAATGCCCCGGAACACTCAGAAATACACAAAAATACTCAGTAATACTCGGCGATGCATCCCAACCAACCAGAACATCTACGAAGTAAAATGTATGGCTTTTCCACCTGATCACCTACACCTTCATCGCCTCATCCGTCACTAAGATGCAGTTCTCAAGATACCACCCAAGAGAGAGAGAGAGAGAGAGAGAGAGAGAGAGAGAGAGAGAGGGCAAATAAAGTTTCTAGAATGTTCTGGACTCTAACGGAACTTCAGTAGTAGGTGACAACGAGGAATATACGTTTCTATCTTACGTTTCTCAAGTGCCACACAACTTTAGTTAATAGTGGAACCGCCAACTAATAAAAATGATTTCATAATAGCGCTAGATAAGTTTATGTAGAATTGACGCGTTTTTTGGCTGTCTGTCCTATTTTATATTTTATTTTTTTTCCTGCTTTCTGTAATCCTTTGAGAAGAGGCAGGAGCGGTGGGTGGGAGTAGTGGCGCTGAGACTCTTTTTATAAGGATGGTCGATGTTCTAGACACGGCATTCCTACCTCTAAGATAATTTTTTTTCCCTCAACCTACCTGTCGCAACTTTTTCCACTATGTATAGCTTTGTATCCTAGTTTGTATCCTGTTTTCACTTTCTCCTGATTCTACCACTTCCTGAAAACTCTAAGTTTCAAGAAATACTTCACATCCTTCTCATACCTTAGTGTTTTTAACCTCCGTCTGTGCCCTCGTGTTCCTGTTTGTCGTCCCTGTCATCCCTATCCGATCCTCTCACTATTTTGTTCTTTGTAATTATATCACCCCTAGTCCTTCTTTCTTTTAGTGTCACCAGGTTTAGTTCCCTTAACCTCTCCTCTCCCCACAGTACATACCCTTTACTTCCTAGACTAGTCTCGCTGCAAGCCTCTGGAAAACATCTGAAGACACCATACTCTCTCTCTCTCTCTCTCTTTATATATATATATATATATCTATATATATATATATATATATATATATATATATATATATATATATAGATGTCTGTGTGTGTGTGTGTGTGTGTGTGTGTGCGTGTGAACTTAGTGTGCACTCACCTGGTCTGGTAGTAGCTCCTGGCCCCGCCTCTTCGCTGTTCGTTACTAGGTCCACTATCTCCCTTCTACATGAGCTTTATCGATCCTCTTTTTAAATTTATGAATGGGCACTGCGTCCACTACATCACTCTCCAGATTTTTCCACTACCTGACAACTCTATTACTGAAGAAATAATTCCTAATATCACTGTTATTCACCTGAGTTTTCATCTTTCAGCTGTGACCCCTTGTTGCTTTGTCTCATCTCTGAAATATTCTCTACCTAGCCACCTTGCCCATTTTTCTCAGTATTTTATATGTCGTTATCATGTCCCCCCTATCCCTCCTGTCCTCCAGTGTCATCAGGTTGATTTCCTTTACTCTCTCCTCGTAGGATATACCCCTTAGCTCCGGGACTAGTCTTGTTGCAAACCTTTGCACTTCCTCTAATTTCTTGACGTGTTTGACTAGGTATGGATTTCATAAAATTGCTGCATACTCTAATATCATCCTGACGTATACAATTAGGTAGTAGGTTGGTAGACAGCAACCACCCAGGGAAGTACTACCGTCCTGCCAGATGACTGTGAAACAAAAACCTGTAACTGTTTTGCATGATGGTAGGATTGCTGGTTTTCTTTTTCTGTCTCATAAACACGCTAAGATAACAGGGATATCTTGCTACTCCTACTTACACTTTGGTCACACTTCACAGACACGCACATGCATATATATATATACATACATCTAGGTTTTTCTCCTTTTTCTAAATAGCTCTTGTTCTTTTTTATTTCTTCTATTGTCCATGGGGAAGTGGAAAAGAATCTTTCCTCCGTAAGCCATGCGTGTCGTATGAGGCGACTAAAATGCCGGGAGCAATGGGCTAGTAACCCCTTCTCCTGTATACAATTACTAAAAAAGAGAAGAAGAAAAACTTTATAAAACTGGGTTGCTTAAATGTGCGTGGATGTAGTGCGGATGACAAGAAACAGATGATTGCTGATGTTATGAATGAAAAGAAGTTGGATGTCCTGGCCCTAAGCGAAACAAAGCTGAAGGGGGTAGGAGAGTTTCAGTGGGGGGAAATAAATGGGATTAAATCTGGAGTATCTGAGAGAGTTAGAGCAAAGGAAGGGGTAGCAGTAATGTTAAATGATCAGTTATGGAAGGAGAAAAGAGAATATGAATGTGTAAATTCAAGAATTATGTGGACTAAAGTAAAGGTTGGATGCGAGAAGTGGGTCATAATAAGTGTGTATGCACCTGGAGAAGAGAGGAATGCAGAGGAGAGAGAGAGATTTTGGGAGATGTTAAGTGAATGTATAGGAGCCTTTGAACCAAGTGAGAGAGTAATTGTGGTAGGGGACTTGAATGCTAAAGTAGGAGAAACTTTTAGAGAGGGTGTGGTAGGTAAGTTTGGGGTGCCAGGTGTAAATGATAATGGGAGCCCTTTGATTGAACTTTGTATAGAAAGGGGTTTAGTTATAGGTAATACATATTTTAAGAAAAAGAGGATAAATAAGTATACACGATATGATGTAGGGCGAAATGACAGTAGTTTGTTGGATTATGTATTGGTAGATAAAAGACTGTTGAGTAGACTTCAGGATGTACATGTTTATAGAGGGGCCACAGATATATCAGATCACTTTCTAGTTGTAGCTACACTGAGAGTAAAAGGTAGATGGGATACAAGGAGAATAGAAGCATCAGGGAAGAGAGAGGTGAAGGTTTATAAACTAAAAGAGGAGGCAGTTAGGGTAAGATATAAACAGCTATTGGAGGATAGATGGGCTAATGAGAGCATAGGCAATGGGGTCGAAGAGGTATGGGGTAGGTTTAAAAATGTAGTGTTAGAGTGTTCAGCAGAAGTTTGTGGTTACAGGAAAGTGGGTGCAGGAGGGAAGAGGAGCGATTGGTGGAATGATGATGTAAAGAGAGTAGTAAGGGAGAAAAAGTTAGCATATGAGAAGTTTTTACAAAGTAGAAGTGATGCAAGGAGGGAAGAGTATATGGAGAAAAAGAGAGAAGTTAAGAGAGTGGTGAAGCAATGTAAAAAGAGAGCAAATGAGAGAGTGGGTGAGATGTTATCAACAAATTTTGTTGAAAATAAGAAAAAGTTTTGGAGTGAGATTAACAAGTTAAGAAAGCCTAGAGAACAAATGGATTTGTCAGTTAAAAATAGGAGAGGAGAGTTATTAAATGGAGAGTTAGAGGTATTGGGAAGATGGAGGGAATATTTTGAGGAATTGTTAAATGTTGATGAAGATAGGGAAGCTGTGATTTCGTGTATAGGGCAAGGAGGAATAACATCTTGTAGGAGTGAGGAAGAGCCAGTTGTGAGTGTGGGGGAAGTTCGTGAGGCAGTAGGTAAAATGAAAGGGGGTAAGGCAGCCGGGATTGATGGGATAAAGATAGAAATGTTAAAAGCAGGTGGGGATATAGTTTTGGAGTGGTTGGTGCAATTATTTAATAAATGTATGGAAGAGGGTAAGGTACCTAGGGATTGGCAGAGAGCATGCATAGTTCCTTTGTATAAAGGCAAAGGGGACAAAAGAGAGTGCAAAAATTATAGGGGGATAAGTCTGTTGAGTGTACCTGGTAAAGTGTATGGTAGAGTTATAATTGAAAGAATTAAGAGTAAGACGGAGAATAGGATAGCAGATGAACAAGGAGGCTTTAGGAAAGGTAGGGGGTGTGTGGACCAGGTGTTTACAGTGAAACATATAAGTGAACAGTATTTAGATAAGGCTAAAGAGGTCTTTGTGGCATTTATGGATTTGGAAAAGGCGTATGACAGGGTGGATAGGGGGGCAATGTGGCAGATGTTGCAAGTGTATGGTGTAGGAGGTAGGTTACTGAAAGCAGTGAAGAGTTTTTACGAGGATAGTGAGGCTCAAGTTAGAGTATGTAGGAAAGAGGGAAATTATTTCCCAGTAAAAGTAGGCCTTAGACAAGGATGTGTGATGTCACCGTGGTTGTTTAATATATTTATAGATGGGGTTGTAAGAGAAGTAAATGCGAGGGTCTTGGCAAGAGGCGTGGAGTTAAAAGATAAAGAATCACACACAAAGTGGGAGTTGTCACAGCTGCTCTTTGCTGATGACACTGTGCTCTTGGGAGATTCTGAAGAGAAGTTGCAGAGATTGGTGGATGAATTTGGTAGGGTGTGCAAAAGAAGAAAATTAAAGGTGAATACAGGAAAGAGTAAGGTTATGAGGATAACAAAAAGATTAGGTGATGAAAGATTGAATATCAGATTGGAGGGAGAGAGTATGGAGGAGGTGAACGTATTCAGATATTTGGGAGTGGACGTGTCAGCGGATGGGTCTATGAAAGATGAGGTGAATCATAGAATTGATGAGGGAAAAAGAGTGAGTGGTGCACTTAGGAGTCTGTGGAGACAAAGAACTTTGTCCTTGGAGGCAAAGAGGGGAATGTATGAGAGTATAGTTTTACCAACTCTCTTATATGGGTGTGAAGCGTGGGTGATGAATGTTGCAGCGAGGAGAAGGCTGGAGGCAGTGGAGATGTCGTGTCTGAGGGCAATGTGTGGTGTGAATATAATGCAGAGAATTCGTAGTTTGGAAGTTAGGAGGAGGTGCAGGATTACCAAAACTGTTGTCCAGAGGGCTGAGGAAGGGTTGTTGAGGTGGTTCGGACATGTAGAGAGAATGGAGCGAAACAGAATGACTTCAAGAGTGTATCAGTCTGTAGTGGAAGGAAGGCGGGGTAGGGGTCGGCCTAGGAAGGGTTGGAGGGAGGGGGTAAAGGAGGTTTTGCGTGCGAGGGGCTTGGACTTCCAGCAGGCATGCGTGAGCGTGTTTGATAGGAGTGAATGGAGACAAATGGTTTTTAATACTTGACGTGCTGTTGGAGTGTGAGCAAAGTAACATTTATGAAGGGATTCAGGGAAACCGGCAGGCCGGACTTGAGTCCTGGAGATGGGAAGTACAGTGCCTGCACTCTGAAGGAGGGGTGTTAATGTTGCAGTTTAAAAACTGTAGTGTAAAGCACCCTTCTGGCAAGACAGTGATGGAGTGAATGATGGTGAAAGTTTTTCTTTTTCGGGCCACCCTGCCTTGGTGGGAATCGGCCAGTGTGATAATAAAAAATAAAAAAATAGTATACAATATACAGTGTCTTTAATGACTCCTTACTTAGATGTCGAAACATTGTTCTTAGGTTTGCCAGGCGCCCTTATGCTGCAGCAGTTATTTCGCTGATGTGCTCGGTATGATGCTCACCCCATGATTTTTTTCCTTGAGTGAGTTTTGCAACCTTTGAACTCCTAAGCTGTACCCCGTCTACGGTTTTCACTGTCCTTCCCCAAACTTCATGACTTTACACTTGCTGGGGTTAAACTCCAGGAGGCATTTGTCGGACCTGGCTTCCAGCTTGTCCAGATCTCCTTGTAGGGTTACCTGATCCTCGTTCTTTTGTATTATCCACATTAGCTTCACATCGTCTGCGAACAGGGATATTCTGAATCTATCATTTCTATCATGTCATTCACATATACTAGAAACAGCACCGGACCTAGGACTGACCCTTCTGGAACCCCACTCGACACATGCACCCACTCTGACACTTCGTCACGTACCAACACACGTTGTTTCTTTCATGTTAAGTATTCCTTGATCCACTGAAGTATTTTCCCTGCTATTCCTGCCTGCTCCTCTAGTTTCTCAGCCAGTCTCTTTGGTGGAACTCTGTCGAAAGCCTTCTTACATTCCAAGAAAATATAGTCTACCCACCCCTTACTCTTCTGCTTTACTTTTGTTACTTTGTCGAAAAGTCCGATAGGTTAGTAATACAGGATTTCTCCTCCATGAAACCGCGTTGGTTATCATATATAAGTTAACTATTTTCTAGGTGCTCCACCACTCTTCTGATAATCTTCTCCATGACTTTACATACTATACATGTCAGTATCACTGACATGTATAGTATAGTCTGTCTCCATTCTTAAAAACTGGGACTACATTTGCTGCCTTCCACACCTTAGGTAGTTGCCCTCAACCTGATCACCTGGTTCTTGACTGTTGTTTTCCTCCTGATGTGGCTGTACAACAGCTTTAGGTTAGATTTGGATTTCGATGCTACATCATTCGCGTATTGCCGCTGGGCCTCCCTCATTATCTGTGCATATTCGTTTTTGGCTCCTCGGTTCATCTCCTTATTTTCCTGGGTCCTTTGTTTTTTATACGTTTTAGATGTTCTAGCGCACTTAGGTTTGGCCTTTGTATCCCTTCAGGTGAACAAGAGCTAGTTCTGCTTTTCCTATTGTGTCTGTTGCCCTTGGGTACAATATTCTCTGCCTTCCTGTACTTTGTTGTCACAGGTTTCATCATTTCATTTACTGTCTTTCCCTCTTGTTTTCTTCCCAGCTGCACCTCATTAACAAATTGCCTCATGCCTGTGCAGTCGCTTCTTTTGTAGTTTGGCTTCTCCCGTCCACCTCGTGCTTCTTCGGTCTACACTGTTAACTCTACAGTGTATCCAAAGCTCAGGACTACGTGATCACTAGCTCCGAGTAGCCTTTCATGTGTGATATTTCCAATATCTGAACTATTCAAGGTGAATATGAGGTCCAACCTTGCTGGTTGATCCTCTCCTCTCTCCTCTCTGTCCGGTAGTTTCCCTATCATGTTGATGCATGAGGTTTTTCCAGTACCGCCTCCATCATCTTAGCCCTCCGTATATCTGGTCTCCTGTGTGGTTCCAGGTTTCCTCAGTCATTCTCCTTATGACTGCAATGACTCAAAACTATTAAATTTGCCCAATCCGTGTGGGCCCTTCTGGCCACCTCAGCGAGTGTGTGTATGAGTGTACTCACCTAATTGTAGTTGCAGGGGTCGATACTCAGCTCCTGGCCCCGCCTCTTCACTGAACGCTACTAGGTCCTCTCTCTCCCTGCTCCATGAGCTTTATCATACCTCGTCTTAAAGCTATGTATGGTACCTGCCTCCACTACATCGCTCGCCAGACTGTTCCACTTCCTGACCAGTCTATGACTGAAGAACTGCTTCCTAACATCCCTGTGGCTCATCTGAGTCTTCAACATCCAAGAGTGACCCTTTGTTTCTGTGTCCCCTCTCTGGAACATCTTCTCTCTTTCCACCTTGTCTATTCCACGCAGTATTTTGTATGTCGTTATCAAGTGTGTGTGTGTGTGTGTGTGTGTGTGTGTGTGTGTGTGTGTGTGTGTGTGTGTGTGTGTATGTGTGTGTGTGTGTGTGTGTATGTGCTTACTCACCTAATTGTGGTTGCAGGGGTCGATTTATAGCTCCTGGCCCCGCCTATTCACTGGTTGCTAGTAGGTTCGCTCTCTCCCTGCTTCATGAGGTTTATCACACCTGCCTTCATCACATCACTCTCCAGAGTATTCCACTTCCTGACCACTCTATGACT
The DNA here is from genome assembly GCF_038502225.1 of Cherax quadricarinatus. Taxonomy (NCBI): domain Eukaryota; kingdom Metazoa; phylum Arthropoda; class Malacostraca; order Decapoda; family Parastacidae; genus Cherax; species Cherax quadricarinatus. Next base: position 34,001,459 of record NC_091293.1, on the reverse strand, counting down.
GAAGAAATACTTTCTAACATCCTTGTGACTCATCTGAGTCTTCAGCTTCCAGTTGCTGTGTCCCGTCTATGGAACATCCTGTCACTGTCCACCGTGTCACTCTCCCTCCCACTCTTTCCTGTCCTCCAGCGCCGTCAGATCGAATTCCCTTAACCTCTCCTCATGGGACATGTCCCTTAGCTCCGGGACTAGTCTCGTTGGGAACCTTTGCACTTTTTCTAATTTCTTTACGTGCTTGACCAGGTGTAGGTTCTAAACTGGTGCTGCATACTCCAGTATGGGCCTGACGTACACTGTGTACAGAGTCCTGAAAGATTCCTTACTAAGGTGTTGGAGCGCTGTTCTTAAGTTTTCTAGTCCCCCATATGCTGCAGCGGTTATTTGGTTGAAGTGAGTCCCAGGAGATGTGCTCGGTATTATGCTCACCCCAAGATCCTTTACCCTGAGTGAGATTTATAGTCTTTGGCACCCTAGACTGAACTCTGCGGTCTTCTTTGCTCTTCCTAATCTTCATGATTTTGCATTTGGTGGGGGTTAAACTCAAGGAACCAGTTGCTGGACCAGGATTGCAGTCTGTCCAGATAACTGTGTCGCCTTGTTTTCGTCCTTATGTTTTCTCCTCATTAGTTTCACATTATCTGCGAACAGGGACATCTGTGACTCTATCCATTTTTGTATGACATTCACATATACAATAAACAAGTACCCGAGCTAGGACTGATCCTTGTTGAACCTCACTCGTCACGTGCACCCATACCGACTCCTCGTCACGGAATATAACTCGTTCTTTTCTTCCTTAGAGGTATTCCTTGTCCTTTGCAGTGTTTTCCTGTTATTCCTACCCTTTCCTTTAACTTTTGTAACAATTTCTTCAGCAATACTGTATCAAAAGTCATCTTCCACTCCAAGAAAATACAATCTACCCATCCCTCTCTCCTATCTTACTTCTTTTAACTTGACGTAGAACTGCAGTAGGTTTGTGACACAGGATTTTCCATCCCTGAAGCGATTCTGGTTGTCATGTATGAGTCAACTAGTTTCTAAATGCTCCACTACCCTTCTCCTGATAACCTTCTCCACAACTTTACATACTCTACATATTAATGACATTGGTCTGTAGTTTATTGCTGTCTGTCTGCCTCCTTTCTTAAAAATTGGGATACATTTGCTGCCTTCCACACCTCTACCAGTTTTTTTTTATATTTTATATCTCTACCAGTTGTCCTGTTTGATAACGGCACACACAGTGCCTTTCTCAGGCCCCGAGGAGAGATATTATCTGTTTCCATCTGCCTTTGTGGCAACCTGTTCACCTATCAGTTTCTTCACCTCCTCACCAGTTGTGTGTATTGATGCACTCTCCTGCCCCTGATTGCTGAAAGCCTTTCTGTCTCCTCTGAAAACACCTCCCAAAATCTCGTGTGCTGAGCTTTTCATCTACTGCCTGGTCATTCTTTGTGAGCTCCCCTCCCTCCTCCCGTCTGATTACCTGGTATCTGACTGTTGTTTTACTCTTCATGTGTCTTTTTATCAACTTTAGGTCAGATTTGGCTTTTGATGCTGTGTCATTCTCAAATTGATGTTCAGCCTCCTTTCTTTTCCATGAATACTCGTTTCAGGCTCTTCGGCTCCAGTTCTCGTTTTCCTGAGTTTTTATTTTTTTTTTTTTGCCTTTTATACTCTTTCCATGCTCTAGCTCTTTTGACTTTCGCCTCTCTATACCTCCACTGCACCTCATACAGGAAGTGCCTCATGTCTGTGCAGTCCCCTCTCTTAAAGTGTGGCTTCTCCCCTCCTTCATATGCTGTTTCACTCTCCACTGTTAATTCCACTAGGTATTAGAGACTCAGAACCACGTGATCACATGCGCCGATGGGCCTTTCATATGTAATATCCGTTTATATCGGAACCACTCAGGTGAATACAAGGGCCAACCTTGCTGGCTCATTCTCTCCTCTCTCTCTCTTGTTCTGTACAGAACATGTAGGTTCATCAAGTTCTACAATGTCACCTCCAGTTTCTTAGCTCTCCATGTTACTGATCCCCCATGTGGCTCTAGGTTTTTCCCACTTAAGATTCTTGTGGTTAAAGTTCTCCATGACTGATAGTTCGTAGGTTTGCACTGGCCTCTTCAGGCAGTTTATCCACAATTGCTTTGTTGCTTCCATCAAACTCTTGTCTTGGCCTCTTCCTATTTAGTGGAGGGTCGTATATCACTGCTATGACTACCTTGGGACCCACAGTCTTAAGTTTGCTTACTATGTAGTCATCTGCTTTCCCTCTGTCCATTCCACCCATCTTGTCCGTGGTTCGATCCTCGGGGTGCGTGGAAACGTTGGACAGTTTTCCTACACCTGCTGTCCCTGTTCACCTAAGAGTAAGTAGGTACCTGGGTGTTAGATGATTGTTGTGGGTGGCATCCTGGGGTGGTGGGAGTATACCTCAGAGAGGGCTGGGCTTTGAAATGAGCTGAGATAGGAAAATAGCTATTAGCCTGCAAAACTGATTTGTGTAAATAATAAAATCTAGTGCTTTCTGATGAGCAGTGCTACCTCTCCTCTGTTAATTCTGTGTTTCCTCAGAATATCATAGCTAGTCGGGAAAATCTTATCTGCTATCATTTCTCTAAACTTTTTCTCCGTGAGTATTATGATGTCTGGGCATCCCTCCACGATTCGTTAGTGCTACTCCTCACTGATTTGCCATTCCATCTTCATTGGTGTAACATACTTTCAGCCTTTTTTACCATTATTTTATTTCTGGTCATAGGTTCTTGAATCCTTGTTCTTTGCCCATGGGTCAGAAGGGTGAGATGGGCTGGTGCAAGGAAGGGGGGGGGGTGAGAGAGATTTAGTGAGAGGCTGCTATGAGGATGGTATTTGTGCTGGCTGGAATGGTTTGTTTTATTTTATTATGCTTGGTTGAAAGGGGGGTCAGTAAAGGGCTGAGGGGGCTCTGAGGGTGACTGTGCTTGGTGATCCTAGAGAGGCTGAGCTTCCATGCCTGTCGGTGTGTGTCTGCAATGGGTGTCACTGCAAGCAACTAAAATCCCAGAAGCAAGCGGCAAGTGACTCGTTCTTGTTTCAGTTATTTAAAAGACAAAGGAAATTTTAAAGTCAGGCAGTTTGAATGAGCGTGTCCGTAGTACTGATGATGAAAATAACTAACTTTTAACGTTATGACGGAAAGGGAGCTGGATATCCAAGCACTGAGCAAAGCAAGGCTAAGAAGAGTGGGCGAATTTCTCTGGGGAGGTGCAAATGAGGTTAAATCGGGTGAATCTGGGAGAATTTGAGCTAAAAATAGGCAGTAGTAATATTAAATGATTAAATATGGAAAATGTTTAAATTCAAGAGTTATGTGAACTAGAATAAAAGCGGAACATGAGAAGTGGGATATAGTATGTGTTATTTTATCAGTAGGTGAGAGATGTTTTACATTTAAAGGGGACAGAGACAGAGAGAGAGAGAGACAGAGACAGAGACAGAGAGATTTGAGATTTGAGATCTGAGATCATATATACCCAGGATGACTCGAGTATGGAATACATTCGTACAGCATAATGATGTCAACGAGATAAAATCAGTTGATCAAATGAAAATGCTGGCCCACAGATGGGTCCAACTTCATCCTGTTCCCTACTTGTATGTCTCATAACAAAAAATGCTTTCAAATGAGCTGATGTAGGTAACAGCTCTTAGCTTGCCAATAAAGTTAATAATCCTTTACCTGTAAATAGCTTGTCAATAAAGCAAGGGATCCTTTACCTTGTCAAACCCTGTGTAAAAAAAAAAAGAAAAGAAAAGAGAGAGAGAGAGAGAGAGAGAGAGAGAGAGAGAGAGAGAGAGAGAGAGAGAGAGAGAGAGAGAGAGAGAGAGAGAGACTTTGGTAGATTTTAAATTAATCTTTTTGGAGTTTTAATGTTGTGATTAACCTCTAAAGTGAGAGACATTGACATAAGACAAATTAGGTACTGTATTCTTGGGGTACCAAGGAAAATAATAATAGGGGCCTTTAATTGAATTATGCATAGATAAAGGCTTTGTAATAGGTAATACAAATTTCATTGAAGAAAAAAGGATAAATATGTTTATGAGAAATGATGTAGTGAGCAGTGACAGAATTTTTCTGACTCTTGACTGGTAGAAAAAGGATTAACGAGTAGAATTTTACGTGTGCATATTTATAAGGAGCGGCTGATATGTGGCAACTACAGTAAAAGATAATGGAATACAAGTTGAATGACGAGAGTGGGTATGTGAAAGCACGAACTAAAGAAAAAACACGATCATTAGTAAGACACATGCGCAATAGTAAGGTATCTTTATTTCGAAACGTTTCGCCTACACAGTAGACTTCTTCAGTCGAGTACAGAGGAGGCAGCAGAAGCAGTAGAGATGTACAGACGATACAATCAGTCCATCAGCTTCACATTCTTCCAGACTATGGAGCAGAATTGTTTTCCAGGCAGAGAGACTGACCACATCAAAAAATTACGTCTTCGAGGGTGGTGGACTGATTACATCGTCTTTACATCTCTGTTGCTGCTCCTGCCTTTTCTGTATTCGACTGAAGAAGCGTATTGTGTATGCGAAACGTTTTGCAATACATATACTTCTCAGTATTGAATACCATTACCAAATTCACATCATTATCGTATTTATAAAGAGACAACAGTTACTGTGAAGTATAAGCAGTTCAAAGCTGTCATCGCTAAGGTCCCACAGACTGACAGAGTTCAAAACACTACCTTTGGGAATTCTAACACAATTCCTCTGACCACCACAGAGGGAACAATTCCTCTTTCCAGCAACGAAGAAAGCCTTGGATCTGTTATTTCTCCTACACCTGGCATCTCTGCTTCAGCCACTGCCAGTCCACTTGACAGTGCACATACCATCTCTGATCCTACACCTGTCAGCACACGTACCGACACTTCCAGAATCTGGTAGCAGTGCTTCATCAGCAAGTTCTGAGTCAGGAGTTTCTCCACCAGAGATTGGTGCAGTTAATAATCAGGGAACTATCACTTCACCTGATCACCTACTGCGCCAAAGTACGAACAGCAGGGACACATCTGTCAGAACTGGTAGAAGACGGGGCAGAGGACGTGGAAGAGGACGTGGAGGAGGAAGTGGAGGAGGAAACATCTACAGCCATCTCACCCTCCACTAACACAGTTCCAGCGGCAGAACCTGAGGACAAATCTGCAAAACACAGGAGGTGCAACAAATCATAGTCCACCCTCCCAGGCACCTAGGCTGTGCTCTCGCTGTCACCGGAAGGGGCACACCTCCAACAACTGCCTGCGAGATACCAGGTGCAATTACTGCTACAAGAAAGGACATCAGGAGGACCAATGTCAGAAGAAAAAGGAACTTGATAGACGGGACCACCTGTTTAGAGACCTGTTCTCAGAACAAACCATCAGGATCTCTGAATTGGTGAACACACTCACACGTCACCCACTCAGCTACTCCTATCCCAGCACAGCAGGTGGTATTGTGCCTTAAACAAGACCACAGACCTACATCCCTGCAGCTGCCTCAGTACCCTACCTCTCTCAAGGGCAGGCACCTTACATGCCCTACACACCCACCACCTCAAGCTGACCACATCATGAGGAGCCAGTCTATCAGCAACCTGTCGGTCAACATTAGAGGTTTCATTACTAATGTTGGAGAGCTCACACATAGTTTTGTGAACAGTCGACGTCCCGACATGATAGCTGTTGTTGAAACATTTTTGGATGACAGGACTCCAGAAAATTTTGCAAGAATTGCTGGCTACACCTCATGGATGAGAAGAGACAGGCAAGGGCAAGGAGGAGGTGTTGCTGTGTGCTTCTCTAAAAGTGTTCATGCCCAGCACATTGATGTTGCCACCCCTACACATCTTGAAATGATGTTCTTCAAGCTATGCATAAACACTAGTACCTCTGCACTAGCTTGTGCAATGTACAGACCTCAGTGGCAGCATGCAGATCCCATCAACTTCCTAATGGAAAATATTGACTCCCTTCTGCTACAACACAACTGTTAACATATCATAATTGTTGGTGACCTCAACCAACACCTTATACAGAGGGACTCTGATGACCTTCTTGAGGAATTGACATGAGAAACTTCGTTGATTTCCCTACTCACATCTCTGGCTCCTCCCTTGACCCAGTAGTGAGTGATCTGGCAGAAGGCATAGTCACTTGTCAACCCCTCGGCTACGTTGGATCGTCTGACCACAAGGCTGTTTTTACGACACTTAAGATCCCAACAGAACGAGGTGAGGAGTCCACACGCACAACCTGGTTATGGGAAAGAGGTAATTGACCAGCCCTTTGCTCTGGGCTCGCCACCACCGATTGGAATGCTCTTCTCCAAGGGGATGTTGACAACCAAGTGAAAGCCTTCACTGGACACATCCTTAATCTACAACAAGAACACATTCCTCACCGGCAATATGTGACAAAGCCTACAGATCAGCTTTGGTTTGGCTTTCGTTGTAGAGAGGCTGCTACTGCTAAGTACAAAGCATGGAGAAGGTATAAGAGACATCCTAACACCTATAACAGGAACTTGCACACTCAAGCCTGTAGGCATATGGGTGACGTTCAAAAGTGGGCCATTGCTAAATGGGAGGTGGACACTAAAAGAAAGCTAGCATCAGGTAGGGTAGGCTCCAAAACCTGGTGGTCCCTGGTCAAGGACAGACAAGGTTATCTGCCTGATGAACTCATTCCACCTCTAAATTGACAGGATGGGACCACCTCTACTAGTAGTCAAGAGAAGGCGGACCTCTTTGCTGAACACTTTGCTACCAAAATGCAAGTTCCTCATCTATGAATTTGTAGTCCTGAGTTCATAGATGAGGAAATACCCAAAATTTATGAAATAGGTAATGATTTAAAATACCCAAGAAATGTAATTGATAAATCTTTTCAAGTTGCTAGAAATACTTTTTACAATCCAAAAAGGGACAACCAGCCTTATTCAACTAAAAATACGTTGGTTTTCCCTTACCATGAAAACTTGGTTGATATGCCTTCTCTTCTTAAGACTTTTAATATTAAAGTTGTATTCAAAAATCTTGATACAGTAAAAAAACTTTTGATAAAGAATTTTCCCCAAAATACTGATGGATGTGTCTATAAGATTCCTTGTAAAATTTGCGATAAAGTTTATTACGGTCAAACTGGTAAAAATCTCGAACTAAGATTAAAACAACATAAATATAGGGTGATGAATGTTGCAGCGAGGAGAAGGCTGGAGGCAGTGGAGATGTCATGTCTGAGGGCAATGTGTGGTGTGAATATAATGCAGAGAATTAGTAGTTTGGAAGTTAGGAGGAGGTGCGGGATTACCAAAACTGTTGTCCAGAGGGCTGAGGAAGGGTTGTTGAGGTGGTTCGGACATGTAGAGAGAATGGAGCGAAACAGAATGACTTCAAGAGTGTATCAGTCTGTAGTGGAAGGAAGGCGGGGTAGGGGTCGGCCTAGGAAGGGTTGGAGGGAGGGGGTAAAGGAGGTTTTGTGTGCGAGGGGCTTGGACTTCCAGCAGGCATGCGTGAGCGTGTTTGATAGGAGTGAATGGAGACAAATGGTTTTTAATACTTGACGTGCTGTTGGAGTGTGAGCAAAGTAACATTTATGAAGGGATTCAGGGAAACCGGCAGGCCGGACTTGAGTTCTGGAGATGGGAAGTACAGTGCCTGCACTCTGAAGGAGGGGTGTTAATGTTGCAGTTTAAAAACTGTAGTGTAAAGCACCCTTCTGGCAAGACAGTGATGGAGTGAATGATGGTGAAAGTTTTTCTTTTTCGGGCCACCCTGCCTTGGTGGGAATCGGCCGGTGTGATAATAATAAATAAAAAAATATAGCATTAGAACTGGACAAGATTCCAATGCTCTATTTATTCATGTAAGAGATTTTAACCATCCAATTGATTTTCAAAAAGTTGAGAAAGTAGTATCAAGCAAGTCCATGGTCGACAGGAATATAATTGAATCTTGTTTCATAAAAAGCAGTTTTGACAATAATATGAATATTTCCTTTGGTTTATATAAATTAGATCCATTTATAATTAATAGAATTTGGGAAGAATTTAATAATACACTGGACAAATAATAATTTTAAAATTTTCTTGGGTAGAATAGTTTGTTGGTGAGTTGTGCAAAGGACCTGTCCAGTTGGGTCGGCGTGCGTCAGGTGTTTAACCGTTGTGGGATCTGATAGTGAGGTGTTGGGCAGACCCCTTATATAGCTTCCTTGGATGCTTTACTTTCATAGTTCCTTGATAATGTGAGTAGCCACGAAAGCGCTTGGAATTTCTCTATTCTTTCAGAGTTGTTGTTTTGCATATTCTGAAATCACCTGTTTACTGTGATCTTATTGCATATATATATTTATTTATTTATTATCACACCGGCCGATTCCCACCAAGGCAGGGTGGCCCGAAAAAGAAAAACTTTCACCATCATTCACTCCATCACTGTCTTGCCAGAAGGGTGCTTTACACTACAGTTTTTAAACTGCAACATTAACACCCCTCCTTCAGAGTGCAGGCACTGTACTTCCCATCTCCAGGACACAAGTCCGGCCTGCCGGTTTCCCTGAATCCCTTCATAAATGTTACTTTGCTCACACTCCAACAGCACGTCAAGTATTAAAAACCATTTGTCTCCATTCACTCCTATCAAACACGCTCACGCATGCCTGCTGGAAGTCCAAGCCCCTCGCACACAAAACCTCCTTTACCCCCTCCCTCCAACCCTTCCTAGGCCGACCCCTACCCCGCCTTCCTTCCACTACAGACTGATACACTCTTGAAGTCATTCTGTTTCGCTCCATTCTCTCTACATGTCCGAACCACCTCAACAACCCTTCCTCAGCCCTCTGGACAACAGTTTTGGTAATCCCGCACCTCCTCCTAACTTCCAAACTACGAATTCTCTGCATTTTATTCACACCACACATTGCCCTCAGACATGACATCTCCACTGCCTCCAGCCTTCTCCTCGCTGCAACATTCATCACCCACGCTTCACACCCATATAAGAGCGTTGGTAAAACTATACTCTCATACATTCCCCTCTTTGCCTCCAAGGACAAAGTTCTTTGTCTCCACAGACTCCTAAGTGCACCACTCACTCTTTTTCCCTCATCAATTCTATGATTCACCTCATCTTTCATAGACCCATCCGCTGACACGTCCACTCCCAAATATCTGAATACGTTCACCTCCTCCATACTCTCTCCCTCCAATCTGATATTCAATCTTTCATCACCTAATCTTTTTGTTATCCTCATAACCTTACTCTTTCCTGTATTCACCTTTAATTTTCTTCTTTTGCACACCCTACCAAATTCATCCACCAATCTCTGCAACTTCTCTTCAGAATCTCCCAAGAGCACAGTGTCATCAGCAAAGAGCAGCTGTGACAACTCCCACTTTGTGTGTGATTCTTTATCTTTTAACTCCACGCCTCTTGCCAAGACCCTCGCATTTACTTCTCTTACAACCCCATCTATAAATATATTAAACAACCACGGTGACATCACACATCCTTGTCTAAGGCCTACTTTTACTGGGAAAAAATTTCCCTCTTTCCTACATACTCTAACTTGAGCCTCACTATCCTCGTAAAAACTCTTCACTGCTTTCAGTAACCTACCTCCTACACCATACACTTGCAACATCTGCCACATTGCCCCCCTATCCACCCTGTCATACGCCTTTTCCAAATCCATAAATGCCACAAAGACCTCTTTAGCCTTATCTAAATACTGTTCACTTATATGTTTCACTGTAAACACCTGGTCCACACACCCCCTACCTTTCCTAAAGCCTCCTTGTTCATCTGCTATCCTATTCTCCGTCTTACTCTTAATTCTTTCAATTATAACTCTACCATACACTTTACCAGGTACACTCAACAGACTTATCCCCCTATAATTTTTGCACTCTCTTTTATCCCCTTATATATATATATATATATATATATATATATATATATATATATATATATATATATATATATATATATATATATATATTATCCCCCTATATATATATATATATATATATATATATATATATATATATATATATATATATATATATATATATATATATATATATATATATATATTTAAAGAATTTATCAGGTGAAATTTATGACAGTATTTGTACTTCAGTATTTAACAAAGTATTCGCATAACATGCAGTCTCCAGTCATCTCTCCCGGGTTTAAATTTTCTAAGTCGTCACTCAATTTATTTTACCCATATCCATAAGCTAGGCAGTTTACTTCACTTTACATACCTAATTATTCTCCATTCCTTCTCGCTCACATATTATATGTACAGTATTATAAACTCTCCAAGATATTTTAATTTTAACTATATATACTGAATTAGATTTAATTTGATCGTAGCTAGCTATCTGCCTTGTCAATGTACTTTGTCATCCATTTCTACTTAGCTTTTGAATGAATGCGTTCTATCATATATTTTATTTTTCACATATTTACTCCTAGTTTTTATATATTTTTAATTTTAACTTATGTTGGTAGTTTATTCATCTCTGTTGCCTTCCATTTCCACTTATCTGTGCTCAGGAAAATAAATGTTTAGCATCCATTAGGAAGAGGCACTTCAGCAAGCACTCCATCACGCAGACTTCTTGCCCATCCTACACTAATTGTTTTCCATTCATCAAGGCTCTTGGAGCACCTCCGGCTCATTGCTCTTCTCACAACTTCTACTTTTCATTGTCACCGTTAGGAGGCGCTGCTCCCAGGTGCTTCGAATCCTTTACAGCTTCCAGGTTTCCACCATTCCAGCTACATTACCCTGTGATAGCTTATCTACGCAATGCGTTTATCAACACAAAATATTTCATAGCCAAAGCAAAGTAGCTCGCTCATATTTTTTTTCAAAGCTGGATAAATTAAACAAATAAAATTTTGTCGGGAAGATAATTACATAGACGCCTCTTGAATGACTTAAGACAACAGTTGTTATAGAACATATAATGTGGCAATTCTACACAATGTCTGTGAGACAGACAAATGAACAGTAAGATCGTTCTCGTTTTAGATTCGTTGCCAACACAGACACCTCTGAGATGTGACTGCGAAGTGAAAATTACGACACCGAAATGTAGGATGAAAGGTCATCGAACTCACAAGTTCTTGAGAGCAATAATTTTTTAAGTAGAATATTTTTTTCATAATAAAGCTGGAAATATTTGCTTAAATGCATTAGGACAGAAACCGAGTTTTAGTATAACCGAATTTAACGAAAGATACTGATAACACAGAAAGAAACCGAAATCAAACTTATGATTAATGGAGTGTAAAAAGTGATATTCACTTAGATCTGCAGGAAAAGGGACGTGACTTAAGAATGAAGAAGAATGCAAAGTGACATCATCACTGTTTCATACGCTAAAGAAATGACATTTCTTCCTACTAGGAAAAATAGAATCAATCTGAAGCAAGTAATTTTTCCCTAATATACATATATTTCCTATGAATATTAACCAATTATTGTAGTCCTATGACCCCTAGATACATCCGTAGATACAGGAAGTAGCCGAACCATCTTTTCTTAAAACTGGCTACAATTTTTTGAAAAAACTCCCGAACCAGTGGGAATTTTTATTAAATTTTATTATTATTATTATTATGGAGAAAAAGAACAAAATACTTGAAATCAGTTTTAAAAGTCAGTTTAAGCAACCAATAATTTTTCTGAATTTTTTTTAAATGGGACACCTTGAGGAATTACATGTTATTTATACCCGGTAATTCACAAAAAGTAAAATTAACTAGCTAGAAGCAATAATTATGTATACCTGTATTTCACTGAAAATGAGGAATCTCAATGCTTAGATAGGTGTTTTCCTTGTTGTAGTATTTTCAAAAGTATATCAGAGAAGTCAAAATGAATGACAGGATTTTAGAAAGTCTGTTCAAAAAGTTATTGATATCAATATTTTCAAAAAGACAGTGGATAAAATAACATCATTTATAAATAATATTGTACTCTATAAGCTACATATGAAATATGAAAGTGAAATGATAATTAGACTTGACAAAGCTCGTCACAGAAAACGATGACTCACCTGAGTATGCAAAAAAAAATACTGTTAATACTGCCACTGAAAATCTTTTAAGACAGTCAAGAGTTTCATGAATAGGATTCCAGAGTCATGGAACTTTATGTTTTCCAGTCCGGTCACTAACTGATCTCTCAATGTTTTCTGCTCTTAAGTTGACAAAATGTTGCCTCCAAATTGAACTGCTTTGTAAATCATTTATTTGTATCTCAAAATTATCCAAAGTTCAATTCATATAATGCTGCTCTTTGCACAGTTCATGAATTTTGAAGTTTCTTCAAATAATCCGAACTTAGTAAATCTTTAAATTAATTCAATGATCAGCAGCTGAATCAGTGAAGCTCGCAGATTACATTTAAAGGCGCTGAGTGTCTGTTTTCTCGTGATTTTCAAGATCAGTCATGTGTCTTTTAGGTTTGAGAAATAAGTGTCATTGTTGATATTACACTTAAAAATTGAAATATAATTTCAGGGTTTTTTTATTTTATCAAACGTAACATTGAAATGTTTCCTCAGATCACTGTAATTTTGTGTAAGTTTAAAATATCAAAGTACAAATCTACATAACGTCAGATAATTCTTGACAAGAAAATATTTCATTTGTCAAAAACAGAAGAATTGCAAACACTCAGGTAATCGTTTAAGGACATAACCTCGGCTAAGCCAACGAACATTGCTGTATATAAGTACGTAGCCCTGTGTACACCGAATTCACCTCGCTCAATAAATTCTGAAATTGCCATTCATTTTTTTAAGCACGCACAGAAATTACACTAACTACCTTGGTTACAACTTTCATAACTTCTTCAGGTTCCTTAACGCCAACTTTTGCCTACAAATCTTACTCGTGTACAATACAATGAAAGCCTGTCAGTGAATGATGCAGGGAACCCACCGGCGTCGTCCTCTAATTTCTCCAATCTTACCACTCTATTATAGTGGTTTCACACAAATTTTGTTACAAATCTTTATTGGGGGACATTACTGCAATATTTAATTGTAAAGTAAAAGGACACAAGTGCAGCTAATGTGACATTTTTATTATGGCAACGTTTCGCTCTCCAGGAGCTTTATCAAGCCGATTATTATTTAATTGTCGTATGAGGCCACTCCACTCAAATTTTGTCCCAATGATGTCCGATTCGACTATTATAGTGACCAGTCTTTCCCTATTTTTACATTATGGCGTCCCCCCCCTCCCCCCTCTCTCCGCGGCTGCTGGTTCTTTATTACTCGAAAATTAAATTTCAATCACCAGCAGCTCATTTTACACAGTATTTACATTATTGAAATTTATACATTATAAATTTACTAAAATTATGTAAAAAAATTTCGTATGCTATGTTTGTTTCCATCTTTAATATTAAATTTTTCAGTGAGTTTCTACTCGTTAGCACATCTATAATGCAGTTTTCCTTTTCTGGAAAACCATGAAAAAAGACAGACATACATGTTTGCCATGATACCTTAATCAGCTGCCCACTACAGAGTGTTTTTTTCCATGTTGAACAATAACCTGAAATCTCAAAATCAGCAGTAACTAACTGAAACAAACTTCATTAAAATCTCTTTGGTTTCTGACCTCTCGAGAAACGTGTTCCTTCCAGTACAAGCCGTGTGCCAACAAATGTTTTTCATGTACCAGCCCCAGACACGCATATAAAAGGCTTGCCAGCTCCGTGTTAGGGATTGTAACTGCCTGAGGACAGTGTTGCTGTGATTCTAGTTTGTCCTGAGATTTGTAGAGTTAGTAAGTTAACATATATAAGTAGTATTTTACACATACAAAGACGAATAATAAAATCACAGCATAATTGATTTTTTCCAGATAAATCTAAAACACGTAGTTATAACATAGCAAATACGATTATAATTTACCGTTTACTCTTACACTGGCAATACCTACTCGCCGAAATATTAGCTAATAAAACATTAACAATTTAACGAAATAGCCTAAAGTATTCTAAATAACATACAAAGAAATTATCTTGAAAAGCTCCATAAAAAAATAACGTTACATTTATATTCTTTTTGTGTTTTTACTTAGGTGTCCATGTATGCTAAAAATGCTAGATTACGAATCGGAGGAGAGGTTGCGGGAATCACATGTTACAGCTGGTAGGTGGTGTTCCGAAGCTCCTTTCATCCTTCCAATGACGTCACAACACACTACCTGGTAACCTTTGACATGCTTTGGCCAGGAAAGATTTTTCTGTTAACTACTTGGTCAACCAGGTTGCTGGTGCTGGTTCTAGTGCCTAGTAGGCCTACACTGTCATCACATCCTTTGAGAAGGCAGTAGTGTGGTTTCCCTTTTACCAATAGTATTTCTCATCTCTGCTGATAGAAGGCCAATGCGAAACTTGGACCATGGATGTTGATATAATATATTCAAATTAAGCCTATGACACATTTGTTTTTTAGTCGATTTATTCCACACTTCATTTTATATCTGTCACTTTGCGAAGTTGTTAACGAAGTGTGCATACTGAGGAACTCATTTTCAAGAATTTTCCATGTAAATATTATATGGTATTTCTTTCTTCTTCGTTCCAGAGTATATTCCGAGGTATTTTTCAGCGATTAACATGTTTTATTGACGATTACTTCATATATATAATATATATATATATATATATATATATATATATATATATATATATATATATATATATATATACATGTATATATATATATATATATGTAGTAGGTTGGTAGACAGCAACCGCCCAGGGAGGTACTACCGTCCTGCCAAGTGAGTGTAAAACGAAAGCCTGTAATTGTTTTACATGATGGTAGGATTATTTGTGTCTTTTGTCTGTCTCATAAATATGCAAGATTACAGCTACTTCTACTTACACTTAGGTCACACTAAACATGCATGTACACGTTTATTTGTACACACTCATCTGAGTTTTCTTTGATTTTATCTTAGTTCTTGTTCTTATTACTTTTCCTTTTATATCCATGGGGAAGTGGAATAAGAATCTTTCCTCCATAATCCATGCGTGTTGTAAAAGTCAACTAAAATGCCGGGAACAATGGGCTAGTAACCCCTTTTCCTGTAATAATTACTAAAAAGAATAATAAGAAGATAATTGTCAAAGCGGGAAGTCTGAATGTGCGTGGATCTTGTGCAGATGATAAGAAAGAGATGATTGTGGATGTGAAAAATGAGAAGAAGCGGGATGTCCTGGCTTTAAGTGAAACAAAGCTGAAAGGGTTGGGAGAGTTTCAGTGGAGAGGAATAAATGGGATTAGGCCACAGGTTTCTAATAGAGTTAGAACTATAGAAGGAGTAGCAATAATGTTGAAGGATAAGCTATGGCAGGAAAAGAGGGACTATAAATGTATTAATTCAAGGATTATGTGGAGTAAAATAAAGGCTGGATGTGAGAAGTGGGTTATAGTAAGCGTATAAGCGCCTGGGGAAGAGAGAAGTATAGAGGAGAGAGAGAGAGATTTTGGGAAATGTTGAGTGAATGCATGGGGAGTTTTGAACCAAGTGTGAGAGTACTTGTGGATGGGGATTTTAATGCTAAAGTGGGTAAAAATGTTGTGGAGGGAGTAGCAGGTAAATTTGGGGTGCCAGGGGTAAATGAAAATTGGGAGCCTTCAATTGAGCTATGTGTAGAAAGAGGTTTGGTAATAAGTAATACATATTTTATGAAAAAGTGGATAAAGAAATATACGAGGTATGATGTAGCACGTAATGAAAGTAGTTTGTTAGATTATGTATTGGTGGATAAAAGGTTGATGGGTAGGCTCCAGGATGTACACGTTTATAGAGAGGCAACTGATATATCGGATCATTATCTAGTTGTAGCTACAGTTAGAGTAAGAGGTAGATGGGATATGAGGAAAATGGCAACAACAAGTAAGAGGGAGGTGAAAGTGTTTAAACTAAGGGAGGAGGAAGTTCGGGTGAAATATAAGCAACTATTGGCAGAAAGGTGGGCTGGTGCACGTATGAGTAGTGGGGGGGTTGAAGAGGGTTGGAATAGTTTTAAAAATGCAGTATTAGAATGTGGGACAGAAGTTTGTGGTAATAGGAGGGTGGGTGCAGGAGGAAAGAGGAGTGATTGGTGGAATGATGAAGTAAAGGGTGTGATAAAAGAGAAAAAGGTAGCTTATGAGAGTTATTTACAAAGCAGAAGTGTTATAAGAAGAGTAGAGTATATGGTGAGTAAAAGAAACTGAAGAGAGTGGTGAGAGAGTGCAAAAGGAGAGCGGATGATAGAGTGGGAGAGGTACTGTCAAGAAATTTTAATGAAAATAAGAAAAAAAATTGGAGGGAGTTAAACAGGTTAAGAAAGCCTAGGGAACAAATGGATTTGTCAGTTAAAAACAGAATAGGGGAGTTAGTAGATGGGGAGATGGAGGTTTTGGGTAGTTGCCGAGAATATTTTGAGGAACTTTTAAATGTCGACGAAGAAAGGGAGGCGGTAATTTCATGCACTGGCCAGGGAGGTATACCATCTTCGTGGGGGAGGTGCGTGAGGCATTACGTAGAATGAAAGGGGGTAAAGCAGCTGGAACTGACTGGATCATGACATAAATGTTAAAAGCAGGGGGAAACATAGTGTTGGAGTGGTTGGTATTTTTGTTTAATAAATGTATGATAGAGGGGAAGGTACCTAGGGATTGGCGGAGAGCGTGTATAGTCCCTTTATATAAAGGGAAGAGGGACAAAAGAGATTGTAAAAATTATAGAGGAATAAGTTTACTGAGTATACCAGGAAAAGTGTATGGCAGGGTTATTATTGAAAGAATTAGAGGTAAGACAGAATGTAGAATTGCGGATGAGCAAGGAGGTTTTAGAGTGGGTAGGGGATGTGTAGATCAAGTGTTTACATTGAAGCATATATGTGTGCAGTATTTAGATAAAGGTAGGGAAATTTTTATTGCATTTATGGATTTAGAAAAGGCATATGATAGAGTGGATAGGGAAGCAATGTGGCAGATGTTGCAAGTATATGGAATAGGTGGTAAGTTGCTAAATGCTGTAAAGAGTTTTTATGAGGATAGTGAGGCTCAGGTTAGGGTGTGTAGAAGAGAGGGAGACTACTTCCCGGTAAAAGTAGGTCTTAGACAGGGATGTGTAATGCCACCATGGTTGTTTAATATATTTATAGATGGAGTTGTAAAAGAAGTAAATGCTAGGGTGTTCGCGAGAGGGGCGGGATTAAATTATGGGGAATTAAATACAAAATGGGAAGTGACACAGTTACTTTTTGCTGATGATACTGTGCTTATGGGAGATTCTAAAGAAAAATTGCAAATGTTAGTGGACGAATTTGGGAGTGTGTGTATAGGTAGAAAGTTGAAAGTGAACTTAGAAAAGAGTAAGGTGATGACAGTATCAAATGATTTAGATAAAGAAAGATTGGATATCAATTTTGGGAGGAGTATGGAAGAAGTGAATGTTTTCAGATATCTGGGAGCTGACGTGTCAGCGGATGGATTTATGAAGGATGAGGTTAATCATAGAATGACGGAAAAAAGGTGAGTGGTGCATTGAGGTATATGTGGAGGCAAAAAATTTTTATCTATGGAGGCAAAGAAGGGAATGTATGAAAGTATAGTAGTACCAACACTCTTATATGGGTGTGAAGCTTGGGTTATAAATGTTGCAGCGAGGAGGCGGTTGGAGGCAGTGGAGATGTCCTGTCTAAGGGCAATGTGTGGTGTAAATATTATGCCGGAAATTCGGAGTGTGGAAATTAGGAGAAGGTGTGGAGTTAATAAAAGTATTAGTCAGAGGGCTGAAGGGGCTTTATTGAGGTGGTTTGGTCATTTAGAGAGAATGGATCAAAGTAGAATGACATGGAGAGTGTATAAATCTGTAGGGGAAGGAAGGCAGGGTAGGGGTTGGAGGGAGGGGGTAAAGGAGGTGTTGTGGGCGAGGGGTTTGGACTTCCAGCAAGCCTGCGTGAGCGTGTTAGATAGGAGTGAATGGAGACAAATTGTATTTGGGACCTGACGAGCTGTTGGAGTTTGAGCAGGGTAATATTTAGTAAAGGGATTCAGGAAAACCGTTTATTTTATATAACCGGACTTGAGTCCTGGAAATGGGAAGTACAGTGCCTGCACTCTAAAGGAGGGGTTTGGGATATTGGCGGTTTGGAGGGATATATTGCGTATTTTTATACGTATATACTTCTAAACTGTTGTATTATGGGCACCTCTGCAAAAACAGTGATTTTGTGCAAGTGATGTTAGTGTTGAATGATGATAGTATTTTCTTTTTGGGGATTTTCTTTCTTTTTGGGTCACCCTGCCTCGGTGGGAGACGGCCGACTTGTTGAATATATATATATATATATATATATATATATATATATATATATATATATATATATATATAGAGAGAGAGAGAGAGAGAGAGAGAGAGAGTTTATGGACACTATAAGCGAGTTCACAAGTGATTTGAATAATACCACCAATAATGTAACTTCTCTTGTTTAGTTTCCTGATTTTAGCTGCATTAGCCATATTGTGTTCTTGAGACAAAAACTCGCTTAACATTATTATTTTCAAATGTCTTACAATGCTTTTTTTTCATTTTATGAGATGGTTTAATTGCATTTTTAATGGTGATCAAGCTCATCACCACTACAAATAATTCTGTTTTTCATAGCCCACTAGTTGAATGTTTCGGTATTTGTTTGTAAGTTTTCTGTGACTTGTTCTTGGCTATTTTCGTGATGAATAGTGACTAGCGTTTTCATCTATAATGATGTGATACATTAAGGGTGCCAGAACTTTTCACTTTATTAAGACTGGGTTTTGATTTGCATACAACAGCTCATTGTAATCTGCTTGCTATTAATCTGAATATCCATTTTCCTATTTTTTATATCATATTTCCTCATTTTGTGGGCTATTACTTCAAGGTCACACTTCTCAATTTTTATTGATTTTTTTTTTCAATTCCTGTAGAAGGCATTTGCACTTTGGTTTCGGTTTCTAGTTTTATAATTTTGAGTTTTATAGAGGATATTACAACTGAAAAAGCTTGGTTAAATTGTGTATAATATGAGTAATAAGTAAAACCATTTCTAACTTTCTTAACCTACAGGAAAAAAATAATACTCTGATTATTAAATATATATATATATATATATATATATATATATATATATATATATATATATATATATATATATATATATATATATATATATATATATATATAAAACTGTATCCACGAAACGAGTGGTATTGATTAATAGCAACACTCCACAAGCCACGGAGTCGAACCCATGCTATTTTGGCCCACCTCATGGTGAGCGAAAACGCATGACGCTTTAGACCACTAAACCACTAGATTGTGTAATTAAGTAGTATAAAGCGTCGTGCATTATCGCACACCATGAGGCGGGCCAAAGCAGCATGGGCTTGGCTAGTGCAGTGTTGTTATTGATGAACATATATATAGGAATAGTATATCTTACCTACCTGTTGTACATCAAAACATCTGGTTTCCATATTTTGTATGGTGGAATTCTGAGGTCCTTGACTCCACCGTAATCAGTTTCATTCCACCGTAAATTGACATCGTTCCACTCCTGAAGGGTGGGGGGATGAGGAGGCTTGGTATGAGAAACCTGCTACTTGTGAAATCTATAAAAAAATTATATATTCAGTATTATAAATTGCATTACAGATATTGCACTTAATTTGTAAATGTATACCATTCTCACGTACATGATGCAACAGACTAGAGGGAAATACTGTATATCTTAACCTTACAAACTCACTATATCAAGTCGCCCTAGGGGGGAACTCATTAGCTAATGTATATATGTAAATATGTATGTATATATATACATATATATATATATATATATATATATATATATATATATATATATGTATATATATACATACATATATATATATATATATATATATATATATATATATATATATATATATATATATATATATATATATATATATATATGGAATATAATATAAACAATTAATCATCTTAAATGACTGTTATTGGCTTACTATTTGCTGATAAAGACATGCATTATCTCCACGCACAGTCGGAGATGAGCTGAACTGCTTGCACTAATGAAGGATGGACGGACCAGACACACAGTTTGAAGATATTATGCGAATAGTTCTTGAAAATAAATAAACATTCTCGGTCGCAATGAGTATTATCTATTATGTTAGTGTTTGAGTGCTTTAGGCATGTCCTCCATCTTTCTTTTGCCATCAATGTTTGAGTGAAGCAACTAGCTACATGGTTGCCGTCACACAGTTTCCCCCTGGGAGTGAAGACTCTACTGACAAACAGCAACTTATCAAGCCTACGACAAAGCCATAATCTAATATCTGCATTTTGCCAAAGCTGCAATTCTCAGTCTAAATTCTTGGGGAAACCCGATTTGTTTATTTAACTCGATAGTTTGCATTAATATAATGCTTAATTAGCATTCTGTTAGTGATGGTACTTGTGTATTTGAAAAATTAGTATATTAATTTAGTTTTGCATGCACAATGCTTTATATTAGAAGCTTTCTTGTAGTACAACGAGATATTCTTGAATCATAGAAGTATAGGGTATTGATCACAGAAAACTGAAGATTCAGTCAAAGAAAACGTGGAAATATTAGCTTGGAGGATAAACTAAGTTGTCTCTGCTCAGGATTTCCCGTCTGTCTACTTTTTTTTTTTTATTTTTAATCTTTTGACTTTTCATTTAGAACATTTAGATGTGTATGATTAGAATTCTTTAAGTCAAGCATGAGGGTGAAATTTTATTGTGCATTTATGAATAAAAGTTTGCTTATTTAACATACAACTTTATTTATCCTCACTTTGTTAAGTTAAAGATATTAATAACTTACCAATTTTAACCATGTGTTTGTTATTAGGAGCTGATTCTTCTCATCCTTAAAGCAATAAAAAGAAAACATATTGTAATAACGATTTCATTTCCCCAATGACTGCCACTACACACTGAAACAGGGACGCGAAAGCAAGAAAAATGAGGAAACAAAAGGACAGAGACTGGACTAAGAGAGAGTCTAGCAAGACCGCATTCCTCATTTTTCTCTGCATACACAAAAGTACATTGAGGCTGCCTGTCATTTTGGGCAAACTCCAAGACAAACGGGACCATATACAGCCTGCCCAATACTGACAGTACAGGAGGTATACGCACGTCCAACCAGCAGGGTCAATGCCCGTCTCTCAAGCACATTAGAGACAAGTGAAACATTAATTAAACTTTGACACTTCTCGTAAGAGATACGGGTTTAGAGAAACTGAGTATTTTTTAATTATTTAGAATATTATAATTAGATTAATTAGCCATGCTTTCCCTTAAACACATCATGTTCTCAAGTTTTGAAATGAATACAGAATTCTAATTAGTGTTTTTTTTTACGCTAGTGACGGTAAACTGAGAAATTGTTCCTGGCGTATGAGAGATGTCGGCGCGCCCCACTACTTGGACATGGCAGCTCCGAGAAAGTTAGTTGTGGTGAGCACACAAAGTATGGCCGCGTGTCGGGGCACCCAGAAAACTTACCATATTCAACCATACGTTTGTTGTTAGGATTTGGTTCTTTTCATCCTAAAACAAGAAAACATGTCTAGACTAGTAATTAAAGCTTCAGGAAAAAGATAAAAAAAATTAAAAAACAACAGGTTATTAATATTTGTTAAGCTAATGGCATCAGCTATTGAGCAACACTTGTAAGTAAGGAAAATTTTTAAGCTCATTCAACTTAGGAAACCATTTGACTGCCTGACATCAAAGGAAAATGGGATTTTTGGATAATTAATTGAATAATTGTACCTACTCACAGATGGGCCTGAAAGCCCTTTTGTGCATATAGTGTTTATATAACATATATATATATATATATATATATATATATATATATATATATATATATATATATATATATATATATATATATATATATATATATATATATATATATATATTGGCGAATAGGTAAAACTTGCGATTTTAGCTTAAATAGGAAATATTTTCCTTGCCAATAAGGCAAGCGAAAATTTGTTTATATAATAATTTCGCAAAAATCATTCTGACCCTAACAAAAAAAAAAATACATGTTTCATTGTGTTTGTTCATTATTAAATTATTGTAAATTTATCTAAAATATATTTAGTTGGTTTGCGCTTGTTTTACAAGGTTATGTAAGTTTTCTAAGTTTATTTTGGTACAAAATTACTAATTTTTACATTAACATAAATGAAAATATATATCTTTAAACGTACAAGAGAAAATTTTAGAAAGGACGCAAGAGTTCTTACTAACTGACGAGTTTTACCTGTTCGGCACGACATATATATATATATATATATATATATATATATATATATATATATATATATATATATATATATATATATATATATATATATATATATATATATATAAATAATATATTATATATATATGTATGTATGTATGAACATACATATAAAGCAAAGCATATGCACAAAAGGTAACCCACATTATCCCTCTGAATTGAACACTGACAATGAGCCTACAACTATTATTATAGTGAAGAATAGCACATTTTGGTTACTTGAAAGCAATTAAGAATGACAGAAGCAGTTAATAAATATAACAGAGGTAGTAACACAAGAGTTATTGTGTGTGAATGAATGGCGAACAGATTTTTTTATATGGAAATAGTTAGGGAAGTCTGAAACATAGAACTTTAAGGGGGTCATTTAGTTGATTAACAAAATGAATAAATTTTAATTAATTGAACATTTAATCTACATGCTGGACTTAGACTACAATTTCATTATGTTTCATCATATTTTTTTGTAATGTGTACTTAGTGTTTACATATACATGCTACGGTTTAGTATCTAGGATATGAAGAACGTCAATGATTCTTATGATCCATTTTCTACGGAGTTTCTTCGTCCCGTGGAAGTAATGAAATAATCGGCGGTAAAAAAAGATGCATTGTTTTTATTCTATCCTTCAAATTTATCAAATTGATTTTTCCGAAAGTTAAATATATATATATATATATATATATATATATAGATATATATATATATATATATATATATATATATATATATATACACGTTTGTATGTATACACTGTTGTTGATAGGAAAAAATAGCTATGGAAGAAATCTTGCACTAGACCTTTCTAACATTGTCCAATAAGGTTTGCTCTCTTTCACTATAAATGTCACATTTCTGTGGTAGAGCGCAAACCTCTCTCACAGATTACCGTGAGTTCGATTCAATTCTAACTTTACGTGAATTTACTTACATTCATTCATTACGACTTTTTCCGAGTGCCTACGTATTTTAGTATATACCATATTTTGCGGCTTATTAGACGCATTTTTCCATAAAATGCCTGCATAAAACACCCTGCGTCCTATAAATTAATGTCAGCGATGGGAGTTAAAAGTTTTAAGTGTGGGGTGGGATGTAGTTCACCAAGTTACGTCCGATGCCGAGCCATTGAAACTAAAACTAGTCCTGTTTCAAAATTACAGTAAATTAATGATGTCTTGAGACAAGATATTTATGGAATACGGATCTGTACTGGGATGCTGACAGAAAACGAAATTCCTCCCTAAGTAACACCTTCCTTTCTTATTTCATAAATTACCGATATCTCAAAGCAGCATCATTTAAGGTAGGCATTTTAAAATAGTGCTACCGTATACTACTGTTAGCACTTACTGGGAATTTTCACTGTAATACTAGGTACCGGTAATCATATTTACCGTATGTTATGGTACTTATAGTGTCAAATATTGCCAAGGAAATACGGTGGCCCAGCAACACCTGAAGAAGCCATTTTGTTTGTACCAATAGTCACTGACAAAGACGCATCAGTATGCACTCTGGGAGCCTCACTATATAGAGTTACGCACACAGCAGCAATTCAGCCACCAGCGACTGTTTCACCAGTTCAAATTGAGAGATCATCGGTGTGTTGAGGTGCCTGGCTAGTCATTAAAGAACCTCACTTCACAGTCCGTAAGCCACTGAACTACAGATTTGGCAGTATGACACTGTGCGTCGTCCTGCATAAAAACCGTAGCCCCACACTTGTCAAATGCCTCAAGTAAACTGTCACACAATAACTCCAGGTAATTATACTGGTTCTTATACTGGTTTCTGGGAAGCACAATGAGTGCACCAACACTCTGAGCACTGAAACACCCCTAAACCATGAGTGAGTCTGGGTGTTTGGTGGTCCCACAGATGTAGCATGGGTCTAGCAGGTCACTACCTCTGGGCCGGTACATGTTCCCCATGGTTACAGGTGATGGTAAAGGTTGCTTCATCACTCCAAAGTACTTCAGACCACTGTTGAGGATTCCAGTGACGATATTTCTTTGCATAATCCAGCCTACGTTTCTTCTGTGGCTTGGAGAGGATTGGTTTCTTAACCTAGCAGTGACTACCGTAGCCCAGTTCTGACACACGTCTATTAACACTTCTTACAGAAACCTCTGAGAGATGACGTGGGTTCTTTTCTTTCAATTCTCAAGCAGTTATATTAGGCATACTCTCTAACTGCTTCTTTAACACAGTTTAGGTACGAACAGATGTCTTCTTTGAGGGGCCAGGCCGAGGTTTGGCAGCCGGTAACCCGTCTTGAAACGCTGCACCCAGTTCCTAACTGAACGATCCCACATACCAACATTCTCCACTATTTCTTTCGTCTGATACCCAGCTTTGTGAAGCCCTATGATTTCAGCTATAGTGTCAGGTGTTAAAGACTTCCTTTTGCCCATAATTAAATACGTATAGCCCCAAAACCAAAGGGAACACCAGACGAAAGATGGGCGGATGAGAGACAAAAGTGCAACACTTCCTCACCGTGGTAGCCACGTGAGCACTGAGGAGTCACTGTGGAGTGTGGCAGCAGGCTGTGACATCACGCTAAAAGCTGCTACCCCGCATAATGCACTTCAGTTACATGCCATAGGTTTTATGGCATTTAACTGAAGAGGATGCAGCGTGGGTTTTGCACGCTGCATCTGGGTGTCGTTCTGTGACGAGATGTGTCTTGGTTGTCCTTCAGAAGGTAGAGGATTTTGTTGTAATCATTAATAAGAAGGATTAAATGTCACCCTCTGTCTGCTACAGCAATAAGTCATTTCGTAAAGATTCAGGTCTTTGAGGTCTGTGACACATCTGGGGATTATCCGAGATGTTAGTTTAGTACCATTATAGTGATGCGGAACTCCTCACCACTTTAATGGTGCTGTTTAGTACTAGTGTCGAGAAGGTGCTTTTTCTTACGTAAATTTGAGGTCTAAATCGAGAGATTTTATTTCTGTGGTGGTGAAGATGTAAGCGGATAGACTGTTAACTCTCTGTGGTAGTCCCATGCAGTCTCGTTTACTACCAGTGCACAGAAGATGTAGTTTGCGTATGAGCTTCAGTCTTTGTTGTAGATTAGCGGTAGTGATTTGCTGAGACAGCCGCTACCAGGAGAAACAAGAACAGAGCAGAACTTGACGATGCCTGTGGATATCTCTTTGAGACAGTCGTAACTGATCTGCGCTTTCTTGGAAGAAGACACAGAGAGCAGGATAGAGGGGGGGCTTAGATGATGTCATTTATTGTGGCAGGGATCACAAGATAACAGCCTCAGTGAGGCAGTCTTCTAAGAAGCTGTGCCGTTGTAAAGACTTCGTGTTTTCAGTAGAAGAGAAAGGTATTCTTTTCGTCTGATGTCTTTTGTGTTAAGCAGTGTCCAACAAATGATGGTAAAGTGTAATGGTACGGACAATATGAACTAAGGGACAAATTCATAAATGTCAGGATATCTTTTATTGGATACGTAAGTATACAAAGTGCTCGAAGAAGAATAGGTGCCGTAGTATAGGAGGATTCTTAATTACTACTTGAAAGCACCATAGAGCAAAGGGCTGGTAACTACTATGATTCTTAAATTTTGGTATACATGATTCCGCTACAGGTTTCTTCTTAGCTTCCACTCTACAAGAAACTAGATGACCTCATGCCTTCACCTACCGCTCAGGTGTGACTTGCACTCTTCTTTAGAGGCAATGTGTTTTCTCGTTCTTCAATATCATCTAGAATGGCCAATGTTCCAAAACCAAAACGTATTCAATAAAAGATGTCCTGAAAGGTGTGCCTCTCTATCCTTTATTCCATTTTGTCTGTACCATTATACTTTCTACCATCAGGAACTCGTATGAATAAACTATCCACATCATAACTAATAAATATTCTGTTTCGCAGGTTGACAAATAGAATCGTATGTATGCTTATATTTGCAAAGTCAGACGACACCTAATAAAGTACTTTGACTTGATTGAAGGTGGAGGCGAAAAAGTACCTGGTCATGCGGAAAACAAAGAGGCTAGCCACAAGAAAATGTAAAGAGACACATTGCTTTTAGGAGAAATTAAAGACCCAAATTGAATGTTAATTTTGCCTGTCTTTGGGAAATCTATTCATAAAAGGAAGCTGAGGTAGATGGGAGGTAAATGTGTTCATAAAACCAGGAATATCGTAGATTAACATTGAAAGTGCATACTGCATTTACCAGCTGCAGTTCTTAGAACAGGAGATCGAGTGTGTTTACAACACATTGTCTGACTTAGGCTGCACTAACAGCTTTATACATTCTACTCATTTCTCTGCCAGAGATCATTTTCTTGGAGGATAAAGGAAAGAAATCCTTGAAACATAAAATTAAATTAGTCTTCCTTACTTGGATGAACTAAAATCTGCAAACTATGTTCCCACTCATAATTATGTAAATTATGCATCCAGATGCTCGAAAGAAAAATCTGAGCCAAAGTTACTATATAGCTGAGTCAGAAAAAAGATGCGAAGAACTAGATAATAAGGCTGGAGGAGGAAGGAGGAAAAAACATTAGAATAGACCAGGAGGTATGTGAGGAGGTGGACAAAAGGTTTAGGGAGGTATTCTCCGTGAAATAAAAAAAAATGCCTGAGAGTCAAAGAGGAAGAATAAACCATTGAATATCACAATACACACAACAGGTGGAGAAGGGAAGAAACTAGTGAGTGAGCTAGAGGCCTCGTAGGCAATTGGAGCTGACAACTTCTGAGATAGGGAGCAGAAGAAGTGTGTAAACCACTAGAAGTGATCTTCAACAAATCAACTGAAACAGAGGAGCTGCCTGAGGTGTAGAAAATAGTGAACATAGTCACAATATTTAAAAATGGGAACCGGCAGGTACCATTAAAATGATATACAAAGTAAGATTGAAGATTATCAGGAAAAGTAATGGAGAGGAGCAGATTCTTTAACAACAACCAGCACAGTTTAAAACAGGGCAAATCACGTCTAGC
This sequence comes from Cherax quadricarinatus, assembly GCF_038502225.1. Lineage (NCBI taxonomy): Eukaryota > Metazoa > Arthropoda > Malacostraca > Decapoda > Parastacidae > Cherax > Cherax quadricarinatus. The sequence continues at coordinate 33,973,995 of NC_091293.1, read as the reverse complement.
AAATCTGCTGGACTTCTGAGACAAGCTAACCAAGATTAGGAAGACGAGAGTAGGCAGGGAAACAGGGAAAGCACTACAGCGAATCAAAGAATACCTAAGAGCAAGGAAGCAATGAGCTATTGCCCGGAAGGAGGTGAAGGGATGGGCGACTGTGATGACTGGAGATCCACATGGACCAATTCTGTTTTTTTTTTTTTTTGTATATGTTTACGACATGATAGATGAAATCGAGTCAGGGGTTTCCCTGTTCACAGATGGCGTAAAACTCATGAGGAGAATACAAGCAGGAACAGACAACGAAAGGCTTCAAATGAATATGGACAAGCTCCCAGAGTGGTCTGACAAGTGGCTATCAGAATTTAACTCCTGCAAATGAAAAGTTATGAAAATTGGGAAGGGCAAAAAAGGCAGGAAAACAAGAGTATAGTTTCGGGGGACAAAGACTTCAAACCTCCGTGAAAGAGAATAACCTAGAGATTAGCAGAGTTCCCAAGCATTTCACCTGCGGCACACATCAAACAAATAAAGGACGGAGGAAAAGCGAGACTGGCAAATTTAAGGGTAGCTTACAGAAACCTCTACAATGAGGCATTAATGTCTGTATACACGACATATGTCAGACTCATCTTGGAGTATGCAGAGCCGGATGGAACCTGCATCAGATAAAACATGCAAGTAAATAAGTTGGAAAACGTGCAAATTTTGCAACGAGACAAATCTCAGAGCTGAAAAGAATAAACTATAAGGAAAGATTAGAGGAGTTAATTCTCACGACACTAGAGGACAGAAGGACCAGGGTTGATATGTTTCTGTGTGCAGAATACTGAAACGAATTGAAAGGGTGGATAGGGGTGTTCTGTCTGAGAGGCGGATCTCAGGTACACGAGGTCACAGCTAGTAATTAAAAAGACACATGAGTGAAAAGGATGTTAGTGAATACTTCTTTCTCCTCAAAGTGGTCAAAGTGGAAGAACCCAAACAGCGAAGTGGTCGAGGTAGGCTCGGGTCTATGCATAGTCTTAAGAGCAGGTATGACAGGGCTGACAGAATCAGAAGAGAATAACACAGTAGCAGCCAATGGAGAGGAGAGCCTCTACATTGCATTCAGACTCTAGCCCAGCAACCACAAATAGGAAAGGTAACTACACACACACACACACACACACACACACACACACACACACACACACACACTACCGAGTACATCGCCAGAAGCACACATTAACCAGATAACTGCTGCGGCATATGGGCGCCTGGAAAACCTGAGAATAGCGTTCACGGTACCTCAGTAAGGAATCGTTCAGTTTGGAACCCCACACCTGGTCAAACACGTCAAGAAATTAGAGAAAGTGCGAAGGTTTGCAACAAAGCTGGTTCCAGAGCTACGGGGATTGTCCTACGAAGAAAGGTTAAGGGAAATTGGACTGACGACACTGGAAGACAGGAGGGTTAGGGGAGATATGATAACGACATACAAAATACTGAGTGCAATAGACAAGGTGGACAAAGACAGGATGATCCAGAGATGGGACACAGAAACAGGGGATCACAATTGGAAGATGAAGACTCAGATGAGTCAAAAGGATGTTAGAAAGTATTTCTTCAGCCACAGAGTTGTTAGGAAGGGGAATAGTCTGGCAAGCGATGTAGTGGAGGCAGGAACTATACATAGTTTTAAGACGAGGTTTGATAAAGCTCATGGAGCAGGGAGAGGGAGGACCCAGTAGCGGTCAGTGAAGAGGCGGGGCCAGGAGCTGAATCTCGACCCCTGCAACCACAATTAGGTGAGTACGCACGCATATACAACAGGCCTAGTGTCTAATCGACATGTTCCTAGGACACAGTGGTAACTAACACACACACACACACACACACACAACCCCCCCCCCCCCACACACATACATACATACACACTCAAAGCTGCTGTACAGACACATCAGGAGGAAGACAAGAGAAAATGACCAGGTAATCAGACTAAAGAAGGAAGCAGAGGAGCCCATAAAGAATGACCCGGAAGTCTGTGAGCAGCTCAGCAAGAGAGTTAAGATGGTATTCACAGAGGAAAAAAGGGTGATGAAAGAGAGCTATGAAGGTAGAGTGCACTAACTTGTGCTAGACACACTATGTAAGGCATAAGGAGTGAGGAAACTATTGTGTGAGCTACGTACTTCGAGGGCAATGGACCCACATTGCTTTTGCAACCACATATAGGTGAGTACATACAGGCGAGTGCACACACACACACACACACAAACACACACAGAACGAGTCCTTGGTTCACCCAAAGGTGTAGGGAGGCAAAAACTAGGTGTACTAGAGAATGGAAAAGGTACAGAAGACAGAGAACTCAGGAAAATAAAGAAATCAGCCGAAGAGCCAGAAACGAATATGCACAGATAAGAAGGGAGGCTCAGAGACAATATGAAAATGACATAGCATCAAAAGTAAAGACTGACCTGAAGCTGTTGTACAGCCACATCAGGAGGAAAACAGTCAAGGACTAGGTAATCAGACTGAGGAAGGGTGATGGGGAATTCACAAGAAACGACCAAGAGGTATGTCAGGAGCTCAACACAAGATTTAAAGAGGTATTTACAGTGGAAAGCAGTAGGACTCCAGGAAATCAGAGCAGGGGGGCACACCAGCAAGTGCTGGATGAGGTACATATAACCAAGGAGGAGGTGAAGAAGCTGCTATGCGAACTTGACACCTCAAAGGCGGTGGGACCAGACAACATCTCTCCATGGGTCCTTAAAGAGGGAGCAGAGATATTGTGTGAGCCATTAACAAAGATCTTCAACACATCATTTGAAACTGGGCAACTCCCTGAGGTATGGAAAATGGCATATGTAGTCCCAATTTTTAAAAAGGGAGACAGACATGAGGCACTAAACTACAGACCTGTATCACTAACGTTTATAGTATGCAAGGTCATGGAGAAGATCATCAGGAGGAGAGTGGTGGGGCACCTGGAAAGAAACAAGTGCATAATTGACAACCAGCACGGTTTCAGGGAAGGAAAATCCTGTGTCACAAACCTACTAGAGTTTTATGACAAGGTGACAGAAGTAAGACAAGAGAGAGAGGGGTGGATCGACTGCATATTTTTGGACTGCAAGAAGGCCTTCGACACAGTTCCTTATAAGAAGTTACTGCAAAAGCTAGAGGATCAGGCACACATAACAGGAAAGGCACTGCAATGGATCAGAGAATACCTGACAGGGAGGCAACAACGAGTCATGGTACGCGACGAGGTGTCAGAGTGGGCGCCTGTGACAAGCGGGGTTCCACAGGGGTCAGTCCTAGGACCTGTGCTGTTCTTGGTATATGTGAACGACATAACGGAAGGGATAGACTCAGAAGTGTCCTTGTTTGCAGATGATGCGAAGTTAATGAGAAGAATCAAATCGGATGAGCAGGCAGGACTACAAAGAGACCTGGACAGGCTACAAGCCTGGTCCAGCAACTGGCTCCTTGAATTTAACCCTGCCAAATGCAAAGTCATGAAGATTGGGGAAGGGCAAAGAAGACCGCAGACACAATATAGTTTAGATGGCCAAAGACTGCAAACCTCACTCAAGGAAAAAGATCTGGGGGTGAGCATAACACCGAGCATATCTCCTGAGGTGCACATCAATCAGATAACTGCTGCAGCATACGGGCGCCTGGCAAACCTAGGGATAGCGTTCCGATACCTCAGTAAGGATTCGTTTAAGACTCTGTATACCATTTACGTCAGGCCCATACTGGAGTATGCAGCACCAGTTTGGAATCCACACCTAGTCAAGCACATCAAGAAATTAGAGAAAGTGCAAAGGTTTGCAACAAGACTAGTCCCAGAGCTACGGGGATTGTCCTACGAAGAAAGGTTGAGGGAAATCGGCCTGACGACACTGGAGGACAGGAGGGTCAGGGGAGACATGATAACGACATATAAAATACTGCGCGGAATAGACAAGGTGGACAAAGACGGGATGTTCCAGAGAAGGGACACAGACACAAGAGGTCACAATTGGAAGTTGAAGACTCAGATGAATCAAAGGGATGTTAGGAAGTATTTCTTCAGTCATAGAGTAGTCAGGCCGTGGAATAGCCTAGAAAGTGACGTAGTGGAGGCGGGAACCATACCTAGTTTTAAGGCGAGGTATGATAGAGCTCATGGGGCAGGGAGAGAGAAGACCTAGTAGCAATCAGCGAAGAGGCGGGGCCAGGAGCTGTGACTCGACCCCTGCAACCACAAATAGGTGAGTACACACACACACACACACGCGCGCGCGCGCGCGCGCGCACACACACACACACACACACACACACACACACACACACACACACACACACACACATACACACACACATACACACAAACACAAACAAACACTCACGAAGAACTCAATCGTGCAGAGCAAAGTTACTGGTTATGGGTGATTTCAACCACAGAGAGATCGATTAGGAAAACCTGGAGCCTCACGGGAGTCCCGAAACATGAAGAGCCAAGATGATGGATGTGACTGGAAAATCTCATGCATCAACATGTCAGGGACACTACCAGAGAAAGAGGGGAGGATGAAACAGCAAGACTGGACCTTGTGTTCACCCTGAGCAGTTCAGACATTAAGTGCATCACATATGAGAAGCCTCTTGGAGGTAGCGATCACATAGTTCTGAGTTTTTATTACAAAGTAGAGTTACAAGTGGAGAGGGCAACAGGAGTCGAATGGGAAAAACAAAACTATAAAAGGGGGGACTACACAGGTATGAGGAACTTCCTACGGGATGTTCAGTGGGACAGAGAACTGGAAGGAAAGTCAGTAAAGGAAATGATGGAATATGTAACAACAAATTGCAAGGAGGCAGAGGAAAGGTTTGTTCCCAAGGGCAACAAAAACAATGGGAAGACCAAAGCGAGTCCTTGGTTTACCCGAAGGTGCAGGAAGGCAAAAACTAAGTGCATTAGAGAATGGAAGAGGTACAGAAGGCAAAGGACAGAGGAAAATAAGGAGATCAATCGAAGAGCCAGAAACAAGTATGCACAGACATGGTGGGAGGCCCAGCGACAGTACGAAAATGACATAGCATTGAACGTCAAGTCGGACCCGAAACTGCTGTATAGCCACATTAGGAGAAAGACAACAGTCAACGACCAGGTGATCAGGCTGAGGAAAAAAGGTGGGGAGCTCAAAAGAAACGATCAAGAGGTATGCAAGGCGCTCAACACGAGAATTAAGGAAGTATTCAGAGTGGAGACAGGAAGGACTCTGGGAAGACAGGACAGAGAGGGACACCAACAGGGAATACACCAACAAGTGCTGGATGACATACACACAACTGAAGAGAAGGTGAAGAAGCTGCTAAGTGACCTTGATACCTCAAAGGCAATGGGACCGGACAACATCTCCCCGTGGGTCCTTAGAGAGGGAGCAGAAATGCTGTGTGTCCCATTAACCACAATATTCAACACATCCCTTGAAACTGGCAAATGTAGTTCCCATTTTTAAAAAAGGAGACAGAAAAGAGGTGCTAAACTACAGACCAGTGTCACTGACGTGTGTAGTATTCAAAGTCATGGAGAAGATTATCAGGAGAGTGGTGGAGTGCCTGGAATGGAACAAAAGTATAAATGACAACCAGCACGGTTTCATGGAAGGCAAATCCTGTGTCACAAACCTTCTGAAGTTTAATGATAAAGTAACAGAAGTAAGAGAAGAGAGAGAGAGGGATGGGTTGATTGCATCTTCTTGGACTGGAAGAAGGCATTCGACACAGTTTCTCACAAGACATTAGTGCAGAAACTAGAAGATCAGGCGCATATAACGGGAAGGGCACTTCAATGGATCAGAGAATACCTGACAGGGAGGCAACAATGAGTCATGGTACGTGATGAGGTATCACATTGGGCACCTGTGACGAGCGGGGTCACACAGGGGTCGGTCCTAGGACCAGTGCTATTTTTGGTATATGTGAATGACATGATGGAAGGGTTGACTCAAAGGTGTCCCTGTTCGCAGATGATGTGAAGTTGATGAGGAGAATTAAATCAGATGAGGATCAGGCAGGCCTTCAAAGAGACCTGGACAGGCTGGACATGTGGTCCAGCAACTGCCTTCTCGAATTCAACCTTGCCAAACGCAAAGTCATGAAGATCGGAGAAGGGCAAAGAAGACCGCAAACAGAGTATAGGTTAGGTGGCCAGCGACTCAAACCTCGCTCAAGGAGAAAGATCTTGGTGTGAGTATAACATCGAACACGCCTCCGGAACCACACATCAACGAGATAACTGCTGCAGCACATGGGCGCCTGGCAAACCTGAAATTAGCATTCCGATACCTAAGTAAGGAATCTTTCAAGACACTGTACACCGTGTACGTCAGGCCGATACTGGAGTATGCAGGTCCAGTTTGGAACCTGCACCGGGTCAAGCACGTTAAGAAACTAGAGAAAGTGCAACTGTTTGCGACAAGGTTAGTTCCAGAGCTAAGGGGAATGTCCTATGAAGAAAGGTTGAGGGAAATCGGTCTGACGACACTGGAGAACAGGAGTGATAGGGAAGACATGATAACGGCATATAAAATACTGCGTGGAATAGACAAGGTGGACAGAGAGATGTTCCAGAGAGGATACACAGAAACAAGGGATCACTCTTAGAAGCTGAAGACTCAGATGAGTCACAAGGAGGTTAGAAAGTAATTCTTCAGTCATAGAGTGGCCAGGAAGTGAAACAGTCTGGCGAGCGATGTAGTGGAGGCAGGAACCATACATAGCTTTAAGACGAGGTATGATTAAGCTCATGGAGCAGGGAGAGAGAGGACCTAGTAGCGTTCAGTGAAGATGCGGGGCCAGGAGCTGAGTATCGACCCCTGCAACTACAATTAGATGAGTACACACACACACACACACACACACACACACACACACACACACACACACACACGCAGATGATGTGAAGTTGATGAGAAGAATTAAATCGGATGAGGATGAGGCAGGACTGCAAAGAGACCTGGACAGGCTGGACATGTGGTCCAGAAACTGGCTTCTCGAATTCAATCCTGCCAAATGCAAAGTCATGAAGATTGGGGAGGGGCAAAGAAGACCGCAGACAGAGTATAGGCTAGGTGGACAAAGACTACAGACCTCACTCAGGGAGAAAGACCTCGGGGTGACCATAACACCGAGCACGTCACCGGAGGCACACATCAACCAAATAACTGCTGCAGCATACGGGCGCCTGGCAAACCTGAGAATAGCGTTCCGACACCTTAATAAGGAATCGTTCAAGACACTGTACACTGTGTATGTTAGGCCCATACTGGAGTATACAGCACCAGTCTGGAACCCACACCTGGTCAAGCACGTCAAGAAGTTAGAGAAAGTACAAAGGTTTGCAACAAGGCTAGTCCCAGAGCTCATGGAAATGTCGTACGAGGAAAGGTTGAGGGAAATCGGACTGACGACACTGGAGGACAGAAAGGTCAGGTGAGACATGATAACGACATACAAGATACTTCGGGGAATAGACAGAGAAAGGATGTTCCACAGAGGGGACACAGGAACAAGGGGTCACAACTGGAAGCTGAAGACTCGAGTCACAGGGACGTTAGGAAGTATTTCTTCAGTCATAGAGTCGTCAGGAAGTGGAATAGCCTAGCAAGTGAAGTAGTGGAGGCAGGAATCATACATAGTTTTAAGAAGAGGTATGATAAAGCTCAGGAAGCAGAGAGAGAGAGGACCTAGTAGCAATCAGTGAAGAGGCGGGGCCAGGAGCTGAGTCTCGACCCCTGCAACCACAATTAGGTGAGTACAATTAGGTGAGTACACACACACACACACACACACACACACATACACATACACATACACATACACATACACACACACACACACACATACACACACACACACATACACACACACACACACACACACATCCACACACACACATCCACACACACACATCCACACACACACACATACACAAGTTGATGAGAAGAATTCACTCGATCGAAGACCAGGCAGAACTACAAAGGGATCTGGACAGGCTGCAGACCTGGTCCAGCAATTGGCTCCTGGAGTTCAATCCCACCAAGTGCAAAGTCATGAAGATTGGGGAAGGGCAAAGAAGACCGCAGACGGAGTACAGTCTAGGGGGCCAGAGACTACAAACCTCACTCATGGAAAAAGATCTTGGGGTGAGTATAACACCAGGCACATCTCCTGAAGCGCACATCAACCAAATAACTGCTGCAGCATATGGGCGCCTAGCAAACCTCAGAACAGCATTCCGACATCTTAATAAGGAATCATTCAGGACCCTGTACACCGTGTACGTTAGGCCCATATTGGAGTATGCGGCACCAGTTTGGAACCCATACCTAGCCAAGCACGTAAAGAAACTAGAGAAAGTGCAAAGGTTTGCACCAAGACTAGTCCCAGAGCTAAGAGGTATGTCCTACGAGGAGAGGTTAAGGGAAATCAACCTGACGACACTGGAGGACAGGAGAGATAGGGGGGACATGATAACGACATACAAAATACTGAGAGGCCAGTGATCGTGACCTGGTAAGTGAACAACCTAATGAGCGATGTAGTGGAGGCAGGATCCATACATAGCTTTAAGCAGAGGTATGATAAAGCTCACGGCTCAGGGAGAGTGACCTAGTAGCGATCAGTGAAGAGGCAGGGCCAGGAGCTCGGAATCGACCCTCGCAACCTCAACTAGGTGAGTACAACTAGGTGAGTACACACACACACACACACACACACGGTCAGAGTGTAGGGGTAATAAGGCTTCTAGAATTACAGCGTTTTTAGGGCGTATTTTAGGTGTTAGCAGAAGCCAGTGATAGTGACCTGGTAAGTGAACAACCTAATGAGCGACAACGAGGACTGGAAAGTGAAATACGGAAAATGACGACTTAAATTTCGGAAAATTTGAAAGTGTCAATTCTGTTGGGTACACAGAAGACATTGCTGCCAATCAGATACAAATAGTCAACTTACAATTAGAAGTAAACCCAAAGTCAAAAAGTCAAGTGAAAGCCAAGTGCGTTAGTGAGTGATCAGTGAGGTAACATATAGCCAGGAGCTAAGACTCGACCCCTGCAACCACAAGTAATTGCATACAGACACAGCCAGCGGGCTCCTCGAAACTGACCACCCGTACCCCCATAACCCCGACGGTCCTTCTCCCCAAGCTTTCCCCCCGCTCTCTATTGACTGTCCACTCTCTCTTTTTCTCTCTCCCTCCTCTCTCTCTCTCTCTCTCTCTCTCTCTCTCTCTCTCTCTCTCTCTCTCTCTCTCTCTCTCTCTCTCTCTCTCTCTCTCTCTTTCTTTCCCTCCCTCCCTCCCTCCAGCTACCTACCAATCTTTCTTCCTCTCTGCCACTGTCCCCCCTCTTAATCTATATCCTTCTCCCCTCATCCCTTCCTCCCTCCCCTTTTTCTCCCGATAACAAACACCCACCTTCACACACACACACACACGCACACACACACACACACTCATACATGCAGATAGGGGAAGGGCAAAGAAGACCGCAGACGGAGTACAGTCTAGAGGGCCAGAGACTACAAACCTCACTCAAGGAAAAAGATCTTGGGGTGAGTATAACACCAGGCACATCTCCTGAAGCGCACATCAACCAAATAAAAATATGGGCGCCGAGCAAACCTCAGAACAGCATTCCGACATCTTAATAAAGAATCGTTCAGGACCCTGTACACCGTGTACGTTAGGCCCATATTGGAGAATGCGGCACCAGTTTGGAACCCACACCTAGTCAAGAACGTAAAGAAACTAGAGAAAGTGCAAAGGTTTGCAACAAGACTAGTCCCAGAGCTAAGAGGTATGTCCTACGAGGAGAGGTTAAGGGAAATCAACCTGACGACACTGGAGGACAGGAGAGATAGGGGGGACATGATAACGACATACAAAATACTGAGGAATTGACAAGGTGGACAAAGACAGGATGTTCCAGAGATGGGACACAGCAACAAGCGGGCACAGTTGGAAGTAGAAGACACAGATGAATCACAGGGATATGAGGAAGTATTTCTTCAGCCACAGAGTAGTCAGGAAGTGGAATAGTTTGGGAAGCGATGTAGTGGAGGCAGGATCCACACATAGCTTTAAGCAGAGGTATGATAAAGCTCACGGTTCAGGGAGAGTGACCTAGTAGTGACCAGTGAAAAGGCGGGGCCAGGAGCTTTGACTCGACCCCTGCAACCTCAACTAGGTGAGTACAACTAGGTGAGTACACACACACACGCATACACACACACAAACACACAAACACTCACACACAGACAAACACACAAACACTCACACACAGACAAACACACACACACACACACACACACACACATGGAACACAGTTGGAGGTTGAAAACACAGACGAATCACAGGGATGTTAGGAAGTATTTCTTCAGCAACAGAGTAGTCAGGAAGTGGAACAGTTTGCGATGCGATGTAGTGGAGGCAGGATCCATACATAGCATTAAGCAGAGGTATGATTAAGCTCATGGTTCAGGGAGAGTGACCTAGTAGCGACAAGTGAAGAGGCGGGGCCAGGAGCTTCAAATCGACTCCTGTAACCTCACCTAGGTGACTACAACTAGGTGGGTACAAGTGGAGGGGGAAGCAGGAAGGCCAGGACGGATGAAGCCGAACTACAAGAAAGAGGACTACACGGGAATGAGGAACTTCCTGATCGGGGTTCAATGGGACAGAGAACTGGCAGGGAAGCCAGTAAATGAGATGATGGAATATGTAGCAACAATGTGCAAGGAGGCTGAGGAGAGGTTTGTACCCAAGGGTAACAGGAATAATGAAAAAGCCAGGATGAGCCCATGGTTCACCAAAAGGTGCAAGGAGGCAAAAACCAAGTGTGCTAAGGAATGGGAGAAATATAGAAGGCAAAGGACACAGGAGAATTAGGAGAGCAGTCGTAGAGCCAGAAATGAATATGCACAGATAAGAAGGGAGGCCAAACGACAATATGAAACAGCATAGCAGCGAAAGCCAAATCTGACCCGAAGCAGTTATACAGCCACATCAGGAGGAAAACAACAGTGAAGGCCCAGGTAATCAGGCTAAAGAAGGAAGGAGGAGAGACAACAAGAAATGACCGTGAAGTATGTGAGGAACTCAACAAGAGATTCAAAGAAGTGTTCACAGAGGAGACAGAAGGGGCTCCAGAAAGACGAAGAGGTGGGACACACAACCAATTGCTGGACACAGTACACACAACCGAGGAAGAAGTGAAGAGGCTTCTGAGTGAGCTAGATACCTCAAAGGCAATAGGGCCAGATAACATCTCTCCATGGGTCCTGAGAGAGGGAGCAGAGGCACTATGTGTGCCCCTAACAATAATATTCAATACATCTATCAAAACAAGGAGATTGCCTGAGGCATGGAAGACAGTAAATGTAGTCCCAATCTTTAAAAAAGGAGACAGACATGAAGCACTAAACTACAGACCAGTGTCACTGACATGTATAGTATGCAAAGTCAAGGAGAGGATTATCAGGAGAAGAGTGGTGGAACACCTAGAGAGGAATGATCTCATCAACAGCAGCCAACATGGTTTCAGGGACGGGAAATCCTCTGTCACAAACCTACTGGAGTTCTATGACATGATGACAGCAGTAAGACAAGAGAGAGAGGGGTGGGTGGATTGCATTTTCTTGGACTGCAAGAAGGCGTTTGACACAGTTCCACACAAGAGATTAGTGCAAAAACTGGAGGACCAAGCAGGGATAACAGGGAAAACACTACAATGGATCAGGGAATACTTGTCAGGAGGACAGCAGCGAGTCATAGTACGTGGCGAGGTGTCAGAGTGGGCACCTGTGAACAGCGGGGTCCCACAGAGGTCAGTCCTAGGACCAGTGCTGTTTCTGGTATTTGTGAACGACATAACGGAAGGAATAGACTCTGAAGTTGATGAGAAGAATCATTCGATGGAAGACCAGGCAGAACTACAAAGGGATCTGGACAGCTGAAGACCTGATCCAGCAATTGGCTCCTGGAGTTTAACCCCACCAAGTGCAAAGTCATGAAGATTGGGGAAGGGCAAAGAAGACCGCAGACGGAGTACAGTCTAGGGGGCCAGAGACTATAAACCTCACTCAAGGAAAATGATCTTGGGGTGAGTATAACACCAGGCACATCTCCTGAAGCGCACATCAACCAAATAACTGGTGCAGCATATGGGCGCCTAGCTAACCTCAGAACAGCATTCCGACATCTTAATAAGGAATCGTTCAGGACCCTGTACACCGTGTACGTTAGGCCCATATTGGACCAGTTTGGAACCTACACCTAGCCAAGCACGTAAACAAACTAGAGAAAGTGCAAAGGTTTGCAACAAGACTAGTTCCAGTGCTAAGAGGTATGTCCCACGAGGAGAGGTTAAGGGAAATCAACCTGACGACACTGGAGGACAGGAGAGATAACGACATACAAAATACTGAGAGGAATTGACAAGGTGGACAAAGACAGGGTGTTCCAGAGATGGGACACAGCAACAAGGGGACACAGTTGGAAGTTGAAGACACAGATGAATCACAAGGATGTTAGGAAGTATTTCTTCAGCCACAGAGTAGTCAGGAAGTGGAATAGTTTGGGAAGCGAAGTAGTGGAGGCAGGATCCATACATAGCTTTAAGCAAAGGTATGATAAAGCTCACGGTTCAGGGAGAGTGACCTAGTAGCGACCAGTGAAGAGGCTGGGCCAGGAACTTGGACTCGACCCCTGCAACCTCAACTAGGTGAGTACACACACACACACACACACACACACACACACACACACACACACACACACACACACACACACACACACACACACACACACACACACACACACACACAGTATCTGAGCACCTGGCAAACTTGAGAACAGCGTTCCGATACCTTAATAAGGAATCGTTCAAGACAATGCACACCGTGTACGTTAGGCCCATACTGGAGTATGCAGCACCTGTTTGGAACCCGCACTTGATCAAGCACGTCAAGAAATTAGAGAAAGTGCTAACGTTTGCGACAAGGTTAGTTCCAGAGCTAAGGGGAATGTCCTGTGAAGAAATGTTAAGTGAAATCGGCCTGACGACACTGGAGGACAGGAGGGTCAGGGGAGACATGATAACGACATAAAATACTGCGTGGAATAGACAAGGGGGACAAAGACAGGATGTTCCAGGGAGGGGACACAGAAACAAGAGGTCACAATTGGAAGTTGAAGAGTCAGATGAGTCAAAGGGATGTTAGGAAGTATATCTTCAGTCATAGAGTTGTCAGGCAGTGGAATTGCCTAGAAAGTGACGTAGTGGAGGCGAGAACCTTATATAGTTTTAAGACGAGGTTTGATAAAGCTCGTGGAGCAGGGAGAGAGAGGACCCAGTAGCAACTTGTGAAGAGGCGGGGCCAGGAGATAAGACTCGACCCCTGCAACCACAAATAGGTGAATACAAATTGGTGTCTAAACACACACACACACACACAAAGATACACACACACGCACACACACACACACACACACACACACACACACACACACACACACACACACACACACACACACACACACACACATGTCAGAGACACAACCAGAGAGAGAGGGGAGGATGAGCCAGCAAGACTGGATCTTGTGTTCACCCTGAGCAGTTCAGACATTGAGGACATCACTTACGAGAGGCCCCTTGGAGCTAGCGATCACGTGGTTCTGAGTTTTGATTATATAGTAGAGTTACAAGTGGAGAAGGTAACAGGAACTGAAGGGGACAGGCCAAACTATAAAAGGGGGGACTACACAGGTATGAGAAACTTCCTGCAGGAGGTTCAGTGGGACAGAGAAATGGTAGAAAAATCAGTAAACGAGATGATGGAATATGTGGCAACAAAGTGCAAGGAGACAGAGGAAAGGTTTGTTCCCAAGGGAAACAGAAATAATAGGAAGACCAAAACGAGTCCTTGATTTACCCGAAGGTGTAGGGAGGCAAAAACTAAGTGCAACAGAGAATGGAAAAGGTACAGGAGGCATAGGACCCAGGAAAACAAGGAGATTAGTAGAAGAGCCAGAAACGAGTATGCACAGATAAGGAGGGAGGCCCAATGACAGTATGAAAACGACATAGCATCGAAAGTCAAATCTGACCCGAAACTGCTGTATAGCCACATTAGGAGGAAGACAACAGTCAAGGACCAGGTGATAAGGCTGAGGAAAGAAGGTGGAGAACTCACAAGAAACGATCAAGAGGTATGTGAGGAGCTCAACACGAGATTTAAGGAAGTATTTACAGTAGAGACAGGAAGGAATCTGGGGGACAGACCAGATAGGGACACCAGCAATGAATACACCAACAAGTGTTGGACGACATACATACAGATGAGGAGGAGGTGAAGAAACTGCTAAGGGACATCGATACCTCGAAGGCAATGGGACCGGACAACATCTCCCCGTGGATCCTTAGAGAGGGAGCAGATATGTTGTGCGTGCCACTTACCACAATCTTCAACACGTCCCTGGAAACTGGGCAACTACCTGAGGTATGGAAGACGGCAAATGTAGTTCCCATTTTTAAAAAAGGAGACAGAAAAGAGGCACTAAACTATAGACCTGTGTCATTGACGTGTATAGTATGCAAAATTATGGAGAAGATTATCAGGAGGAGAGTGGTGGAGCACCTGGAACGGAACAAGAGTATAAATGCCAACCAGCACGGATTCATGGAAGGCAAATCCTGTGTCACAAACCTTCTGGAGTTTTATGATAAAATAACAGAAGTAAGACACGAGAGAGAGAGGGGTGGGTTGATTGCATCTTCTTGGACTGCAAGAAGGCCTTTGACACAGTTCCTCACAAGAGATTAGTGCAGAAGCTAGAGCATCAGGCGCATATAACAGGAAGGGCACTGCAATGGATCAGAGAATACCTGACAGGGAGGCAACAACGAGTCATGGTACGTAATGATGTATCACAGTGGGCACCTGTGACGAGCGGGATCCCACAGGGGTCGGTCCTAGGACCAGTGCTATTTTTGGTATATGTGAACGACATGACGGAAGGGTTAGACTCAGAAGTGTCCCTGTTTACAGATGATGTGAAGTTAATGAGGAGAATTAAATCTGATGAGGACCAGGCA
>NC_091293.1:33936358-33956358 GCF_038502225.1 Cherax quadricarinatus | reverse complement strand
AGATTGGGCAGCAGAGCTCACAAAAAGGGAACATGAATGGGAAAAGAAACTAGAAGAACTTAGCATGAGACTGGAAGAGAGGATAGACATGGAAAGCAGGAAGTGGGAGGTGCAAGTCAAAGCAGCAGAGGCCAGGATACAGAGTTTAGAAGAGGAACTGAAAAATCTGAAACAGCCTAAAGAGCTAAAGAACATTTTGGGATTGACAACAGAGACTGCTACCTCAGCCACAAATAAGGGGACTGTAGGGAAAGAAGGAGCAAAACTGCATGTAGAAGCTCAATGAGTGGAAACTGTAGTAAATGAAAGAGCTAAGTTATTTGTGGAGGCCCTAACAGACCACAGCAGAGCCCAGGGAAAGCTGAAAAGGGAAAATGACAGGCCGCTGAGCCCAAGTACATTAGCTAGTGAAACTGAAGAAAGGAAAGCTGCAATGGAGGAAATCAAATTGAATGAGGGGATACACAGGGATATTCAGTGGGAGAATGAAAGGGTGAGGTCAGTCTTTGTGTATGGGCTCCAAGAAGTTGAAGGGGAAACATATGAAACAAGAAAACAAGGGGAAAAAAAGGAATTGAAAGCATCATGAAAGCAATAGGAGAAGACGACATGACCCAGCTGGAAAATTTTCGGAGTATAGGGGGGTTGCAAAAAAAAGAACCCGGCCAGTGAAAGTGACCTTCAAGGCAGAATCGACTCGGAACAGGATCCTAAAGGAGAAAGCATGATTAAGGGACATGCCGGCATACAGGAAGGTGTATCTTGACCACGACAGAACACAAGCAGAAAGGCAGAAACAGAGAGAGATGGTACAAAGATGAAAGGAGGAAAGAGAGGGGATGGAGAAGACAGACAGGAGATCCCAGACACAGGAAGATCAAATACAGCCTCCCTCACAACTTCCTATAGAAGCCTCCCAACCAGGTCAACCCCAGTGCAACCAAACACTCTAAACCAAAACACCCATGCCACATCCAATGCCCCCACCCACTGCATTACAAACTCCACCCCCACAGCAACCACCCATAGTTCCTTATCAGGTCTCCCACTTCCCCAATCCCAATACACCTCCCAGACCACAATCTTAGAAAAGAAGTTGAAGGTGTGGTATACAAATGCAGATGGAATAACAAATAAGTATGAAGAGTGGCACGAAAGAATCAAGGAGACATCCCCAGACATAATAGCACTCACAGAAACAAAACTCACCAGAATAATAACAGATTCAATCTTTCCATCCGGATACCAAATCCTCAGGAAAGACAGAGGGAGGAGAGGGGGAGGAGGAGTTGCACTGCTCATTAAAAACCAGTGGGGGTTTGAGAAAATGGAAGGAATGGATGGCACGGGCGAAAGGGACTACTTAGTAGGAACAATCCAGTCTGAGGGACATAAGGTGATAATTGCAGTAATGTACAACCCACCACAGAACTGCAGGAGGCCAAGAGAAGAATACGTTAGAGACACTACCAGAGAGAGAGGAGAGGATGAACCAGCAAGACTGGACCTTGTATTCACCTTGAGTAGTTCTGACATCGAGGATATCATGTATGAAAGGCCCCTGGGAGCTAGTGATCATGTGGTTCTGTGCTTCGACTACAT
This sequence comes from Cherax quadricarinatus, assembly GCF_038502225.1. Classification (NCBI taxonomy): domain Eukaryota; kingdom Metazoa; phylum Arthropoda; class Malacostraca; order Decapoda; family Parastacidae; genus Cherax; species Cherax quadricarinatus. The sequence goes on along the minus strand of NC_091293.1, from coordinate 33,954,756 downwards.
AGTTGAGCTGCAAGTGGATAGAGCAGCAGGAATAGGGTGGGAAAACCCAAACTACAAAAGGGGGAACTACTCAGGCTTGAGGAACTTCTTTCAAGACATTCAGTGGGAGAGGGAACTGACAGGAAAACCAGTACAAGAAATGATGGACTATGTGGCAACAAAATGCAAGGAGGCAGAGGAGAGGTTTGTTCCCAAGGGAAACAGAAATAATGGGAAGAACAGAACGAGTCCTTGGTTCACCCAAAGGTGTAGTGAGGCAAAAGCTAGGTGTACTAGAGAATGGAAAAGGTACAGAAGGCAGAGAACACAGGAAAATAAAGAGATTAGCCGAAGAGCCAGAAACGAATATGCAGAGATAAGAAGGGAGGCTCAGCGGCAATACGAAAATGACATAGCATCGAAAGTCAAGACTGACCCGAAGCTGTTGTACAGCCACATCAGGAGGAAAACAACAGTCAAGGACCAGGTAATCAGACTGAGGAAGGGTGATGGGGAATTCACAAGAAACGACCGGGAGGTATGTCAGGAGCTCAACAGAAGATTTAAAGAAGTATTTACAGTGGAAACCAGTAGGACTCCAGGAAATCAGAGCAGGGGGGTGCACCAGCAAGTGCTGGATGAGGTACATATAACCAAGGAGGAGGTGAAGAAGCTGCTATGCGAACTTGACACCTTAAAGGCGGTGGGACCAGACAACATCTCTCCGTCGGTCCTTAAAGAGGGAGCAGAGATATTGTGTGTACCATTAACGAAGATCTTCAACACATCATTTGAAACTGGGCAACTCCCCGAGGTATGGAAGATGGCAAATGTAGTCCCAGTTTTTAAAAAGGGAGACAGACATGAGGCACTAAACTACAGACCTGTATCACAAACGTGTATAGTATGCAAAGTCATGGAGAAGATCATCAGGAGGAGAGTGGTGGAGCACCTGGAAAGAAACAAGTGTATAATTGAAAACCAGCATGGTTTCAGGGAGGGAAAATCCTGTGTCACAAACCTACTTGAGTTTTATGACAAGGTGACAGAAGTAAGACAAGAGAGAGAGGGGTGGATCGACTGCAGTTTTTTGGACTGCAAGAAGGCCTTCGACACAGTTCCTCACAAGAGGTTACTGCAAAAGCTAGAGGATCAGGCATGCATAACAGGAAAGGCACTGCAATGGATCAGAGAATACCTGACAGGGGGGCAACAACGAGTCATGGTACATGACGAGGTGTCAGAGTGGGCGCCTGTGACAAGCGGGGTTCCTAGGACCTGTGCTGTTCTTGGAATATGTGAATGACATAACGGAAGGGATAGACTCAGAAGTGTCCTTGTTTGCGGACAATGTGAAGTTAATGAGAAGAATCAAATCGGATGAGGATCAGGCAGGACTACAAAGAGACCTGGACAGGCTACAAGCCTGGTCCAGCAACTGCCTCCTTGAATTTAACCCTGCCAAATGCAAAGTCATGAAGATTGGGGAAGGGCAAAGAAGACCGCAGACACAATATAGTTTAGATGGCCAAAGTCTGGAAACCTCACTCAAGGAAAAAGATCTGGGGGTGAGTATAACACCGAGCATATCTCCTGAGGCACACATAAATCAGATAACTGCTGCAGCATATGGGCGCCTGGCAAACCTACGGATAGTGTTCCGATACCTCAGTAAGGATTCGTTCAAGATTCTGTATACCATTTACGTCAGGCCCATACTGTATGCAGCACCAGTTTGGAATCCACACCTAGTCAAGAACATCAAGAAATTAGAGAAAGTGCAAAGGTTTGCAACAAGACTAGTCCCAGAGCTACGGGGATTGTCCTTCGAAGAAAGGTTGAGGGAAATCGGCCTGACGACACTGGAGGCCAGGAGGGTCAGGGGAGACATGATAACGACATATAAAATACTACGCCGAATAGACGAGGTGGACAAAGACGGGATGTTCCAGAAATGGGACACAGACACAAGAGGTCACAATTGGAAGTTGAAGACTCAGATGAATCAAAGGGATGTTAGGAAGTATTTCTTCAGTCATAGAGTAGTCAGGCCGTGGAATAGCCTAGAAAGTGAAGTAGTGGAGGCGGGAACCATACATAGTTTTAAGGCAAGGTATGATAAAGCTCATGGAGCAGGGAGAGAGAGGACCTAGTAGCAATCAGTGAAGAGGCTGGGCCAGGAGCTATGAATCGACCCCTGCAACCACAAATAGGTGAGTACAATTAGGTGAGTACACACACACATGCTCAAACAGGAACAAGCACTTGTAAAAGTTGTAGTACACACACAAACACACACATGCACATACACATACACACACACATACACACACACACACACACATACACATACACACACACACACACACACACAGACATACACACACACACACACACAGACAAACACACACACATACACAGGATTTCACACCTTCCTGTGAACTGACCATCTAATCCTCACTCCTCCCTCTCTCTCACTACCTCTCTACCTATCTCTCTACCTATCTCTCTACCTATCTCTCTCTACCTATCTCACTCTTTACCTATCTCTCTCTCTCTACCTCTCTCTCTCTCTCTCTTCCTATCACTCTCTACCTATCTCTCTCTCTCTCCCCCCTCCCATCTCTCCCCTCTGACATCTCTTCCCCTCTAACATCTCTCCCCTCTCATTATCTCTCCCCCTCTAACATCTCTCCCCTCTCATTATCTCTCCCCTCTCCCTTTTCCCATCTCTCTCCCCTTCTCCCCTCTCTCTCCCCCTATTCTCTCTGTCCCCCCTTCTCTCTCTCTTCCCCTCTCCCTCTCTTCTCTCCCCTCTCTCTCTTCTCCCTCTCCCTCCCCCCTCTCTCTCTCTCTCTCTTGTTCTCTCTTCCCCCTTTTCCCTTCTCACTCTCCCCCTCTCTCCTTCTACCTTTCCCTTCTATCTCTCTCTCACCCTCTCTCTCTCTCCTCCTTTTTCCCTTTCTCTCCTTCTACCTTTCCCTTCTCTCTCTCTCTCTTTCTCTCTCTCTCTCTCTCTCTCTCTCTCTCTCTCTTTGTCTCTTCAGCATTTTCTCCTTTTATGCTCCCCTCTCCTACGCTTCCCTTCTCTCTCTCTCCCCCCTCTCTCTCTCTCACTCTCTTTCCCCCTTTTTCCTTCTCACTCTCCCCCTCTCTCCTTCTACCTTCCCTTCTCTCTCTCCCTCTCTATCTCTTCCCCATTTTTCCTTCTCTTCCCCCCTCCTACCCTTCCCTTCTCTACCTTTCCCCCTCTCTCTCTCTCTCTCTCCCTTTCCCTTCTCACTCTCCCCCTCTCTATCTCCTACCTTTCTCTTCTCTCTCTCTCTCTCTCACTAAAAAAATAAAAAAAATGGTGGGGACTCGCAGGAACCAGGGATCAGGTGAGAATGATTCTGGTAGGGAGGAGTGGATGGAGGAGCAGTGGGAAATGATGGAACAAGAGTGGGAGAGAAAATTAGGAGAGCTTTCTGAGAAAAAATAGAGAGAGAGCTCTCTGTGAAATTGGAAAAGAGGTTGGAGAAGGAGACAAGGAATTGGGAGGCACAAGTCAAAACTGCATGGGCCAGGATAAGGGTCCTAGAAGTTGAAATAAATAGGCTGAAGTGAGTTACAGGGGCAGTGACTAGAGAAGACACAGCATATGAAGCTGAGAGGCTGAACAGGAAGGAAGGAGATATGAATTATGCTAAGGTCATATCCGCCTGCCAATAAGGGCCAAGGAGTGAAAGGGAAGAACAGCTGGATGCAGATGGAGAGGGTGATAGGTCGAATGCTGAGGCACAACCATGCTACCAAGAGCCACTGGAGAAATCAAGGGAGAAAATGACCATGTAGAGACATGATCCAGAGTCACAGAGGGTGAGGCAATGGGAGGAGGAAAGGGCAAAATCAGTGTTTATCCATGGGCTTCAGGAGAGAAAGGAAAGGACACACACTGAAAGGCGGCAGGAAGAAAGAATGGAGATTGAGAAAATCATCATGGAAATAGGTGAAGAAGAGATGGATTAGATTGTAAATTTTCAGAGAATAGGGGGGTACTCGAAGGGGAGAAACCGACTGATCAAGCTGATTCTCAGGACGGAAACTTGGCGGAACAGGATCCCCCAAGAAAAACCACGGTTGAAATACTTGGAAGTGTACAAGAGGGTGTTCCTAGACAGAGACCAAACACAAATAGAACGACAGCAGCTGAGGGAGAGGACAAAAAAGCGAAAGGAGCTAGGAAAGGAGACAAGGATGGAACCAACAGAGGTCAGTCAGAGCAGAACAGAGCAGCAAGTGCAAGCACACACACAACTATCCTCAGAACCCCACAACCTATCAAACCATCCAAACACACACTACAATCCATACCCACAGCTTCCACCCAACACCGAGCTATAGAATCTCATCGTATGCTACCAAGTCTACCACCCTCAGAGGCCCCCAAACCACAGTGTTGGAAAGGAAACTGAAGGTATGGTACACAAATTCTGATGGAATAACAAATAAATGGGAGGAGTGGCTCAAAAGAGTCAAAGAGGCATCACCGGACATCATAGCTCTCACAGAAACCAAGCTTACAGGTATGATAACAGATGCCATCTTTCCAACAGGATACCAGATCCTGAGGAAAGACAGAGGGAGCAAGGGGGGTGGAGGAGTGGCATTGCTGATCAAAAACCGATAGAATTTTGATGAGCTGGAGAGAGGAGACAGCAGAGAAGAAAGTGATTACATAGTGGGAACGCTTCACTCTGGTGGTCCCAAGGTGGTAATAGCAGTGATGTATAACCCACCACAGCACAGCAGGAGGCCAAGGCAAGAGTACGACGAGAGCAATAGAGCGATGGTTGACACACTGGCTGCAATGGCCAGAAGAGCTCATGCATGCAGGGCAAAGCTCCTAATCATGGGTGACTTTAACCACAAGGAGATCGATTGGGAGAACTTGGAGCCACATGGGGGCCAAGATACATGGAGGGCTAAGATGATGGAGGTGGTACTGGAAAACTTCATGTACCAACACGTAAGGGACACTACAAGAGAGAGAGGAGAGGATGAACCAGCAAGACTTGACTTAGTATTCACCTTGAGTAGTGCAGATATCGAGGACATCACATATGAAAGACACATTGGGGCCAGCGATCATGTGGTTTTAAGCTTCGAATACACAGTAGAGCTACAAGTGGAGGGGGAAGCAAGAAGTCCAGGACAAATGAAGCCAAACTACAAGAAAGGGGACTACATGGGAATGAGGAACTTCCTGAACAGGGTTCAGAGGGACAGAGATCTGGCAGGGAAGCCAGTTAATGAGATGATGGAATATGTAGCAACAATATGCAAGGAGGCTGAGGAGATTTTTGTACACAAGGGTAACAGGAATAATGAAAAAGCCAGGATGAGCCCATGGTTCACCCAAAGGTGCAGGAAGGCAAAAACCAAGTGTGCTAGGGATTGGAAGAAATATAGAAGGCAAAGGACCCACGAGAATAAGGAGAGCAGTCGTAGAGCCAGAAACGAATATGCACAGATAAGAAGGGAGGCTCAACGACAATATGAAAACGACATAGCAGCGAAAGCCAAATCTGACCCAAAACTGTTATACAGGCACATAAGGAGGAAAACAGCAGTCAAGGACCAGGTAATCAGGCTAAGGGAGGAAGGAGGAGAGACAACTAGAAATAACCGTGAAGTATGTGAGGAACTCAACAAGAGATTCAAAGAAGTGTTCGAAGAGGAGACAGAAAGGGCTCCAGAAAGACGGAGAGGTGGGGCACACCACCAAGTGCTGGACACAGTGCACACAACCGAGGAAGAAGTGAAGAGGCTTCTGAGTGAGCTAGATACCTCAAAGGCAATGGAGCCAGATAACATCTCCCCATGGGTCCTGAGAGAGGGAGCAGAGGCGCTATGTGTACCACTAGCAACAATATTCAATACATCTGTCGAAACAGGGAGATTGCCTGAGGCATGGAAGACAGCAAATATAGTCCCAATCTTTAAAAAAGGAGACAAACATGAAGCACTAAACTACAAACCAGTGTCACTGACATGTGTAGTATGCAAAATCATGGAGAAGATTATCAGGAGAAGAGTGGTGGAATACCTAGAAAGAAATGAGCTCATCAACAACAGCCAACATGGTTTCAGGGACGGGAAATCCTGTGTCACAAACCTACTGGAGTTCTATGACATGGTGACAGCAGTAAGACAAAAGAGAGAGGGGTGGGTGGATTGCATATTCTTGGACTGCAAGAAGGCGTTTGACACAGTTCCACACATGAGATTATTGCAAAAACTGGAGGACCAAGCAGGGATAACAGGGAAGGCACTACAATGGATCAGGGAATACCTGTCAGGAAGACAGCAGCGAGTCATGGTACGTGGCGCACCTGTGACCAGCGGGGTCCCACAGGGGTCAGTCCTAGGACCAGTATTTATGAACGACATGACGGAAGGAATAGACTCTGAGGTGTCCCTGTTTGCAGATGACGTGAAGTTGATGAGAAGAATTCACTCGATCACATACCAGGCAGAACTACAAAGGGATCTGGACAGGCTGCAGACCTGGTCCAGCAATTGGCTCCTGGAGTTCAATCCCACCACGTGCAAAGTCATGAAGATGGGAAAGGGCAAAAGAAGACCGCAGACGGAGTACAGTCTAGGGGCCAGAGACTACAAACCTCACTCACGGAAAATGATCTTGGGGTGAGTATAACACCAGGCACATCTCCTGAAGCGCACATCAACCAAATAACGGCTGCAGCATATGGGCGCCTGACAAACCTGAGAACAGCATTCCGACACCTCAACAAGGAATCGTTCAGAACCCTGTACACCGTGTACGTTAGACCCATATTGGAGTATGCGACACCGGTTTGGAACCCACACCTAGCCAAGCACGTAAAGAAACTAGAGAAAGTGCAAAGGTTTGCAACAAGACTAGTCCCAGAGGTAAGAGGTATGTCCTACGAGGAGAGGTTAAGGGAAATCAACCTGACGACACTGGAGGACAGGGAAGATAGGGGGGACATGATAATGACATACAAAATACTGAGAGGAATTGACAAGGTGAACAAAGACAGGATGTTCCAAAGATTGGACACAGTAACAAGGGGACACAGTTGGAAGTTGAAGACACAGATGAATCACAGGGATGTTAGAAAGTATTTCTTCAGCCACAGAGTAGTCAGTAAGTGGAATAGTTTTTGGAAGCGATGTAATGGAGGCAGGATCCATACATAGCTTTAAGCAGAGGTATGATAAAGCTCACGGTTCAGGGAGAGTGACCTAGTAGCGACCAGTGAAGAGGCGGGGCCAGGAGCTCGGACTCGATCCCTGCAACCTCAACTAGGTGAGTACAACTAGGCGAGTACACACACATACACACTCACACACACACACACACACACCATCTCCTCCACCTCTCCCTTCTTTCTCTCTCTATCCATCTCTCACTTTCTCTGCTGCCTCTCCCTTCTCTCTCTGTCTCTTCCTCCAGCTCTCTCTGTCTCCTCTACCTCTCCATTTCTCTCTCTTTCTCTCCAACTCTCTCTCTTTCCCCTTTTCCCTTCTACCTCTCCCTTCTCCCCCCCAAAAAGAAAAATGGTGGGTCCGACGGGGACTCGAAGGAACCAGATCTCACGGGAGAATGGTTCTAGTAGGGACGAGTTGATGGAAGAGCATTGCAAAAGATTGGAACAGGAGTCAGAGAGAAAATTAGGAGGGCTTTCTACAAAAATGGAGACAGATCCTTCTGTGAAATTGGAAAAGAGGTTGGAGGAGGAGAAGAAGGAATGAGAGTCTCAAGTCAAAACTGTAGTAGCCAGGATAAGGGACCTAGAAGATGAGGTAAACAGGCTGAAGCAAGTTATGGGGGTATTGACCAGAGAAGACACAGCATATGAAGCTGGGAGGCCCAACGAGAAGGAAGGAGTTATAACTTACGCTAAAGCCATATCAGCCTACCAAGCAAAGCCAAAGAGTCAAGGGGGAGAGCAGCTGGGCACAGGTGGTGAGGAGGATAGGTCAAATGCAGTGACACGAACATGCCACCAAAAGCTACAGGTAAAAACAAGGGAGAAAATGGCTATGTACCGACAGGAACCAGAGTCACAGAGGGAAAGGCAATGGGAGGAGGAGAGGGCAAAGTCAGTGTTTATTCATGGGCTTCAGGGGAGTGAGGGAAGAACACACACTGAAAGACGGCAGGCAGGAATAAAGGAGATTGAGAACATCACAAAATTAGGTGAAGAGGACATGTCCGAGATTGTAAATTTTCAGAGAATAGGGGTGTCCTTGAAGGGAAGAAGAAGACTAATCAAGCTGATTTTCAGGACAGAAACAGTGCAGAACAGGATCCTACAACAGAAACCACAGTTGAAAGACTAGGCAGGATACAAGAGATTGTTCATAGACCGAGACAGAACACAAACAGAATGACAGCAGCTGAAGGAGAATACACAAAAGCAAAAGGAGCAAGGAGAAGAGACAAAGACAAAATCAGTAGAGGACAACCACAGCAGGGCAGAGCAACAAGAGCAAACGCAGACAGAACCATCCCCAGAACCCTACAACCAATCATGCTATCCCAACACAAACCACAACCCACATACACAGCTCCCACCAAACACTCAGCTATAGAATCCCACAGTACACTGCCAGGTCCCCCACCCTCGCAGATCCCCCAAAACACACTGTTGGAGAGAAAACTGAAGGTACACCAATGCTGATGGAATAACAAATATTTGGGAGGAGTGGCATGAAAGAGTCAAAGAGGCATCACCAGACATCATAGCTCTCACACAAACAAAATTCACAGGTATGATATCAAATGCCATCTTTCCAAGGAGATATCAGATGCTGAGGAAAGACAGAAGGAAAAGAGGGGGGTGGAGGAGTGGCACTGCTGGTCAAAAACCGATGGGATTTGATGAGCTGGAGAGAGGAGACAGTGGAGAAGCAAGAGATTACATAGTAAGAACGCTTCAGTCTGGAGGTTCCATGGTTGTAATTGTAGTGATGTATAACCCACCACAGAACAGCAGGAGGATAAGGCAAAAGTATGACGAGAGAAATAGAGCAATGGTTGACACACTGGCTGAAGTGGCTAGAAGGGCTCATGCGAGCAGGGCAAAGCTACTGATCATGGGTTACTTCAACCACAAGGAAATCGATTGGGAGAACTTGGAGCCACATGGGGGGCCAAAAACGTGGAGAGCTAAGGTGATGTAGGTGGTACTGGAAAATTTCATGTACCAACACATAAAGGACACTACCAGAGAGAGAAGAGAGGGTGAACCAGTGAGACTGGACCTAGTATTCACCTTGAGTAGTGCAGATATTGAGGACATCACATATGAAAGACCCCTTGGGGCCAGCGATCATGTGGTTTTAAGATTCGAATATACAGTAGAGTTACAAGTGGAGGGGCGGGAACAGGAAGAGCCGGACTACAAGAAGGGGGTCTATGCGGGAATGAAGAACTTCCTGAACGGGGTTCAATGTTACAAAGAACTGGCAGGGAAGTCAATAAACGAGATGATGGAATATGTGACAACAATATGCAAGGAAGCTGAGGAGAGATTTGTACCCAAGGGTAACAGGAATAATGAAAAAGCCAGGATGAGCCTGTGGTTCACCCAAAGGTGCAGGTAGGCCAAAACCAAGTGTGCTAGGGAATGGAAGAAGTATAGAAAGCAAAAGACCCAGGAGAATAAGGAGAGCAGTTGTAGACCCAGAAATGATTATGCACAGGTAAGAAGCAAGGCCCAACGACAATATGAAAATGACATAGCAGCAAAAGCCAAATCTGACTTGAAGCTGTTGTACAGCCACAACAGGAGGAAAACAACAGTTAAGGACCAGGTAATCAACCTAATGAAGGAAGGAGGAGAGGTCACGAAAAACGACTGCAAAGTATGTGAGGAACTCAACATGAGTTTCAAGGAAGTGTTCACAGAGTAGACAGAAGGTACTCCAGAAAGATGGAGAGATGGGGTACACCAACAAGTGTTGGACATAATACATACAACCATGGAAAACGGGGAGAGGCTTTCGAGCGAGCTAGACACCTCAAATGCGATGGGGCCGGATAACGTCTCTCCTTGGATCCTGGGAGAGGGTGCAGAGGCGCTATGTGAATCTCTAACAACAGTATTCAACACATCTATCGAAACAAGATTACCTGAGGTATGGCAGACAACAAACGTAGTCCCAATTTTTAAAAAAGGAGACAGACTAAAAGCACTAAAGTATAGACCAGTGTCTATAGTTTAGTGCTTTTAGATATGTATAGTATGCAAAGTCATGGAGAATATTATCAGAAGAGTGGTGGAACACCTAGAAAGAAATGAGCTTATCAACAACAGCCAACACGATTTCAGGGACGGGAAATCCAATGTCACAAACCTACTGGAATTTTATGACAGGGTGACAGCAGTAAGACAAGAGAGAGAAGGGTGGGTAGATTGCATTTTCTTGGACTGTAAGAAGGCGTTTGACACAGTTCCACACAAAAGATTAGTGCAAAAACTGGAGGACCAGGCAGGGATAACAGTGAAGGCACTACAATGGATCAGGGAATACCTGTCAGGAAGACAACAACGAGTTTTGGTACGCGGCGAGGTGTCAGAGTGGGCGCCTGTGACGAGTGGGGTTCCACAATGGTCAATCCTAGGACCGGTGCTGTTTCTGGTACTTGCGAACGACGTGACGGAAGGAATAGACTCCGAAGTGTCCCTGTTTGCAGATGATGTGAAGTTGATGAGAAGAATTCAATCGAACGAGGACCAGGAAGAACTACAAAGGGATCTGGACAGGCTACAGGCCTGGTCCAGCAATTGGCTCCTGGAGTTCAACTCCGCCAAGTGCAAAGTCATGAAGATTGGCGAAGGACAAAGAAGAAAGCAGACGGAGTACAGTCTAGAGGGCCAGAAACTAAAAAAATCACTCAAGGAAAAAGATCTTGGGATGAGTATAACTCCAGGCACATCAACTGAGGCGCATATCAATGAAATAACTGCTGCAGCATATGGACACCTAGCAAACCTCAGAACAGCATTCCGACATCTTAATAAGGAATCGTTCAGGACCCTGTACACTAGGGCCATACTGGAGCATGCGGCACCAGTTTGGAACCCACATCTAGGCAAGCATGTAAAGAAACCAGAGAAATTGCTAAGGTTTGCAAGAAGACTAGTCCTAAATCTAAGGGGTATGTCCTTCGAGGAGAAGTTAAGGGAAATCAACCTGACGACACTAGAGGACAGGAGAGATAGGAGGTACATGATAACGATATACTGAGGGGAATTAACTAATTGGACAGAGACAGAATGTTCCAGAGATGGGACACAGCAACAAGGGGACATAGTTGGAAATTGAAGACACAGATGAATCACAGGGATGTTAGGAAGTATTTCTTCAGTCACAGAGTAGTCAGGAAGTGGAATAGTTTTTTTAAGTGGAGGTAGGAGGCCAGACCCTTGCGTATAGGCTCCGAAGTACAAATGCATTCAATACACTCGAGATACTTAAATGGAAGGGTGATAAACCGTAGTACACCTAAAAATATCTGTGTGAGTCGCCTGTCTCTTAGTGTAGCGAACGAGGTATAGCCTTGTCACAAAGCCTGTCGTAGATTAACCCGGGTCTCATTGTAGCTACAGTGTGATTGCCTTGGGGTAGGCGAGCAACAGGCTCCTGCATCCCCGTGGGCACTCATAGGGGGATGGGCTGCAGTGGTGCCTACAGCAATTGGTGTAAGTAATGGGAGGAAGTTGCAGTTTACTAAGCTAAATTAAATCTAACTCTAAATTAGCTTAAATACGTATAAGTAGTACTATATAATGTAGATGAATGGTTCAGAGAACCGACAAGTTGATAAATTAGACACATGTGCAAAACTTGGGAACTTGTCTGTTCTCTGAACCATTCATCTACATTCCTGTCTGACACGGCAATATCTTGGGATCTTAATACAAGGAATTCTTCACTTGCCTAACCCTGGGGAATGACCTACTTCCACATTGAACAAATGTGATGCTGCTGTGACGACTGCTGCACCTCTCCTGCCTACAGTATATAAGCTACTTCTTCGCACATATGCTGTATTTTCAAGACTGATGGAGTGACCATATCGACTCAAGGCTGAAGGATTGATTACCTCGAACTCCTCCTGTTCTTCAACGTTCTCCTTTATATGGACTGATGAAGCCACTGTGTGGCGAAACGTATCCTCAATAAAGATACCCAAGTGTTGCACATGTGTCTAATTTATCAGTACTGTATAATGCATTAACCTGTGGGGTTCATTACAGATTAAATCTTAAAAATTAAGAATATATAAAGAAATGTGGCACCCTTATATGCATAGCGGGGATGCAGTTTTCCTCCCTCTTCTCCTCCTCTCCCCATCTGGGGAAAGGCTTGTAATGGGCTGGAAAAGTCAACTGCGAGATTTTCCACAATATGAACTAGATACCTTAAAGGCGGTGGGCCAAGATATCATCTTCTATGGCTCCTGAGAGACTGAGCAGATGCAGTGTGTGTGTGTGATGCCAACAACAATCTTCAACAAATCTGTTGAAACAGGGCAGCTGCCTAAAGTGTGGAAGGCAGCAAATGTAGTGCCAATTTTTAAGAAAGAAGACAGCATTAAATTACAGACCAGTGTCACTGACATATATAGTATGTAAAGGCACGGAAAAGATTATCAGGAGAAGAGTGGTGGAGTACCTAGAGAGGAATGGAATCACAAAGGATAAGCAGCACGTCTTCGGGAATAGGAAATCCTTCATCACAAACTTATTGGAGTTCTACGACAAAATAACATAAGACAGGAGAGAGAGAGGGGTGGGTAACCTTCATTTTCTTGGACCGTAAGAAGTCTTTCGACAGAGCACCACACGAAAGACTGGTTCAAAGGCTAGAAGACATGATGTGTCACTCACATATACAATGTGAATGACATGTGACACGATGTGTCATTCACAACGTTAAATTAACGAGGAGAATACAACTGGAATGTGATCAGGAAAGACTACAAGGTGATCTGGACATCTGGACAAGTTTCAAGTCTGATCAAACAAATGGCTCCTAGAGTTTAACCCCACCAAGTGCAAAGTCATGAAGCTTGGGAAGAACCAAAAAGACCGCAAACGGAATACAGGTTCGGAGATTAAAGGCTGCAATCCTCACTCAAGGAAAAGGATCTTGGGGTGAGCATCAAACCGAACACATTCCCTGAGGTGCAAATCAACCAAAAATCTGCTGCAGCATATTGGCGCCTGGCAAACCTAAGAATAGCGTTTCGACATCTAAGTAAGGAGTCATTCAAGATACTGAACACCGTGTAAGTCATGCTTATATTGGAGCATGCAACACCAGTATGGAACCCACACCCGCTCAAACACGTCAAGAAATTAGAGAAAGTGCAAAAGTTTGTCATAATACTAGTCCCGGAGCTAAGGGGTATGTCTTATGAGGAGAGATTAAGAGAACTCAACCTGAAGACACGAGAGGATAAGAGGGACAGGGGGAACATAATAACCACGTATAAAATCCTGAGAAGAATTGACAAGGTGGACAGGGACAGAATGTTTCAGAGATGGAACACAGGAACAAGGGAACACAGCTGGAAGTTGAAAACTTAGATGAGTCATAGGAAGTACTTCTCTATCCTTAGAGTTGTCAGGGAGTGAAACAATCTGAAGAGTGAAGAAGAGGAGGCAGGGTCTATACATATGTTTAAAAGAGGTAGGATAAGACTCTTGGAGCGACCTAGTAAAGATTAGGGAAGTGGCGGGGCCAGGAGCTATGACTCGATCTCTGCAACCACATATAGATGAGTATGCACACACACACAAACATTCACACACACACACACACACACACACACACACACACACACACACACACACACACACACACACACACACACATACACACACACACACACATAACTGCTGCAGCATATGGGCGCCTGGCAAACCTCAGAACAGCATTCCGACATCTTAATAAGGATTCGTTCAGGACCCTATACACCGTGTACGTTAGGCCCATATTGGAGTATGCGGCACCAGTTTGGAACCCACACCTAGCCAAGCATGTAAAGAAACTAGAGAAAGTGCAAAGGTTTGCAACAAGACTAGTCCCAGAGCTAAGAGGTATGTGCTATGAGGAGAGGTTAAGGGAAATCAACCTGACGACACTGGAGGACAGGAGAGATAGGGAGGACATGATAACGACTTACAAAATACTGAGAGGAATTGACAAGGTGGACAAAGACAGGATGTTCCAGAGACTGGACACAGTAACAAGGGGACACAGTTGGAAGTTGAAGACACAGATGAATCAAAGGGATGTTAGGAAGTATTTCTTCAGCCACAGAGTAGTCAGGAAGTGGAATAGTTTGGGAAGCGATGTAGTGGAGTCAGGATCCATACATAGCTTTAAGCAGAGGTACGATAAAGCTCATGGTTCAGGGAGAGTGACCTAGTAGCGACCAGTGAAGAGGCGGGGCCAGGAGCTTGGACTCGACCCCTGCAACCTCAACTAGGTGAGTACACACACACACACACACACACACGTGAAGCAGTATCGCTAAATAGTGCTCCCAGGATTTAGCGTTCTAGTGGCTGTCCTAAGATATTATTAGCGGTCATCGTACGTGAGTGAATCAGTGAACATACCTACAAGAGTATAACAGCTTTCAAGAGTGAGAATAATGTGATAAGATCAAGAATTTTTCAATTTAAATTTGAATGAAATTTGAGTGAGGGAGGGTAGCACTCAGCTGATCAGGCTACTGGCCGCAGTGTTGACACAAAATATCCAAACAGTTAATTGGGTTAACGGTGTGATCTGAAATATTAACAAATACATATGTTGGTTGATTATAGCAGCAGTGTAGTGATAAGGTCATAAAAGAGTGATTAAGTAAATACTGAAAGTAAGAAAAATTAGTCAATCCCCAGCTGTTGGTGTTGTGAATGTAGCTAACATCATCAGACTTGTTATGACCATAATACTGTACTAAAGAAAAAAGAGGAAATACCAAGTCTTAAAAGAAAAAGAAAATAAAAACTTGAATGCATGATAAAGTTCCTGAAGGAGTTACAAAATTGAAGGAGTTGATAGACGACCAGCAGGAACCTCCATTGTTGTGCAGACGACGTCACTTGCCTATTTGTGGTTAATTTTGGTTAGTGTCTAAAGTCTCAAGTGTCTCGCCCTGCTGGTTGTATGCTATACCATCTCTCTCTCCCTATTTCAGTATCAGGAGATAGATAGTGGTTAGTAAATTATCTAAATATCGCCAGGTAAACTCCAGAAGTTGTGTAGCCTAGTGAACCCCCCCCCCCCGTTTTTCTGAGGGACAAGCTAGTAAACAAGTACGCACATACAAACACACGTGTGCACCCATAATTATTGTTATAATAAACATTAGTATATAATAATAAGGAATTGAGTGAGAAAAAATAATCCTATAATCTTCAAAAAGTAAAGTAGCCTAGTGTGCGGAGATCTGGGCCGGGAGAGTACCGGTGAACCAACAACAATAACAAATAGTGTTAACGTAACCCCCCCCCTCTTTTTCAAAGAACGACAAGCTAGTAAACACACACACACACAAACACAAGTGTACGCAATTAATATTATATAGTATATATTAGTGCATATAATAAGGAATTAATTGTGAAAATTTTTTTATAATCTTCAAAAGAGTAGCGTAGCCTAGTGTGCGACGCACACCCACACACACACACACACACACACCCACACACACCCACACACACCCACACACACCCACACACACCCACACACACCCACACACCCACACACACCCACACACACCCACACACACCCACACACACCCACACACCCACACACACACACACACCCACCCACACACCCAACCACACACCCACCCACACACCCACCCACACACCCAACCACACACCCACCCACCCACACCCACCCACCCACACACCCCCACCACTCACACACCCACACACCCACCCACACCCCCCACACACACCCACACCCACACCCCCACACACCCACCCACACACCCACACACACCCCCACACCCACACACACCCACCCCACACACACACACCCACACACACCCCACACACCCCCACACACACCCACACACACACCACACACACCCACACACACCCACACACACCCACACACACCCACCCACCCACACACCCACCCACACCCCCCCCCACCCCTCCCCACACACACACGAAACACACACACAACACACACAACACACACACACACACATATTGCCAGACACACATATACTCCCCCCCTCCCCCACCGACATCTCACTCCTTCACCTGATCCCTCCCCTCCCTCTTTCACCCTCCCCACCTCTCCCTCACCCACTTACCCACTTGCTTCACTCTCCTTCCCGCTCCCCCTCCGCACTACTCTCCTATATAGCCACAGTTCCTCCTCTACCTCCCCCCACACACTCTGACATATACAATACTAACCTAACATACAGAATTACATAGGTTTCCCACTCTGAGGCAATCAGGATGAAACAAAAATGGGTTGCCAGAGAGCAACAAGAAAACCCAAGGGACAGGAGGAGGAAACTGCAAAGGAAGATTGGGCAGCAGAGCTCACAAAAAGGGAACAAGAATGGGAAAAGAAACTAGAAGAACTTAGCATGAGAATGGAAGAGAGGATAGACATGGAAAGCAGGAAGTGGGAGGTGAAAGTCAAAACAGCAGAGGCCAGGATACAGAGTTTAGAAGAGGAACTGGAAAATCTGAAACAGCCTAAAGAACTAAAGAACATTATGGGATTGACAACAGAGACCGCTACCTCAGCCACAAATAAGGGGACTGTAGGGAAAGGAGGAGCAAAACTGCATGTAGAAGCTCTATCAGTGGAGACTGTAGTAAATGAAAGAGCTAAGCTATATGTGGAGGCCCTAAAAGACCACAACAGAGCCCAGGGAAAGCCGAGATGGGAAAATGACAGGCCACTGAGCCCATGTACAGTAGCTAGTGAAACTGAAGAAAGGAAAGCTGCAATGGAGGAAATCAAATTGAATGAGGGGATACACAGGGATATGCAGTGGGAGAATGAAAGGGTGAGGTCAGTCTTTGTGTATGGGCTACAGGAAGTTGAAGGGGAAACATATGAAGCAAGAAAACAAGGGAAAAAAAAAGCAATTGAAAGCATCATGAAAGTAATCGGAGAAGACGACATGACCCAGCTGGAAAATTTTCGGAGAATAGGGGGGTTTGTAAAAAAAAGAAACCGGCCAGTGAAAGTGACCTTCAAGGCAGAATCGACTCGGAACAGGATACTGCAGGAAAAAGCACGATTAAGGGACATGCCGGGATACAGGAAGGTGTATCTCGACCGCGACAGAACACAAGACGAAAGGCGGAAACTGAGAGAGATGGTACAAAGGCGAAAGGAGGAAAGAGAGGGGATGGAGAAGACAGACAGGAGATCCCAGACACAGGAAGATCAAATACAACCTCCCTCACAGCTTCCTATAGAAGCCTCCCAACCAGGTCAACCCCAGTGCAGCCAAACACTCTAAACCACAACACCCATGCCATATCCAATGCCCCCACCCACTACATTACAAACTCCACCCCCACAGCAACCACCCATAGTTCCTTATCAGGTCTCCCACTTCCCCAACCCCAATACACCTCCCAGACCACAGTCTTAGAAAAGAAGTTGAAGGTATGGTATACAAATGCAGATGGAATAACAAATAAGTATGAGGAGTGGCACGAAAGAATCAAGGAGACATCCCCAGACATAATAGCACTCACAGAAACAAAACTCACCAGAATAATAACAGATTCAATCTTTCCACCCGGATATCAAATCTTCAGGAAAGACAGAGGGAGGAGAGGGGGAGGAGGAGTTGCACTGCTCATTAAAAGCCAGTGGGGTTTTGAGAAAATGGAAGGAATGGATGGCACGGGTGAAAGGGACTACTTAGTAGGAACAATCCAGTCTGAGGGACATAAGGTGATAATTGCAGTAATGTACAACCCACCACAGAACTGCAGGAGACCAAGAGAAGAATACGATGAAAGCAACAGAGCCATGGTCGACACACTAGCCGAGGTGGCCAGGAGAGCACACGTGGGGGGAGCAAAGTTACTAGTTATGGGTGATTTCAATCACAAGGAGATTGACTGGGAAAACCTGGAGCCCCATGGGGGTTCCGAAACATGGAGAGCCAAGATGATGGATGTAGTACTGGAAAACCTCATGCATCAACATGTTAGAGACACTACCAGAGAGAGAGGAGAAGATGAACCAGCAAGACTGGACCTTGTATTCACCTTGAGTAGTTCAGACATCGAGGATATCTTGTATGAAAGGCCCCTGGGAGCTAGTGATCATGTGGTTCTGTGCTTCGACTACATAGTTGAGCT
>NC_091293.1:33906358-33931358 GCF_038502225.1 Cherax quadricarinatus | reverse complement strand
ATCTTGGGGTGAGTATAACACCAGTCACATCTCCTGAAGCGCACATCAACCAAATAACTGCTGCAGCATATGGGCGCCTAGCAAACCTCAGAACAGCATTCCGACATCTTAATAAGGAATCGTTCAGGACCCTGTACACCGTGTACGTTAGGCCCATATTGAAGTATGCGGCACCAGTTTGGAACCCACACCTAGCCAAGCACGTAAGGAAACTAGAGAAAATGCAAAGGTTTGCAACAAGACTAGCCCCAGAGCTAAGAGGTATGTGATACAAGGAGAGGTTAATGGAAATCAACCTGACGACACTGGAGGACAGGAGAGATAGGGGGGACATGATAACGACATACAAAATACTGAGAGGAATTGACAAGGTGGACAAAGACAGGATGTTCCAGAGATGGGACACAGCAACAAGGAACACAGTTGAAAGTTGAAGACACAGATGAATCACAGGGATGTTAGGAAGTATATCTTCAGCCACAGAGTAGTCAGGAAGTGGAATAGTTTGGGAAGCGATGTAGTGGAGGTAGGATCCATACATAGTTTTAAGCAGAGGTATGATAAAGCTCACGGTTCAGGGAGAGTGACCTAGTAGCGACCAGTGAAGAGTCGGGGCCAGGAGTTTGGACTTGACCCCTGCAACCTCATCTAAGTGAGTACAACTAGGTGAGTGAGTACACACACACACACACACACACTAGGAACAAATGAGCTGTCTGAAGACAATGAAGAGGCTATGATATATGCAGAGACCCTAACAGACACCTGTAGGGGCCAGGAACAGCTGAGCAGGAAAGACAGTCCACTGAGCATAGGGGCCTAAGCTAGAGAAGGGATTGAAGGAAGGGACGCTCCAGTGGAAGGAACTAAAACACTTCAGAGGACGCAATGGGAGACACAGTGGGAGGACGAAAGGGTGAGGTCAGTTTTTGTCTCCGGGCTCCAGGAAGTTGAAGGGGAAACCTATGATGAAAGGAAACAGGAGAAGAAAAGAGTGAATAAAGGTATCATGAAAGCAATAAGTGAGGGCGACATGACCCAGGTGGCAAATTTTCGGAGAATTGGGTGGTTTGCAAGGTGACAGAAACGGCCTCTCAAAGTAATTTTCAAGGCAGAATCAACTCGAGCCATGGTCCTGCAGGAAAAAGAACGACTGAGAGACAAACAAGAGTACCAGAGTGTGTACCTCGATCGAAACAGAACACAAGAGGAAAGGATGATACTGAAAGAGAGAGTACAAAAACGAAAAGAGGAACGAGAGGAAATGACAAATATGAGCAGAAGAACCCAGATGAAGGTGAAAGGACAAACACACCCGCCAAAAACACCTGCAGAAGGGCTCCAACCACGACAACCCCAAGGCAACTGAACAATCTAAACCGACACTCACACACTGATCCCTAGGAGAAGAATCCAGAAGCAGGTGGAAGAGCAAACACATACTCCAGAAACACCCACAGAAGGACTCCAAAAGCGACAACCCCAAGGCAACTGAACAATCTGAACAGACACTCACACGCTGATCTCTCTGTCTCCACCTCTCACACAACGAACCCCACCCCTACAGCAAGCCACTTATGGGAACTCTGCCCCCACCTCCACCACCATCACAACCCCCATAGGCCCCTGCCAGGAATCCTGATCCCCCAACCCCAATTGTCTTCTAGGATCACAGTTTTAGAAAAGAAGTTGGAGGTTTTGTACACGAACACGGATGGAATAACGAATAAATAAGAGGAGTGGCATGAAAGAATCAATGAGAAGTCCCCAGTCATCATAGCAGTCACAGAAACGAAACTCACTGAGACAACAGACAATCTTCCCACCAGGATATCAAATACTGAGGTAAGATAGAAGGAGCAGAGGGGAAGGAGGGGATGCACTATTCATAAAAAATCAATGAAGATTTGAAGAAATGGAAGGCATGGACGAGATTGGAGGAAGGGATTACATAGTAGGTAAACTTCAGTCCATGGAACATAAGGTAGTCATTACAGTGATGTATAATCCACCAAAGAACTGCAGGAGGCCAAGAGAGGAATATGAAAAGAGCAACAGAGCAATGGTAGACACAATGGTCGAGGTGGCAAGAAGAGCATACTCGAGTAGAGAAAAGTTACTGGTTATGGGCGATTTCAACCACAGGGAGAACAACTGGGAAAACCTGGAGCCACATGGGGGTCCCGAAACATTGAGAGCCAAGATGATGGAAGTGGTGCTGGCAAACCTTATGCACTACCAGAGAGAGAGGGGAGGATAAACCAGCAAGACTGTACCTCGTGTTCACCGTGAGCAGTTCAGACATTGAGGACATCACATATGAGAGGCCCGTTGGAGCTAGTGATCACATGGTTCTATGTTTTGAATACATAGTAGAGTTACAAGCTGAGAGGGTAACAGGAGTCGAATGGGAAAAGTCAAACTATAAAAGAGGGGACTACACAGGTATGAGGAACTTCCTGCAGGAGGTTCAGTGGGACAGAGAATTGGTAGGAAAGTCAGTAAATGAAATGATGGAATACGTAACAACAAACTGCAAGGAGGCAGAGGAAAGGTTTGTTCCCAAGGGCAACAGAAATAATGGGAAGACCAGAATGAGACCTTGGTTTGCCCGAAGGTGTAGGGAAGCAAAACCTAAGTGCACTAGAGAATGGAACATGTACAGAAGGCAAAGAACCCAGGAAAATAAGGAGATTAGTTGAAGAGCCAGAAACGAGTATTCACAGGTTCGGAGGGAGGCCCAACGACAATACGAAAGCAACATAGCATCGAAAGTCAAGTCTGACCCGAAACTGCTGTATAGCCAAATTAGGAGGAAGACAACAATCGAAGACCAGTGATCAGGCTGAGGAAATAAGGTTTGGAACTTACAAGAAACGATCAAGAGGTATGTGAGGAGCTCAACACGAGACTCAAGGAAGTATTCACAGAAGAGATAGGAAGGGCTCAGGGCTCTGGGAAGACAGCACAAAGGGGAACACCAACAAGTGTTGGATGACATACATACAACTGAGGAGGAGGTGCAAAAACTGCTAAGTGACCTTGATACCTCATAGGCGATGGGAGCGGACATCTCCCCGTAGGTCCTTAGACAAGGAGCAGAGATGCCGTGTGTCCCACTAACCACAATCTTCAACACATCCCTGGAAACTGGGCAACTACCAGAGGTATGGAAGACGACAAATGTAGTCCCCATTTTTAAGAAAGGAGTCAGAAACGAGGCACTAAACTACAGACCAGTGTCTCTGACATGTATAGAATGCAAAGTCAGGGAGATTATCAGGAGGAGAGTGATGGAGCACCTGGAACGGAACAAGATTATGAACAACAACCAGCACGGATTCATGGAAGGCAAATCCTGTGCCACAAACCTTCTGGAGTTTTATGACAAAGTAACAGAAGTAAGACACGAGAGAGAGGGGAGGGTTGATTGCATTTTCCTGGACTGCAGGAAGGCCTTCGACACAGTTCCTCACAAGAGATTAGTGCAGAAACTGGAGGATCAGGTGCGAATAACAGGAAGGGCACTGGAATGGATCGGGTAATACCTGATAGGGAGGCAACAACGAGTCATGGTACGTGAGGAGGTATCACAGTAGGCGCCTGTGACGAGCGGGGTGCCACAGGGGTCAGTCTTAAGACCAGTGCTATTTTTGGTATATGTGCATGACATGATGGACAGGATAGACTCTGAAGTATCCCTGTTAGCAAATGATGTGAAGTTAACGAGGAGAATTAAATCAGATGAGGGTCTTACAGTACTACAAAGAGACCTGGACAGGCTGGACACGTGATCCAGCAACTGGCTTCTCGAATTCAACCCCGCCAATGGAAAGTCATGAAGATTGGGTAATGGCAATGAAGACTGCAGGCAGAGTATAGGCTAGATGGACAAAGACTGCAAACCTCACTCACGGAGAAGGATCTGGGAGTGAGTATAACACCGAGCACGTCGCCGGAAGCCCACATTAACCAAATAACTGCTGCGGCATATGGGCGCCTGACAAACGTGAGAATAGCGTTCCAATACCTCAGTAAGAAATTGTTCAATACTCTGTACACTGTGTACGTCAGGCCCATACTGGAGTACGCAGCACCAGTTTGGATCCCACACCTGGTCAAGCACGTCAAGAAATTAGAGAATACTCTGGGGAATGTCCTACGAAAAAAGGTTAAGGGAAATCAGTCTGACGACACTGAAGGACAGGAGGGTCAGGGGTGACATGATAACGGCATACGAAATATTGCGTGGAATTGATAAGGTGGACAGAGACAGGATGTTCCGGAGATGGGACACAGAAACAAGGATTCACAATTGGAAGTTGAAGACTCAGATGAGCCAAAGGGATGTTAGAAAGTATTTCTTCAGCCACAGAGTTGTTAGGAGGTGGAATATTCTGGCAGGTGATGTAGTGGAGGCAGGAACCATACATAGAACAGGGAGAGGGAGGACCCAGTAGCGGTCAGTGAAGAAGCGGGGCCAGGAGCTGAGTCTTGACCTTTGCAACCACAATTAGGTGAGTACACACACACATCCAGAGATGGGACACAGCAACAACGTGCCACAGTTGGAAGTTGAAGATTCGGATGAATCACAGGGATGCTAGGAAGTATTTTTTCAGTCACAGAGTTGTCAGGAGTGGAATAGTCTTGGAAATGATGTAATAGAGGCATGATCCATACATAGCTTTAAGAAGAGGTATGATAAAGTTCATGGAGCAGGAAGAGTGACCTAGTAGCGGCCAGTGAAGAGGTGAGTACACACAAACACACACACACACACAAACATGCACACACATACGCACAAACACACACACACACACACACACACACACACACACACACACACACACACACACACACACAGTTGGACGACATACATACAGATGAGGATGGAAATAAATGGTATAAAATACCGACACAATGGCAATATAAACACAAATGCAGTATAATGTGATCCTTTATTGACTACGTTTCGCCCACACAGTGGGCTTTTTCAAGTCACAAACAGAACTACCTGGGGTGGAAGGAACGCGAGTATTTATAGTCCGGCTGAGGTCAGGTGAAGAATGCTGCATCTGATGATGTACCGAGTGGGGTTATAGTCTAAAAAGTTTTTAGACTCTATAACCCCACTCGGTACATCATCAGATGCAGCATTCTTCACCTGACCTCAACC
This sequence comes from Cherax quadricarinatus, assembly GCF_038502225.1. Lineage (NCBI taxonomy): Eukaryota > Metazoa > Arthropoda > Malacostraca > Decapoda > Parastacidae > Cherax > Cherax quadricarinatus. Next base: position 33,926,179 of record NC_091293.1, on the reverse strand, counting down.
GGACTATAAATACTCGCGTTCCTTCCACCCCAGGTAGTTCTGTTTGTGACTTGAAAAAGCCCACTGTGTGGGCGAAACGTAGTCAATAAAGGATCACATTATACTGCATTTGTGTTTATATTGCCATACAGATGAGGAGGAGGTGAAGAAACTGCTAAGGGACATCGATACCTCAAAGGCAATGGGACCGGACAACATCTCTCCATGGGTCCTTAGAGAGGGAGCAGATATGTTGTGCGTACCACTTACCACAATCTTCAACACATCCCTGGAAACTGGGCAACTACCTGAGGTATGGAAGACGGCAAATGTAGTTCCCATTTTCAAAAAAGGAGACAGAAAAGAGGCACTAAACTATAGACCTGTGTCATTGACGTGTATAGTATGCAAAATTATGGAGAAGATTATCAGGAGGAGAGTGGTGGAGCACCTGGAACGGAACAGGAGTATAAATGCCAACCAGCACGGATTCACGGAAGGCAAATCCTGTGTCACAAACCTTCTGGAGTTTTACGATAAAATAACAGAAGTAAGACAAGAGAGAGAGGGGTGGGTTGATTGCATCTTCTTGGACTGCAAGAAGGCCTTTGACACAGTTCCTCACAAGAGATTAGTGCAGAAGCTAGAGCATCAGGCGCATATAACAGGAAGAGCACTGCAATGGATCAGAGAATACCTGACAGGGAGGCAACAACGAGTCATGGTACGTAATGATGTATCACAGTGGGCACCTGTGACGAGCGGGGTCCCACAGGGGTCGGTCCTAGGACCAGTGCTATTTTTGGTATATGTGAACGACATGACGGAAGGGTTAGACTCAGAAGTGTCCCTGTTTGCAGATGATGTGAAGTTAATGAGGAGAATTAAATCTGATGAGGACCAGGCAGGACTTCAAAGAGACCTGGACAGACTGGACACCTGGTCCAGCAAATGGCTTCTCGAATTTAATCCTGCCAAATGCAAAGTCATGAAGATAGGGGAAGGGCACAGAAGACCACAGACAGAGTATAGGCTAGGTGGCCAAAGACTGCAAACCTCACTCAAGGAGAAAGATCTTGGGGTGAGTATAACACCGAGCATGTCTCCGGAAGCACACATCAATCAGATAACTGCTGCAGCATATGGGCGCCTGGCAAACCTGAGAACAGCATTCCGACACCTTAGTAAGGAATCATTCAAGACACTGTACACCGTGTATGTCAGGCCCATACTGGAGTATGCAGCACCTGTTTGGAACCCGCACTTGATAAAGCACGTCAAGAAACTAGAGAAAGTACAAAGGTTTGCAACAAGGTTAGTTCCAGAGCTAAGGGGAATGTCCTATGAAGAAAGATTAAGGGAAATCGGCCTGACGACACTGGAGGACAGGAGGGTCAGGGGAGACATGATAACGACATATAAAATACTGTGTGGAATAGACAAGGTGGACAAGGACAGGATGTTCCAGGGAGGGGACACAGAAACAAGAGGCCACAATTGGAAGTTGAAGACACAAATGAGTCAGAGAGATAGTAGGAAGTATTTCTTCAGTCATAGAGTTGTAAGGCAGTGGAATAGCCTAGAAAATGACGTAGTGGAAGCAGGAACCATACACAGTTTTAAGACGAGGTTTGATAAAGCTCATGGAGCGGGGAGAGAGAGGGTCTAGTAGCAACCGGTGAAGAGGCGGGGCCAGGAGCTAGGACTCGACCCCTGCAACCACAAATAGGTGAGTACAAATAGGTGAGTACACACACACACACACACACACACACACACACACACACACACACACACACACAGCAGAGAATTGGAGAAATGGGTTGCAGCTGCTGAGGCAAAGGTACAAAGACTGGAAGAGGATCTGAAGAACTGAAGAAGGAACTGGAGCTGATGAAGGAAAGAGGTAATGAGATGGGACCGTGAACAGTAACTGCAAATGAGGAGACTGAAGAAAAAGAAAGAATAAAGAAGATTTTTACAGAAATATTCTTGGGCAACCAGGAAGTGCAAGAAATAAAGGGAACTGCAAAGAAATTGTTTAAAACAGGCACAGAAATACAGAGGGAAAGGAAGTAGAAAGAGGAGAGTGAGAGAGAGAGAGAGAGAGAGAGAGAGAGAGAGAGGTCCCTGATTATCCTTGCGCTTCAAGAGGCTAAAGGGAGGATTCATAATGGTAATTGGCAGCTGGAGGAACAAAAGATTCAAAATATCATCAGCTTAACAGGTGGGAGGCTGAAATGATCCAGGTGGCAGATTGTCAGAGACTTGGAAAATACTCAAGGGGGAAAATATGTTTAATCAAAATGACCCTCACAAGAGTAATAGCACCCGACATGATCATGCAGTGGAGACCATGGTTAAGGGAGACAGAGAGATACCGGTCGGTGTACCTTGATCAGAACAGAACAAGAAAGGATGGGAACAATTTACAGTACAGAGACACAAGAGAAAGGAAGGAGAGACAGGGCATGCATCAATAGATATGGAAGGTCAGCTTCTGAAGGAATGTTCGGTACACTCACAGAAAGACCCCTCCTTCAACCCCTGGTCCCAACTTCCCACCCAAACACAATCACCCAAAACATCACTGTTCCTACAACCACAGTCACAACCCCATCCCCCTTCCCCGCATAAGTACCTTCCTAACAACTGCCCCTCACTTCAACCACCAGATTCAATGTCCCCTTTCACCCCAACCTCCTTATATATCTCTATCTACATCTAGGAACCTGACCACTTCCACAGCCTCATGACGTATGCTGAAGGACCAGAAATTCAGGAACCCATAAACTGGAACACGGTAATGAAAAGGAAGCTCAAAGTGTTGTACACTAATACAGATGGAATAATAAATAAGAGTGATGATTCCCATGAACGAATTGTGGAAGCATCCCAAGACATTATAATACTCACAGATGTGATCTTCCTGGTAGGATATCGAATTCTGAATAAAGACCAAGAATCAGAGAGGAAGGAGTAGGAGTAGCAATTCTTTTCAGAAACCAGAGGAGTTTTGAGGAAATGAGTGGAATGGACAGAAGGGAAACAGATGACTACATAGGCACAATGACGACCGGGGGGTTCCAAAGTGGTGATGGCAGAAATGTACAACTTTCCACTTAACAGCAAGAAACCAAGACAAGACTGTGGTGAAAACAACAGAGCAAGGGTGGATACATTAGTTAAGATTACCAGAAAAGGCACATGAATAGGACAGAGCAACTTATCATGGGCGACTTAAATCACAAGAGTAACTGGGTGAACTTAGAGCCACATGAAGGACCTGAAATATTGGAGGGCTAAGATGCTGGAGGTGATTTTGTAGAACTTTATGAACCAGCATATTAAAGACACAACCAGAGAGAAAGTGGGAAGGTTGAACCAGCCAGGATGGACTATGTATTCTCCTTGTGGAAGTAACAGTGGATAGAGAAGTAGCACAGAAGGATGTGAAAAGCCAAACTTCAAAAGAGGGGACTACATAGGCATTAGGCAAGATCTGAATAAGGAACAGTGGGAAAGAAAACTAAAAGGGAAGACAGTAAATGAGATGATGGAGTATGTGACAAGAAAGTGCTGGAAGGCATAGGTGATATTCGTACCTAGGAGCGCAAGAAACAATGGGAAGAAAAGAGTGAGCCTGTGGTTTACCTGGAGGTGTAGAGAGGTAAAAGCTAAATGTGCTAAAGCACGTAAGTATAGAGGGCAAAGAACTCAGGAAAGGAACTGAGCCGAAGAGCTTGATTAAGTATGGTTAAGAAGAGACAACAGCAATTTGAGAACGACAACATCGAAAGCCACATCAGAAGGAAGACAACATTAAAGGACCAGGTAATCAGGCTGAAGAATGAAGAAGGGGAGCTCACGTGGAATGATCAGGAACTCTGCGAGGAGCTCAACAAGATATTTAGTGAGGTATTCTCATAGGAGACAGGAGGGCTACCATCAAATCGAAGCGGTTGAATGCATCGACGAGCGTTGGATGCAATACATTCAACTGGGAAGGAGGTGAAGACGCTACTTTGTGTGCCTCTAACGACGATCTTCACCAAATCTATCGACACCGGGCAGCTTCCGCAGGTGTGGAAGACTGCAAATTTAGTCCAAATTTTTAAGAAAGGAAACATATAGGTAACGTTACACTACAGACCAGTGTAAATCCTCGTTTCACAATCCTACTGGAGTTCTACAGTAATGCAACAGAAGCTAGGCTGGCGACAAAGGGATGGAATAAATTACCCCTTCTTGGACTACAAGACTTTTGATACAGCCGCACAAGAGTCTTTTACAAAAACAAGAGAAGCATGCGAGAATAATATAAAAAGCACTGCAATAGATGAACGCATACCTAACAGAAAGGAAATAACGAGTGAATTTCCGTGAAGAGGTGTCAGAACGTGACGAGTGGAGTTCCACAGGGATCAGTATATGAATGACATGTTGGAAAGGATAGAGTCAGAGGTATCCCAGTTCGGAGAAGTGAAACTAATGAGGAGAAAACAAGCAGACGTAATCCAGGAAAATCTACAAATGCATGTGGACTGGTTGCAGATCTGGTTAAACAAGTGGTTACTGTAATATAACCTCAGCAGTAAAAAACTGTAAAGTTTGGGGAAAGGCATTGAAGACCACTGATGAAGTACAGGCTCAGGACATAGGTTGCAAATCTTACTCAGGGAGAAGGACCTAAGCATTAGTATTGCACTGAACATATCACCTGAGGTGCACATTAACTAAATAACTTCTGCAGAAAATGTTCGTTTGGCAAATTTATGACTAGCTTTTAGACATCTAAGTAAGAAGTCATTAACGACACCTAGTCAAACATGTCAAGAAATTATAGAAATTACAGAGGTTTGTAACGAGACTAGTCTCGGAGCTTAGGGGTATGTCCTATGAGGAGAGATTAAAGGAACTCAGTCTGGTGACACTGGAGGACAGAAGAACTAGGGGTAATATATTTACAATGTGGAAAATGCTAAGAGGAATTGATAGTGGATAAAGACAGATTGCTTGAGAGAACACGAGGGCAAAGCTGGAAATTGAAAACTTAGGTGAGTCACAAGGAGGTTAGGAATTATTTCTTCAGAATTAGAGTATAAGGAAGTGGACCTATCTAGGGAGAGAAGTGGTAGAAGCAGGATCCATACATACTTTTTAGAAGAGGAAGGATAAGGTTCACGAAGACAGGATAGAGAGTGAACCTAGTAGTGACCAGCTATGAGGCGAGGCCAAGAGATGAGATTCGACATACAGGTTAAAACATATAGGAGAGTACATTAAACAAACACACACACACACACACACACACACACACACACACACACACACACACACACACACACACACACACACACACACACACACACACACACACACACTCTGGGGGGACAGACCAGATGGGGACACCAACAAGGAATACACCAAGTGTTGGACGACATACATACAGATGAGGAGGAGGTGAAGAAACTGCTAAGGGACATCGATACCTCAAAGGCAATGGGACCGGACAACATCTCTCCATGGGTCCTTAGAGAGGGAGCAGATATGTTGTGCGTACCACTTACCACAATCTTCAACACATCCCTGGAAACTGGGCAACTACCTGAGGTATGGAAGACGGCAAATGTAGTTCCCATTTTCAAAAAAGGAGACAGAAAAGAGGCACTAAACTATAGACCTGTGTCATTGACGTGTATAGTATGCAAAATTATGGAGAAGATTATCAGGAGGAGAGTGGTGGAGCACCTGGAACGGAACAGGAGTATAAATGCCAACCAGCACGGATTCACGGAAGGCAAACCCTGTGTCACAAACCTTCTGGAGTTTTATAATAAAATAACAGAAGTAAGACAAGAGAGAGAGGGGTGGGTTGATTGCATCTTCTTGGACTGCAAGAAGGCTTTTGACACAGTTCCTCACAAGAGATTAGTGCAGAAGCTAGAGCATCAGGCGCATATAACAGGAAGGGCACTGCAATGGATCAGAGAATACCTGACAGGGAGGCAACAACGAGTCATGGTACGTAATGATGTATCACAGTGGGCACCTGTGACGAGCGGGGTCCCACAGGGGTCGGTCCTAGGACCAGTGCTATTTTTGGTATATGTGAACGACATGACGGAAGGGTTAGACTCAGAAGTGTCCCTGTTTGCAGATGATGTGAAGTTAATGAGGAGAATTAAATCTGATGAGGACCAGGCAGGACTTCAAAGAGACCTGGACAGACTGGACACCTGGTCCAGCAAATGGCTTCTCGAATTTAATCCTGCCAAATGCAAAGTCATGAAGATAGGGGAAGGGCACAGAAGACCACAGACAGAGTATAGGCTAGGTGGCCAAAGACTGCAAACCTCACTCAAGGAGAAAGATCTTGGGGTGAGTATAACACCGAGCATGTCTCCGGAAGCACACATCAATCAGATAACTGCTGCAGCATATGGGCGCCTGGCAAACCTGAGAACAGCATTCCGACACCTTAGTAAGGAATCATTCAAGACACTGTACACCGTGTATGTCAGGCCCATACTGGAGTATGCAGCACCTGTTTGGAACCCGCACTTGATAAAGCACGTCAAGAAACTAGAGAAAGTACAAAGGTTTGCAACAAGGTTAGTTCCAGAGCTAAGGGGAATGTCCTGTGAAGAAAGATTAAGGGAAATCGGCCTGACGACACTGGAGGACAGGAGGGTCAGGGGAGACATGATAACGACATATAAAATACTGCGTGGAATAGACAAGGTGGACAAGGACAGGATGTTCCAGGGAGGGGACACAGAAACAAGAGGCCACAATTGGAAGTTGAAGACACAAATGAGTCAGAGAGATAGTAGGAAGTATTTCTTCAGTCATAGAGTTGTAAGGCAGTGGAATAGCCTAGAAAATGACGTAGTGGAGGCAGGAACCATACACAGTTTCAAGACGAGGTTTGATAAAGCTCATGGAGCGGGGAGAGAGAGGGTCTAGTAGCAACCGGTGAAGAGGCGGGGCCAGGAGCTAGGACTCGACCCCTGCAACCACAAATAGGTGAGTACAAATAGGTGAGTACACACACACACCAGTCAAAGTGTCTATCGACAAGTGTCTTTAACAGCTGAAAATTAACACAAACACACACACACACACACACACACACACACACACACACACACACACACACACACACACACACACACACTGGAAAACCTCATGCACCAACATGTTAGGGACACTACCAGAGAGAGAGAGGGGAGGATGAACCAGCAAGACTGGACCTTGTGTTCACCCTGAGTAGCTCAGACATTGAAGACATCACATATGAAAGGCCCCATGGAGCTAGTGACCACGTGGTTCTGAGCTTTGAATACATTGTAGAGCTACAAATGGAGAGGGTAACAGGAGGAGAGAGGGAAAAAGCCAAAGTATAAAAGGGAGGACTACACAGGTATGAGGACCTTCCTGCATGAGGTTCAATGAGAAAGAGTTGGTAGGAAAGGCAGTAAATGAAATGATGGACTACTTAACAACAAAATGCAAGGAGGCAGAGGAAAGATTTGTTCCCAAGGGCAACAGAAATAATGGGAAGACCAGAATGAGCCCTTGGTTTACCCGAAGGTGTAGGGAGGCAAAAACTATGTGCGCTAGTGGATGGAAAAAGTACAGAAGGCATAGAAACCAGGAAAATTAGTCGAAGAGCCAGAAACGAGTATGCACAGATAATGAGGGAGGCCCAGCGGCATTCCGAAAACGACACAACATCGAAAGTCAAGCCTAACCCGAAATTGCTTTATAGCCACATCAGGAGGAAGACAAGTCAAGGGCCAGGTAATCAGGCTGAGGAAAGAAGGTGGGGAGCTCACAAGAAACGACCAAGAAATATGTGAGGAGCTCATTACGAGATTTCAGGAAGTATTTGCAGTGGAGTCAGAAGGGACAACATCTCTCTGTGGGTCCTTAGAGAGGGAGGAGAGACACTGTGTGTGCAACTAATCACAATCTTAACACATCCATTGAAACTGGGCAACTACCTAAGGTATGGAAGACGGCAAATGTAGTCCCCATCTTTAAGAAAGGAAACAGAAACGAGGCACTAGACTATAGACTAGTGTCACTGACGTGTATAGTATGCAAAGTCATGGAGAAGATTATCAGGAGGAGAGTGGTGGAGCACCTGGAACGGAACAAGATTATAAACGTCAACCAGCACGGATTCATGGAAGGCAAATCCTGTGTCACAAACCTACTCGAGATTTATGACAAGGTAACTGAAGTAAGACATGAGAGAGAAGGGTGGGTTGATTGCATTTTCTTGGTTTGCAAGAACGCCTTTGACACAGTTCCTCACAAGATATTAGTGCAGAAGCCAGAGGATCAGGCCCGTATAACGGGATGGGCACTGTAATGGATCAGAGAATACCTGACAGGGAGGCAACAGCGATTCATGGTACGTGATGAGGTATCACAGTGGGCGCTTGTGACGAGCGGTGTCCCACAGGGGTCAGTCCTGGGACCAATGCAATTCTTGGTATATGTGAATATGAATGAAGGGATAGACTTTGAAGTGTCCGTGTTTGCAAATGATGTTAAGTTAATGAGGAGGATTAAATCAGATGCGGATTAGACAGAACTAAAAAGAGACCTGGACAGACTGGAAGCATTTTCCAGCAACTGGCTCCTAGAATTTAACACCGCCAAATGCAAAGTCATAAAGATCGAGGAAGGGCAAAGAAAGCCGCAGAAAGAGTATAGGCTAGGTAGCCAAAGACTGCAAGGAGAGAGATCTAGGGGTGAGTATAATCCCGAGCACGTCTCCGGAAGCCCCCATTAACCAGATAACTGCTGCAGCATATGGGCGCCTGGCAAACATGGGAAGAGCATTCCGATATCTCAGTAAAGAATCGTTGAAGACTCTGTACATTGTGTACGTCAGGCCCATACTGGAGTATGCAGCACCAGTTTGGAACCCACACCGGGTCAAGCACGTCAAGAAATTAGAGAAAGTTCAAAAGTTTGCAACAAGACTAGTTACAGAGCTAAGAGGAATCTCCTACGAAGAAAGGTTAAGGGAAATCGGCCTGGAGACACTGGAGGACAGGAGGGTCAGGGGAGACATGATAACGACCAACAAAATACTGCGTGGAATAGATAAGGTGTACAGAGACAGGATGTTCCAGAAATGGGACACAGAGACAAGGGGTAACAATTTGAAACTGAAGACTCAGATGAGTCAAAGGGATGTTAGGAAGTATTTCTTCAGCCACAGAGTTGTTAGGAAGTAGAATATTCTGGCAAGTGATGTAGTGGAGGCAGGAACCATGCATAGTTTTAAGACGAGGTATGATAAAGCTCATGAAGCAGGGAGAGGGAGGACCCAGTAGCGATCAGTGAAGAGGCGGGGCCAGGAGATGAGTCTCGACCCCTGCAGCCACAAATAGGTGAGAACAAATAGATGAGTACACACACAAGCACTCACACACACACAAACACTGGCACACACACACACACACACACACACACACACACACACACACACACACACACACACACACACACACACACACACACACACACACACACACACATACACGCACACACACGCACACACACATATACACGCGCACACACACACTCACACACACACACACACACACACACACACACACACACACACGCACACACACACACACACACACACACACACACACACACACACACACACACACACACACACACACACACGGGGCCAGAAGGTAATAGATGATTTTTGTGTTAGCATGTTGAAGACACAACAAGAAAGCAAGAGAGGGAATGAGGCAGCAAGGCTTGACCTAGTATTTATCACAGGTACATCCAATATAGTTAAACTAGAACATAAAAGCTATTGACTATATTGTACTGAACTCTGAATATTTTTTAATTAAATATAGAAGGAGGTATGGTAGTTTGAGCCCACAAGAAGCCAGACTATACGAGGGATCTTAGAGGGAATGAGAGAATTTCTGAATGCGGTGCAATGGAAGGAGAATTAGTAGATAAGATGATGGAGTGCTTAGAAAGTACCAGGAGGCAGAGGAGACCCTCATACCCAGGAGAAGTAGTGAAAACAGCAAAGTGAAAGAGAGCCCTCGGTTCAACCAGAGAAAAAGAAAAACAAAAACATAAAAAAAACACAAGAGCATGGAAAACTACTGGAAGCAAAGGACACTGGAAAACAGAAACTTGATTAAATTAATCAGACACGAACATGCTAGGGTGAGGAGAGAGGCTCAGCGAGAAGTTGAGAATGTTCAGCACCTCACTATACGACAGCAGGCTGGAGACTGCAGAAAATTTTTTCATCCGAAAGTCATGGAGACTAAATAACTGACACTAACACAAGTCCCATAAAATTCGAAAAACATGAAAACATGCCCGCTTATTCAGCACCAGGACCGGATTCGTGAAATTACGTATTTATAAAGAACGTATAAAGTACTACTTGAACGAGCACTCAGTATCTTTTTGAGAAAGAGGCATAAGGGAGGCAGTAGAGCGTCACCCCAAAATTACAGACCAGTAGTCCTAACATCACACTTTATAAAAGTCATAAAAAGCAGAAGAGCAGAAAAAACATGAGCGTAGAACATGAAGGAAAGATTGAAACACAAAGAATGCCGGAGAACAGAGGAGGAGGCAAACAGAAGATTCAGAAATGAAAACATATGTAAGAAGGGAGGTTGAACGATAATTTGGGAATGACACTGCATGGAAACCCAAAGTAGCTATACAACCATATCAGAAAGAAAACAACAGTGAACGACTTGGATTAAAATAATGCTTACAAAGGAAGGAAGGGAGCTCATTAAGAATTACCAGGAATTGTAAGAAAGTGACCAAAAGATTTAGGGAGGTATTGTCAGTAGTGCACCATCGAATACTGGACAGAATACGCACACCAGGAGGAGAAGTGAAGAAACTACTGAGCTAGCTAGATTCACTAAAGGTAGCGGGACAAGACAACATATCTCTAAAAATTCTGCGAAACGCAGCAGAGGAAAATTCTTTTATTTGTGGAACATTAAGGAAAAAAAGTCCTAATCTTGTCTCATGAATTTCGCTAACTTGTCTTCTAGCTTTAAATAAGTTTTATAATTAAGTGATAATATTTTTCATCCTGGTTTTGTGTAATATTATGCTATGAATATTGGTTCTCACGCTGATTAATATTATGTCAGAGTAGCGTTAACTTGCGTACGGTTTTCATACTTTATGTAAATAATTCCATTAAATTAAATGCCACGTTGTATATTCAAAAAGTACTTACTATTAATCGTGCTCTTAGTCCAGAGTTTTATATATATATATATATATATATATATATATATATATATATATATATATATATATATATATATATATATATATATATATGTCGTGCCTAATATGTAAAACTGGTCAATTAGCAAGAACTCATTTAAAATTAAGTCCTTTCTGAAATTTTCTCTTATACGTTTAAAGATATATTTTTTTCATTAATGTTGATGTAAAAATTTATAATTTTGCACCAAAAGAATCTTAGAAAACTTACCTAACCTTATTATAAGAGGAACAATTTATTTTAGCCTAACCCAACTAAATATATTTTAGATTTATTTACAATAATTTAATACTAAACACAGTGAAATATATTTTTTATCGTTAGGTTCAGAATGATTTTGGTGAAATTATTGAATACACAAATTTTCGCTTGTCCTATATGGCAAGATGAGCGTTGCTATTTAAGCCAAGATCGCAAGTTCTGCCTATTCGGCACGACATATTTATATAAATATATATATATATATATATATATATATATATATATATATATATATATATATATATATATATATATATATATATATATATATGCAAAACAACCACTGTGAAAGAATAGAGAAATTCCAAACGCTTTCGTGACTACTCACATTATCAAGGAACAATAAAAGTAATGCATCATAGGAAGGCATATAAAGGGTCTAGACCACACCTCACCCTTTAATTAATTTGTTATTAATTATTATTTTTCCAATGTATTATTAAATTCTTCCCAAATTCTATTAATTATAAATGGATCTACTTTATATAAACCAAAGGAAATATTTCCTTTGGTTATATAAATTGGATCCATTTATAATTAATAGAATTTGGGAAGAATTTAATAATACATTGGAAAAATAATAATAACAAATTAATTACTTTTACCGATAAGTAGTCTCCCTCTCTTCTACACACTAACCTGAGCCTCACTATCCTCATAAAAACTCTATACAGCATTTAGTAACTTACCACCTATTCCACATGCTTGTAACATCTGCCACATTGCTCCCCTATCCACTCTATCATATGCCTTTTCTAAATTCATAAATGCAATAAAAACTTCCCTACCTTTATCTAAATACTGTTAACATATATGCTTCAATGTAAACACTTGATCTACACATCCCTTACCCACTCTAAAACCTCCTTGCTCATCCGCAATCCTACATTCTGTCTTACCTCTAATTCTTTCAATTATAACCGTACCGTACATTTTTCCTGGTATACTCAGTAAACTTATTTCTCTATAATTTTTACAATCTCTTTTGTTCCCCTTCCCTTTATATAAAGGGACTATACATGCTCTCCACCAATCTCTAGGTACCTTCCCCTCTTTCATATATTTATTAAACAAAAATACCAACCACTCCAACACTATATCCCCCCCCCACTGCTTTTAGCATTTTTGTCATGGTCCCGTCAGTTCCAGCTGCTTTACCCCTTTTCATTCTACGTAATGCCTCACGCTCCTCCCCCACACTCACATCCTGTTCTTCTTCACTCCTAAAAGATGGTATACCTCCCTGGCCAGTGCATGAAATTACCGCTTCCCTTTCTTCGTCGACATTTAAAAGTTCCTCAAAATATTCTCGCCATCTACCCAAAACCTCCATCTCCCCATCTACTAACTCCCCCACTCTGTTTTTAACTGACAAATCCATTCTTTCCCTAGGTTTTCTTAACTTTTTTAACTCCAAAATTTTTTCTTATTTTCATTAAAATTTCTTGACAGTGCTTTTCCCACTCTATCATCCGCTCTATTTTGCACTTTCTCGCCACTCTCTTCACCTTTCTTTTACTCTCCATATACTCTACTCTTCTTATAACACTTCTGCTTTGTAAAAACCTCTCATAAGTTAACTTTTTCCCTTTTATCACACCCTTTACTTCATTCCACCAATCACTCCTCTTTCCTCCTGCACCCACCCTCCTATAACCACAAACTTCTGTCCCACATTCTAATACTGCATTTTTAAAACTATTCCAACCCTCTTCAACCCCCCCCCCCACTACTCATACTTGCACCAGCCCACCTTTCTACCAATAGTTGCTTATATTTCACCCGAACTTCCTCATCCCTTAGTTTATACACTTTCACCTCCCTCTTACTTGTTGTTGCCATTTTCCTCTTTTCCCATCTACCTCTTACTCTAACTGTAGCTACAACTAAATAATGATCCGATATATCAGTTGCCTCTCTATAAACGTGTACATCCTGGAGCCTACCCATCAACTTTTTATCCACCAATACATAATCTAACAAACTACTTTCATTACGTGCTATATCATACCTTGTATATTTATTTATCCTCTTCTTCATAAAATATATATTACTTATTAAACCAAACCTCTTTCTACACATAGCTCAATTAAAGGCTCCCAATTTTCATTTACCCCTGGCACCCCAAATTTACCTACTACTCCCTCCACAACATTTTTGCCCACTTTAGCATGAAATCCCCAACCACCATTACTCTCACACTTTGTTCGAAACTCCCCACACATTCACTTAACATTTCCCAAAATCTCTCTCTTTCCTCCACACTTCTTTCTTCTCCAGGTGCATGTACGCTTACTATAACCCACTTTTCACATCCAACCTTTATTTTACTCCACATAATCCTTGAATTAATACAATTATAGTCCCTCTTTTCCTGCCATGACTTATCCTTCAACATTATTGCTACTCCTTCTTTAGCTCCAACTCTATTAGAAACCCGTGACCTAATCCCATTTATTCCTCTCCACTGAAACTCTCCCACCCCCTTCAGCTTTGTTTCACTTAAAGCCAGGACATCCAGCTTTTTCTCATTCATAACATCCACAATCATTTCTTTCTTATCATCTGCACAACATCCACGCACATTCAGACTTCCCACTTTGACAATTTTCTTCTTATTCTTTTTAGTATTTATTACAGGAAAAGGGGTTACTAGCCCATTGTTCCCGGCATTTTAGTTAACTTTTACAACACTCATGGCTTACGGGGGAAAGATTCTTATTCCACTTCCCCATGGATATAAAAGGTAAAGTAATAAGACCAAGAACTATTAAGATAAAATCAAAGAGAACTCAGATGAGTGTGTAAACTAAACATGTACATGTATGTGTAGTGTGACCTAAGTATAAGTAGAAGTAGCAAGACGTACCTGTAATCTTGCATATTTATGAGACAGACAAAAGACACCAGCAATCCTACCATCATGTAAAACAATTACAGGCTTTCGTTTCACACTCACTTAGCAGGACGGTAGTACCTTCCAGAGTGGTTGCTGTCTACCAACCTATATATATATATATTTTTTTTTTTCAACAAACCGGCCGTATCCCACCAAGGCAGGGTGGCCCAAAAAGAAAAACCTAAGTTTCTCTTTTTAAATTTAGTAATTTATACAAGAGAAGGGGTTACTAGCCCCTTGCCCCCGGCATTTTAGTCGCCTCTTAAAATACGCATGGCTTACGGAGGAAGAATTCTGTTCTACTTCCCCATGGAGGTAAGAGGAAATAAACAAAAACAAGATCTAGAAAGAAAATAGCAGAAACCGCAGAGGGATGTATATATATATATGCTTGTACATGTATGTGTAGTGTGACCTAAGTGTAAGTAGAAGTAGCAAGACGTACCTGAAATCTTGCATGTTTATGAGACAGAAAAATGGACACCAGTAATATTACCATCATGTAAAACAATTACAGGCTTTCGTTTTACACTCACTTGGCAGGACGGTAGTACCTCCCTGGGTGGTTGCTGTCCACCAACCTATATATATATACATATATACTCAACAGGACTTATTGTGAATATTCTGGGAAGATTCCAGTGAAGCGAGAAGACATTTCAGTGCACCATTTCAAGGTAAATTGTGGAAATGTTGTGCAGTTTGTAAATGTTGGTGAGGGGTGGTAGTGAGGAAGACGGCCAGTGGAGGGGTGGGGGAGTACAAACAAGGCCTACACTGTGTATGAGTACCGGCCAAGATTATCGTACATATAAACCTCGAAAAGCTCTTATAAAAACATGTATATCCAGCACCATGCACCATGCTTCCAGTTAACTTGGAAATGATTGTGTCGATGCATGGACTATTTAGAGGCATATGTTAAGATAAGATAAGATAAGATAAGATAAGATTTTGTTCGGATTTTTAACCCCGGAGGGTTAGCCACCCAGGATAACCCAAGAAAGTCAGTGCGTCATCGAGGACTGTCTAACTTATTTCCATTGGGGTCCTTAATCTTGTCCCCCAGGATGCGACCCACACCAGTCGACTAACACCCAGGTACCTATTTGCTGCTAGGTGAACAGGACAATAGGTGTAAGGAAACGTGTCGGAATTTCCACCCGCCGGGAATCGAACCCGGGCCCTCCGTGTGTGAAGCGGGAGCTTTAGCCACCAGACCACCGGGAAAAACAATGTGAAATTAATGTTAACGAGGGAGTGACCAGTCAGTGCATCCACCCCCACGTCACGGGGGTGGGTGGAAGAGGGCGGGATGTGTAACTTGATGTGTAACTAGATGGTGAGTGAACACATTGGTTCAGCAGTGCCCATACCCACATTGTTCATAGTGTACATGGGAAACAAATAAAGTTATTGTGTATTGTAAGACAGTGTGAACAATATATAGTGCGCAAGTCCATGTGTATTGTACTTCCCGGGATAACCCCACTCAACAACCTGCGCCTCCCCCACCTAATTCCCAGGGGAAGTTTTCCCCTTCCCCTCCCTGCCCCTCAAACTCCACCAGGCCACCACGGTCAAGTTCACTACCTTCCACGCACCATACCCACCCAGCATGTCATATTCCACTCCTATTGTCTAGTCTAGCAGATGGATGCCAACCAGGAGGAAGCAAGCAGCCAGGGAAATGGCACGGTTGGCAATACTAGGAGAGGCAAGTGTCGGTCATGCTTACAGCTTCGTTGTCTCAACTCGAATGGTTTCCTCCGCAAGCACGGTAGTTGCCCTGGTTCAGGATGTCCTCCTGTGGAAAGTGATGATCCAGAGCCACCTCAGGCACCTGAACCCTCACCAACAGATTTCATCTCATCAGACAATCTCTTGGAAGCAATTAAAGCAACAGGTACCAGGACACTCACACATATTCCCAAAGCAGCCCGTCCACACGCAGCTGGGAAACTTACAGACCTCCTGAAAAAAGTAAACGATGGTTCCACTATCTTAAATGCTCCACCAACCATCAAGGCATGGCACAACTTGCTACTTTTTGGCAATGTCTGCTTAGCTGTGCCGGAAAGAAGGGGAAAGAGGCTAGCCTCAATGATAATTAAATCCTTAAGAGATTTTCCTAGAGTTGATAACCTCATTCGCCTTCCCCGTCAACACAAAAGAGGGAGAGGCAGAACCCCCACTCACTCTACTGACAGTGAAAAAGTCAGAGTCCAGGTGAGCAAGAAAATTGAAGAGGGCAACACAGTGGGGGCAATAAGAATTATTACCAGTGAAGATACAGTTGCTCCCAGGGATGCTGACACGGCCGAAGCACTTAGAGGAAAGCACCCTGCCAGGGAAACCAGAGGCACCAACAGTTCCAACACCTCTGTCCCCACTATGGAACCATTGATAGTGGAAGACTCAGACATTTACAAAGCAATAATGTCGTTCCCATCTGGCTCTGCTGGGGGTTACACTGGAATAAGGCCACAGCATTTAAAGGAAATGGTTAATCCAGTTATTGGGGAAATTGCAGAGACACTGCTTTCAGAGATCACAAGGTTCGTCAACAATTCCTTGGCTGGTCTGATCCCTGATGAAATTAGACCTTTCTTTTTTGGTGCAACACTTTGTGCACTTAAAAAGAAGGATGGAGGAATTCGGCCAATTGCAGTAGGCAACACCTTACGCCGCCTCGTATCCAAAGCTGCTGTCCGAAGTATTCGTGCACAGGCAGCCATGATGCTTCAACCAAACCAGCTTGGCTTTGGGGTCTCTCAAGGAAGTGAAGCAGCGGTTCATGCAACAAGGGCGTATATCAACAACCTGCCTGAGGACAATGCAGTGGTAAAATTAGATTTCAAGAATGCGTTCAATCTCCTGAAAAGAGACGTGGTATTAGCAGCAGTACAAGAACATTTCCCTGGTCTCTTCCCTTTTGTTTCAGCCGGGTATAGCAAGGAATCAATGCTTCTCTTTGGAGAGCATGAAATTACATCATCGGAGGGTGTCCAACAAGGAGATCCTCTTGCACCATTTCTCTTCTGTATAGCAGTTAGGGAAATCACAGTCAGACTGACCAGCGAGCTAAACATCTGGTTCCTAGATGATGGCACACTAGCAGGTACAAAAGAGTCCCTCCTACATGACCTTACACAGGTAATGACACGGGGACAGGAAATGGGTCTCATCCTGAATCCATCCAAATGTGAAATCATCTCAGTCAGTCAACAAGTGATAGATGCAGTGAGAGCAAAACTACCAGGAGCAGCAGTCATTGCCCCCACAAATAGTGTCTTGCTAGGAGCACCTCTGGGAAGCAATGCCATTGACACAATTCTCAGGAAGAAATTGGAAGAGTTAAGGAGAATGGAACAACGAATAGGCAATCTGGACACCCACGATGCCTTGTACCTTCTCACAAAGTGCTTGAGTCTGCCCAGGTTGACATATTTCCTAAGATGTGCACCTTCATATGATAACCCTATACTGCACGAATATGACAGTATTCTGAGGCAGATTTTTACGAAAGTACTTAACCTTACTCTAGAAGACGGGCAGTGGAACCAAGCTACACTTCCAGTCAGACTAGGAGGCATTGGTGTCCGCAAGTCATCACAGATTGCGTTACCTGCTTTTCTGTCCTCGTGTATTGCATCCAGAGAGCTTGTAGCAGCGATTCTCCCTGAACATCTTAGGGACAAGGTAGGAGTCCAGGACCAAAAATTCATTGACGGAGCAATGATCTGGGATAATCTAACGGGCTCTGGAGCCAGACCTGCTCCCCCCAACAACTACAAACAATCGCACTGGGATGGTCCAATAGTGGAAAATATTGCCTCAACAATGCTTCAGAGTGTGTCAGGGAAGGATAGAGCCCGCCTCCTGGCAGTGAGAGCCCCTCATGCTGGGGACTTTCTGTTGGCTGTTCCCAACTCCAGCCTTGGCACACGTCTCGACCCACAGACCATCCGCATCGGTGTTGCCCTTCGACTTGCCGCCCCTATTCTCGCCGAACACAGGTGTATTTGTGGCATTGAAGCAGCAGACCGATTCGGGTACCATGGTCTTGTGTGCCGTAAATCCGAGGGAAAGATTGCAAGACATGAGGAGGTTAATAACATTATCAAGAGGAGCCTCACAACAGCTGGATGCCCAGCAGTAAGGGAGCCACCCCAACTATGCAGATCTGATGGCAGCCAGAAGCGTCCAGATGGTATCACCCTTCAAGCCTGGACAGATGGGAAGCAGGTGGTGTGGGACTATACATGTGCATCTACCTTGGCTGATACCTATCTCCAATACACCAGGGAGGAAGGAGGGGCAGCTGCCAGCTTCAGGGAGTCCCAAAAGTCTAGAAAATATGGAGAACTTGCCCATCATTATATGTTTGTTCCCATAGGCTCAGAGACCCTTGGCTCATGGGGAAAGAGTGCATCTAAATTCCTTAAGGAGCTGGGAAAAAGACTCATCAGGGTAACTAGGGATCCCAGGGCAGCTAGTTTTCTGTTCCAGCGGCTCAGTGCGGCTGTTCAAAGGGGTAATGCCTCCTGTATTTTGGGCACACGCCCCAGCTCTGAGGAGCTGGATGAGATTTTCGCCTTATAATCGGTGATACACACGTAACAACATGTACCGTATATGCCACATTTATATCAACAATGTATCTCTTAAATCTTCTGTACCATATTATGTAATAAAATATTCCTATTGGTAAAAAAAAATATACTAAAAGATGGGGTGGTAGGGGAAGTGGAATATTCAAACGGCTTCAGGAAGAAATCCAAATATTCTTCCTTGAAGTCTTTTTATGCACTTCTCCGAGGCAATGGGTCCCACAATTTACACCAGAGGTGGACCCCATCCTATATATATATATATATATATATATAATATATATATATATATATATATATATATATATATAATGTCGTGCCGAATAGGCAGAACTTGCGATCTTGGCTTAAATAGCAACGTTCATCTTGCCATATAGGACAAGTGAAAATTTGTGTATGCAATAATTTCGCCAAAATCATTTAGAACCTAACGAAAAAAATATATTTCACTGTGTTTGTTTAGTATTAAATTATTGTAAACAAATCTGAAATATATTTAGTTGGGTTAGGCTAAAATAAATTGTTCTTGTTATAATAAGGTTAGGTAAGTTTTCTAAGATTCTTTTTGAGCAAAATTAAATTTTTTTACATTATCATTAATGAAAAATATATATCTTTAAACGTATAAGAGAAAATTTTAGAAAGAACTTAATGTTAAATGAGTTCTTGCTAATTGACCAGTTTTACATATTACATATATATATATATATATATATATATATATATATATA
>NC_091293.1:33898858-33901358 GCF_038502225.1 Cherax quadricarinatus | reverse complement strand
TAATTAATTTATGTTTACCTCTAACTTAGCTTAAATACGTACTAGTAGTAGTATAATACGTTACCCTATGGAGGTTCGGTTACTTTATTAAGTCTTACAAACTAAGAGTGAATAAAGAATGTGGTACCCACTCATAGGCATAGGTCTACCTACTAGGAGTCTACCTGGAGGATATTCTGGGGATCAACGCCCCCGTGGCCCGGTCTACGGCCAGGCCTCCCGGTGGATCAGGGCCTGATCAACTAGGCTGTTACTGTTGGCCGGATGTAGTCAAGCGTACGAATCACAATTCGGCTAATCCGGCACTGACTTTAGGTATCTGTCCAGCTGCCTCTTGAAGACAACCATGGGTCTATTGGTAATTCCCCTTATGGCTGGTGGGAGGCTGTTGAATAGCCTTGGGTCCCAAACACTTATTGTGTTTTCTCTTATTATACTGATGGCGCCCCTACTTTTCATTGAGGATATGTTGCAACGCCTGCCAAGTCTTTTTTACTTTCGCAAGGAGTGATTTCTGTGTGCAGATTAGGGACCAGTCTCTCCAGGATTTTCCTGGTGTAGATTATGACGCATCTCTTTCACCTGCGCTCCACTGAGTACAAGTTAAGTGCTTCCAAGCGTTCCCAGTAGTTAAGGTGTTTGACAGAACTTATAAGGTCAGTAAAGGTTCTCTGTACATTCTCTAGATCTGCGATTTCACCTGCCTTGAATGGAGGTGTTAATGTACAGCAGTATTCCAGCCTAGAGAGAACAAATGATTTGAAAAGGATCATCATTGGCTTACCATCTCTTGTTTTGAATGTTCTCATTATCCAGCCTATCATTTTCCACGCAGATGTGATAGTGACACTGTTATGATCCTTGAAGGAGAGATCTCAGATATTACCGCACCCAGGTCCATCACATTACTTTTCCGCTCTACTGTGTGACTAGAGTTTGTAGTATACTCAGTTCTAGCTATTATTTCCTCCAGTTTTCCATAACGGAGTAGTTGAAATTTTCTTCACTGGACATCATATTGTTCTCCGTTGCCCATTGGAAAACTTGGTTTATATCTTCTTGGAAATTAACCGTGTCCTCAATGCATAACAGTCTCATGCAGATCCTAGTATCGTCTGCATTGGATGATACGGTGGTATGGTTTGCATCTCTGTCTATGTTTGATAAGAGGATGAGGAATAGGATGGGGGCGAGTACTGTACCTTGTGGAACAGAGCTCTTCACTATGGGAGCTTCCGATTTAGGTGGGTCTGATCATGTTCCCCTTCCTTTCCCCCAATTTAGGAATGTTTTAATGGTCTGGGAAATCAAAAGCTGGGTGAGTTTCCACAACTCAGAGAGGGAACAGAGGCGCTGTGTATGCCACTAACAACAATGTTCAACACATCTAATCGACACAGCGCAACTACCTGAGGTGTGGAAGACAGCAAATGTAGTCCCAGTATTTAAGAAGACAAACAGGCAATATTAAAATACAAATCAATATCACAGACATGTATAGCATGCAAAGTCATGAAGATTATCATAAGAGTGGTGGAACACCTAGAAAGGAATGAACTTATAAACGATAACCAGTACGCTTTCAAGGAAGGGAAATCCTATGTCACAACCCTACTGGACATTTATGGCATGGTCACAGAAGTAACACAAGAGAGATAGAAAAAGAGAGAGAGAGACAGACAGACAGAGAGAGGTGGGTAGAATGCATTTTCTTGCCTGTAAGAAGGCTTTCGACACAGTTCCACACAAGAGATTAGTGAAAAAGCTAGACGAGCAGGCAGGAATAACAGGAAATATACTGTAATGGATCAAAGAATACCCGATATGAAGGAAACAAGAAGTCATGATACGTGACGAGGTGTAAGAATGGGCACCTGTGACTAGCGAGGTTCCACAAGGGCCAACCTTAAGGCCGGTGCTATTTCTGGTATATGTGAATGACATGATGGAAGGGATAGATTCGGAGATTTCCATGTTTACAGATGATGTGAAGCTAATGCGAATAATTAAATCGGATGAGGATCAGGTAAGACTAAAAAGGGGTCTGGACAGGCTGCAGGCCTGGCCCAGTAACGGGCTCCAGGAGTTCAACCCCACCAAGTGCAAAGTCATGAAGATTGGGGAAGGGTAAAGAAGACTCCAGATGGAGTACAGTCTAGGGGGTCAGAGACTACAAACCTCACTCAAGGAAAAGGATTTTGGGGTGAGTATAATACCGGGCACATCTCCTGAGGCACACATCAACCAAATAACTGCTGCAGCATACGGGCGCCTAGCAAACTCAAGAACATTCCGACAACTCGACACGGAATCGTTCAGGATCCTGTACACTTTGTACGTTAGGCCTATATTGGAGTATGCAGCACCAGTTTGGAATCCACACCTAACCGAGCACGTAAGGAAACTGGACTAGTCCCTGAGCTATGGAGCATCTCCGACGAGGAGAGGTTAAGGGAAATCGACCTGACGACACTGGAGGACAGGAGAGATGGGGGGTTAT
>NC_091293.1:33863858-33896358 GCF_038502225.1 Cherax quadricarinatus | reverse complement strand
GTTCTCTACTCTGTCAAGCAGTCGCAGATGAGAGGGGGGGGGGCAGGAAAACCAAGAAAGTGGAGCATACTCAAGGCGTGAGCATACTTGTGCCTCGTACAGAATCTTGCAACCCCTACTGTCAAGCAGATGCGAGATACGGCGAAGTGCTGTAAGCTTCCTGGCTGCCTTGTTTGCAAGATTTACAACATGGTTCTTCATGGTTAGTTTGGAGTCAAATTTCACCCCAAGGATATCAACTTCTCCAGGTGCCAACACCCTCCCATTCATCCTTACTATTGCACCAGGATTGCCATCATGGTGCCTAAAGACGATCATCATTTGCGTTTTCTCAGGTGCAAATGTTACACAAATAACCCGCACATAAAAGAGAGAAGCTTACGACGACGTTTCGGTCCGACAAAGTGACACAGTGTGACTTTTTCAATGGTCCCAGTCGGACCGAAACGTCGTCGTAAGCTTCTCTCTTTTACGTGCGGGTTATTTGTGTATCGTTCCAGTCACGGTATTGTGCCTTTTTGTTATTTATTTGTGCAAATGTTACTTGCCATCTATTTCCCCAAGCTGATATAGCTCTTAGGTGGTTATTGATGTAGCTTAGAGCAGCTGGCATTTCTTCTCTTGGATAAGTGACTGTCAGTGTACAGTCGTCTGCATATGCATGGGATTCTGGGATGAGATGAAGAAGGTCGTTGAAGTAGACATTCCATAACAATGGTCCCAGCACACTTCCTTGTGGAACACTTGCCCCAATAGGATGTCTTGCTGATTCTGTTCCATTGAGAACTACACTTAGAGAACTACCATGAAGGTAATCACTGAGGAGACATAGCATAGAGCCTGCAAATAAATAACAAAAAGGCACAATACCGTGACTGGAACGATACACAAATAACCCGCACATAAAAGAGAGAAGCTTACGACGACGTTTCGGTCCGACTTGGACCATTGACAAAGTCACACTAACAGAGGAGGAGCAGAACGGCTATATATAGGCAGGAAGAGGTGGAGGTAGTAGTAGTGGTAGAAGTAGTAGTAGTAGTAGTACAAGAATTGTATATAATACCGACAGGATGAAATGACACATGCACAACACCCGGGCATCCCCACCGTAGACGTTTCGCCATCCAGCCAGCCACTGGATGGCGAAACGTCCACAACAAAGACAACCAGACGCCGCACATGTGTCTAATTTCATCAGTAGATGTAGTAGAAGAAGAAGAGGTAGTAGTAGTGGTAGTGGTAGAAGTGGGAAATAAGGAAGACGAGCCAGTCAAATACAAAGGAAGGGGAGCACTGCAAGAGAGCTAGAAACCCACAGAGGGAGAGCAAGCGCACCGAGGTGCGTGAAAGGGGAAGTGGTGAAATAAAATAAAGAAGGAACAGAAACACGAGACAGGAGAGAGAAAGACAACCCAGAGGAGAAAAGGAGAGAGGAAAGGGGAAGAGGAAGAAGAAAAAGAAGAAGAAGAAGAAAAAATGAGGATTCAGGTTAAGTCACGGGTGTTCTGAAGTTTGGAGCATTTTACAATGTAGTGGGAGAGGAAGGCATCTACAGAGACGAAGCCAGGGCTAAGGTTCATACAAGGAAAGTTGTGTATAAGAGAGGATTCAACTAAACGGCGACTGTTCGAGTTGGAAGTAGGGAAGACAGTTTTAGCAGAAGACCAGTCAATAGGATGGCTATGATCTCTGACGTGACAGAAAAGAGCATTGTTAGTGTCGGCAAGCCTAACACTATTTTTGTGCTCCCTAAGTCTGTCAGAAAGAGATCGACCAGTTTCTCCAAAGTATTGAAGAGGACAGGAGGAGCAAGAAACAGAGTAGACACCAGGAACATCTGTAGAGGGAGGAGAGGTATGAACGAGATTAGTGCGAAGAGTGTTAGTCTGGCGGAAGGTAAGCTTGATGTCTAAGGGACGGAGAGAATTGTTGAGATTAGAAAGACCGGAAATGTAGGGAAGGCAGAGGATAGAAGAGTTCCCATGAGTAGAGAGTTTGGGAGAGAAGAAATTGCGTTTAGCACGTGAAAGGGCAGAGTCTATGAAATGGGAAGGGTAGCCAAGACGGGAGAACGAATTATAAAGAGTGGAAATTTCTGCTGGAAGGAACTGAGGATCACAGATGCGGAGGGCACGGAGAAAGAGGGAGATAAGAACACTTTTCTTGACAGGGGAAGCATGATAGGAAAAGTAGTGAATGTACATGCCACTGTGCATAGGTTTACGGTAAACGGAAAAGGAAAAACCTGTATCTGAGCGGTGGACATGGACATCAAGGAAAGGAAGTAAGGAATTAGATTCCCATTCAGCTTTAAACTTAATGGAAGGGGCAAGATTGTTAAGAGCTTCAAGAAAAGGTTGGAAGAGACTGGAGTCATGAGGCCACAGAGCAAAGATGTCATCCACATAGCGGAGCCAGAGTGAAGGTTGCACATCGAGGGTAGGAAGAAGAACAGTCTCGAAGTATTCCATGTAAAGATTAGCAAGGACAGGAGAGAGAGGAGAGCCCATAGCGACACCGAAGGTTTGGGAATAATATTTCCCTTGGAAGGAAAAGGAGTTAGAGTCCACACAGAGGCGGATCAGATCAAGAAAGACATCAGTGGGGATAGGGAGATGAAGAACCCCTTCATGGGCCTTCTCTCTAAGGAAATCAAGGACATCATCAAGAGGGACATTAGTGAAGAGGGACTCAACGTCAAGACTAAGCATCTTACAGGTTGGGATAGAGCGAACCCGTTCAATGAAGTCTTGAGAGTGACGGAGGTGGGCAGGAGAAAAAGTACCAAGAAAGGGAGTGAGGGTTTTGGCCAGCCAAGAAGCAAGAGAATAAGAGACAGAACCTCTAGAGGATATGATAGGACGAAGAGGAATATCAGGTTTATGAGTTTTGGGAAGGCCATAGAAATAGGGAAGAGAGGGACAGATGACACGAAACCGTTGAACAAGGTCAAAGTCAGGAGGACAGAGGTCGGAGAGAGTCCTTAGTTTTTTGTTGAAAGTTCTCTTGATGCGATCAAGAGGGTTGGAAACGAGAGGAGTGTAGGTGCGTGAGTCAGAGAGCAAGACATCAGCTTTACGGAGGTAATCCTCGCGATCAAGGATAACTACCGAATTACCTTTGTCAGAAGATAGTATGACAATGTTAGTGTTAGATTTAAGAGAAGAAAGGGCAAGTTGGTAACGGCGTGGAAGGTGGTGATTCTTGGAAAACAGACTAACAAGAGCAGGAAGGAGAGCACCACGAAAAGTGGACAAGTCAGGAAGATTACGGAAGCGAGATTGACGAAAGGAATCAAAAGAGCTAATCAGGGAAATACCAGCGCGAGGAGTAGGCGAAGTGGCAAAGGAAAGACCAAAAACCAAGAAGTTCAAGCTCATGCTGAGAGAGTGAGACAGAAAACAGATTAGTAACACAGTCAGTGAGGGAGAATTTAGACCAAGGGCTAGCTGAGATGAGACGTTGAAGTTTGTTTTGTAGTTTGGAAGAATGAATTTGCGCATTCAGGCGAGCAGTGTCAAAGGCAGTGGTAGAGAGAAGGTTACAGAGATCCTGTGGTAGAGCCGCAAAGAGAGCACGTTGACGTTGACGGAGAGTAAAGAAGGCATCTTCAACCTGTGATTTAGTAGAAAGAATGAGCTGTTGAAGTAGGAGACGGGCATGATCAGGAAAGGGAGTGCCCAGTGGGTTGGTTTTCAGGAAGTGGGAGAAGGAAGGTGGCAGAACTTGTTCAGCAAGACAGTCACGTAGGAAGCGAAGCTGATTCTTACGACGCCGGGTAGCAATAAGAGCAGCCTCATAAGATCGAAAGAGGGGTTTAAAAGAGGGAAGAACATTAAAAAAGTTGGAGAGAATATGACGCTTAACTGCGGGGTCCATAAATAACAAAAAGGCACAATACCGTGACTGGAACGATACACAAATAACCCGCACATAAAAGACAGAAGCTTACGACGACGTTTCGGTCCGACTTGGACCATTGACAAAGTCACACTAACAGAGGAGGAGCAGAACGGCTATATATAGGCAGGAAGAGGTGGAGGTAGTAGTAGTGGTAGAAGTAGTAGTAGCAGTAGTACAAGAATTGTATATAATACCGACAGGATGAAATGACACATGCACAACACCCGGGCATCCCCACCGTAGACGTTTCGCCATCCAGCCAGCCACTGGATGGCGAAACGTCCACAACAAAGACAACCAGACTGCCTATATATAGCCGTTCTGCTCCTCCTCTGTTAGTGTGACTTTGTCAATGGTCCAAGTCGGACCGAAACGTCGTCGTAAGCTTCTGTCTTTTATGTGCGGGTTATTTGTGTATAGAGCCTGCAATTCCCAGTGCTTGAAGTTTTGCTAAGAGGCCCTGGTGCCACACCCATTTCCCATCTCTCTCTCTCCCCTCCTCCCCTCTCTCTTCCCCTCTCCTCTCTCTCCCCTTTCTCTCTCTTCCATCTCCCCATTCTCTCCCTTTCTCCCCTGTCTCTCCCCCTCTCTCTCCCCTCTCTTTGCCCCCTCTCCCTTCTCTCTCTCCTCTTTTCTCTCTATTCTCTCTCTCTCTCTCTCTCTCTCTCTCTCTCTCTCCCCTTTTCCCTTCTCACTCTCCTCTTCACTCCTTCTACCTTTCCCTTCTCTCTCTTTCTGTCTGTCTCTCTCTCTCTCTCTCTCAATCTTTTCTTTTTCGAAAAAAAGAGAAAAAAGAAAGGGAAGAAAAGAGATAAAAGAATGAAAAAAAAAAAACGGTGGGGACTCGAAGGAACCAGGGATCAGATGAGAAGGGTTCTAGTAGGGAGGAGTGGATGGAGGAGCAGTGGAAAAGGATGGAACAAGAGTGAGAGAGAAAATTAGGAGAGCTTTCTGAAAAAATGGAGACAGAGCTTTCTGTGAAATTAGAAAAGAGGTTGGAGAAGGATAAGAAGAATTGGGAGGCACAAGTCGAAACTGCAGTAGCCAGGATAAGGGTCCTAGAAGATGATGTAAACAGGCTGAAGCGAGTTACAGGGGCACTGACCAGAGAAGACATAGCATATGAAGCTGAGAGGCCGAACAGGAAGGAAGGAGATATGAATTATGCTAAGGTCATATCAGCCTGCCAAGAAGGGCCAAAGAGTGAAAGGGGAGAGCAGCTGGGTGTAGATGGAGAGGGTGATATACCAAATGCAGAGGCACAACCATTCTACCAAGAGCCATTGGAAAAAATAAGGGAGAAACTGACCATGTACAGACAGGAACCAGAGTCACAGATGGAGAGGTAATGGGAGGAGGAAAGGGCAAAATCAGTGTTTATCCATGGGCTTCAGGAGAGAGAGGAAAGGACGCACACTGAAAGACAGCAGGCAGAAAGAAAGCAGATTGAGAACATAATCACAGAAATAGGTGAAGAAAACATGGACGAGATTGTAAATTTTCAGAGAATAGGGGGGTACTTGAAGGGGAGAAAACGACTGATCAAGCTTATTCTCAGGACAGAAACAGTGCAGAACAGGATCCTCCAAGCGAAACCACGGTTAAAGTACTCGGAAGAGTATAAGAGGGTGTTCCTAGACAGAGACAGAACACAAAGAGAATGACAGCAGGGAGAGGACAAAAAAGCGAAAGGAGCTAGGAAAGGAGACAAGGACTGAACCAGCAGAGGTCAATAAGAGCAGGACAGAGCAGCAAGGGCAAACACACACAGAACCATCCTCAGAACCCCACAACCTATCACACCATCCCAACACAAACTACAATGCATACTCACAGCTTCCACCAAACACCCAGCTATAGAATCCCACAGTACGCTACCAGGTCTCTCATCCTCACAGGCCTCCCAAATCACAGTGTTGGAGGGGAAACTGAAGGTATGGTACACAAACGCTCATGGAATAACAAATAAGTGGGAGTAGCGCAAAAGAGTCAAAGAGGCATCACCGGACATCATAGCACTCACAGAAACCAAGCTTACAGGTATGATAACAGATGCCATGTTTCCAACGGGATACCAGATCCTGTGGAAAGACAGAGGGAACAGGGGGGTGGAGGAGTGACACTGCTGATCAAAAATCGATGGAATTTTGATGAGCTGGAGAGAGGAGACAGCGGAGAAGCAAACAATTACATAGCAGGAACGCTTCACTCTGGAGGTCCCAAAGTGGTAATTGCAATGATGTATAACCCACCACAGAACAGCAGGAGGCCAAGGCATGAGTATGATGAGAGCAGTAGAGCGATGGTTGAAACACTGGTTGCAGTGGCCAGAAGAGTTCATGCATGCAGGGCAAAGCTCCTGATCATGGGTGACTTTAACCACAAGGAAATCGATTGGGAGAACTTGGAGCCACATGGGGGCCAAGATACATGGAGGGCTAAGATCATAGAGGTGGTACTGGAAAACTTCATGTACCAACACATAAGGGACACTACAAGAGAGAGAGGAGAGGATGAACCAGCAAGATTGGACCTAGTATTCACCTTGAGTAATGCAGATATTGAGGACATCACATATGATAGATCCCTTGGGGCCAGCGATCATGTGATTTTAAGCTTCGAATACACAGTAGAGCTACAAGTGGAGGGGGAAGCAGGAAGACCAGGCCGAATGAAACCAAACTACAAGAAAGGGGACTACATGGGAATGAGGAACTTCCTGAACGGGGTTCAGTGGGACAGAGAACTGGCAGGGAAGCCAGTTAACGAGATGATGGAATATGTAACAACCATGTGCAAGAAGGATGAGGAGAGGTTTGTACTCAAGGGTAACAGGAATAATGAAAGAGCCAGGATGAGCTCATGGTTCACCCAAAGGTGCAGGGAGGCAAAAACCATATATACTAGGGAATGGAAGAAATATAGAAGGCAATGGACCCAGGAGAATAAGGAGAGCAGTCGTAGAGCCAGAAATGAATATGCACAGATAAGAAGGGAGTCCCAACGACATATGAAAACGACATAGCAACGAAAACCAAATATGACCCGAAGCTGTTATACAGCCACATCAGGAGGAAAAGAACAGTCAAGGACCAGGTAATCAGGCTAATGAAGGAAGGAGAAGAGACAACAAGAAATGACCGTGAAGTATGTGAGGAACTCAACAAGAGATTCAAAGAAGTGTTCAAAGAGGAGACAGAAGGGGCTCCAGAAAGACGGAGAGGTGGGGTACACCACCAAGTGCTGGACACAGTACACACAACCGAAGAAGTGAAGAGTCTTCTGAGTGAGCTACATACCTCAAAGGCAATGGGGCCGGATAACATCTCTTCATGGGGAGGGAGGGAGGGAGGGAGCAGAGGCGCTATGTGTACCCCTAACAGCAATATTCAATACATCTATAGAAACAGGGAGCTTGCCTGAGGCATGGAAGACAGCAAATGTAGTCCCAGTCTTTAAAAAAGGAGACATATGAAGCACTAAACTACAGACCAGTGTCACTAACATGTATGGTATGCAAAGTCATAGAGAAGATTATCAGGAGAAGAGTGGTGGAACACCTAGAAAGGAATGATCTCATCAACTGCAGCCAACATGGTTTTAGGGAAGGGAAATCCTGTGTCACAAACCTGACATGGTGACAGCAGCAAGACAAGAGAGAGAGGGGTGGGTGGATTGCATTTTCTTGGACTGCAAGAAGCCTTTTGACACAGTACCACACATGAGATTAGTGCAAAAACTGGAGGACCAAGCAGGGATAACAGGGAAGGCACTACAATGGATCAGGGAATACTTGTCAGGAAGACAGCAGCGAGTCATGCTACGTGGCGAGGTGTCAGAGTGGGCACCTGTGACCAGCGGGGTCCCACAGAAGTCAGTCCTAGGACAAGTGCTGTTTCTGGTATTTGTGAACGACATGACGGAATGAATAGACTCCGAAGTGTCCCTGTTTGCAGATGACGTGAAGTTGATGAGAAGAATTCATTCGATCGAAGACCAGGCAGAACTACAAAGGGATCTGGACAGGCTGCAGACCTGGTCCAGCAATTGGCTCATGGAGTTCAACCCCACCAAGTGCAAAGTCATGAAGATTGGGGAAGGGCAAAGAAGAGCACAGACGGAATACATTCTAGGGGGCCACAGACTACAAACCTCACTCAAGGAAAAAGATCTTGGGGTGAGTATAACACCAGGCACATCTATTGAAGCGCACATCAACCAAATAACTGCTGCAGCATATGGGCGCCCAGCAAACCTCAGAACAGCATTCCAACATCTTAATAAGGAATCGTTCAGGACCCTGTACACCGTGTACGTTAGGCCCATATTAGAGTATGCGGCACCAGTCTGGAACCCACACCTAGCCAAGCACGTAAAGAAACTAGAGAAAGTGCAAAGGTTTGCAACAAGACTAGTCCCAGAACTAAGAGGTATGTCCTACGAGGAGAGGTTAAGGGAAATCAACCTGACGACACTGGAGGACAGGAGAGAGAGGGGGGACATGATAACGACATACAAAATACTGAGAGTAATTGACAAGGTGGACAAAGACTGGATGTTCCAGAAATGGGACACAGCAACAAGGGGACACAGTTCGAAGTTGAATACACAGATGAATCACAGGGATGTTAGGAAGTATTTCTTCAGCCACAAAGTAGTCAGGAAGTGGAATAGTTTGAGAAGCAATGTAGTGGAGGCAGGATCCATACATAGCTTTAAGCAGAGGTATGATAAAGCTCACGGTTTAGGGGGAGTGACCTAGTAGCGATCAGTGAAGAGTCGGGGCCAGGAGCTTGGACTCTTCCCCTGCAACCTCAACTAGGTGAGTACAACTAGGTGAGTGAACACACACACACACACACACACACACACACACACACACACACACACACACACACACACACACACACACACACACACACACACACACACACACAGAGTAAGGAAAGTCATTCACAACACTGTACACCGTGTACGTCAGGCCATTATTGGAGTATGCAGCAACAGTATGGAGCCCTCACTTGGTCAAACACGTTAAGAAATTAGAGAAAGTGCAAAGGTTTGCAAGAAGACTAGTCCCGGAACTGAGGGGTTTGTCCTACGAGGAAAGGCTAAGGGAACTCAACCTGCCAACACTGAAAGACGTGAGGGATAGGAGGGACAGGATAACAGCATATAAAATACCGAGAGGAATTGACAGGATGGATAGGGACAGAATATTTCAGAGTTCTGGCATAGCAACAAGAGATCACAATTAGAAGTTGAAAACTCAGATGAGTCACAGGGACGTTAGGAAGTATTTCTTCAACCATAGAGTTGTCAGGAAGTGGAATAATCTGGAGAGTTATGTAGTGAGAGGCAGGATACATACATAGATTTAAGAAGAGGTTTGATAAAGCTCATGGAGCTTTATCAGTGAAGACACACACACACACACACACACACACAACACACACACAACACCAAGGAAGAAGTGAAAAGGCTGCAAGTGAGCTAGATACCTCAGAGGCGATGGGGCTGGAAACTGGAGAAAGTGCAAAGGTTTGCAACAACATTAGTCCCGGAGCTAAGGGGCATGTCCTACGAGGAGAGGTGAGAGGTTAAGGGAAATCCACCTGATGACACTGGAGGACAGGAGAGATACGGGGGATATGATAACGACATGTAAAATACTGAGAGAAATCGACAAGGTGGACAGAGACAGGATGGTCCAGAGATGGGACACAGTAAGAAGGGTTCACAGTTGGAAGTTGAAGACTGAAATAATTCACAGGGATGTTAGGAAGTATTTCTTCACAGAGCTGTCAGGAAGTGGAATAGTCTGGGAAGTGATGTAGTGGAGGTACGACCCATACATAGCTTTAAGAAGAGGTATGATAGAGCTCATGGAGCAGGAAGAGTGACTTAGTAGTAACCAGTGAAGAGGCAGGCCCAGGAGCTGTGGCTCTACCCCTGCAACCACAACCAGGTGAGTACAACTAGGTGAGTACACACACACACACACATACTGTAGACTACCATAATATCCAGACCTGCTTAATACACCCATAGCCTGCACCACCCCATCCCACCCAGCAGATTACAGGTCTAGAAAGGAAGGTGAAGGTGTGATTCACCGAAGTAGATGGAGATAAGAGTTAGGAGTGGCAGGAAAGAATCACTGAGGCATCCCTGGACATCATAGTAATCATGGAGACAAAGCTCTCGGAAATGATAACAGATGCGATCTTCCTGTCTGGATATCAGATCCTGAGGAAAGACGGGGAGAACAGAGGGGGAGGAGGAGTTGCAATTCTCATCAAAAACCAATGGAGTTTTGAGATGGGAGGACTAGTCAGAGGAGTAGCAGATGACTACTTAGTAGGAACGTTTCATACTGGGAGTTCAAGAGTGATAATGTCAGTGATGTACAACCGGCCGCCAAACAGCAAGAGACCATGACAGGAACACAGTGAGAGCAACCAAGTGATGGTGGACACACTAGTCGAGGCTGCCGTAAGGGCCCACATGAGCAAGGCAAAATTACTCATCATGGGAGAATCTGGAGCCACATGAGAGACCAGAGACATGGAGAGCCAAGATGCTGGAGGCAATACTGGAAAACTTCATGTACCAACATGATAGGGACGCAACCAGAGAGAGAGAGGAGACGATGAGCCAGCAAGGTTGGACCTCATATTCACCTTGAACAGTGCAGACATAGGGGATATCACACACGAAAGGCCCATATGCGCTAGTGATCACGTGGTTTTGAGTTTGGAATAAATAAAGTTAGCAGTGGAAGATGATGGGAGAAACCCAACAAGCAACAAGGGATTACACAAGTATGAGAAAATTTTTATATGAGATGCAGTGAGTATGTTAGCTAGAGGAGAAGATAGTAAAGGAAATGATGGAACAACAAAGTGCAGAGAGATAGTGGAGAAACAACGGGAAGACCAGGGTGAGCCCATGGTTTTCTAGGGGTGTAGAGAGGCCAATGTCAAGTGTGCTAGAGTAGGGAGAAAGTATATTAGGCAAATGACCTAGAAAAACAGGGAGTTGAGCCAAAGAGCCAGAAATGATTATGCATTGATAAGGAGAGAAACCCAGCATAAATACGAGAATGACAAGCTGTTATACAGCCACATCATGAAGAAAACAAATGCCAAGGGCAAGGTAAGCAGGTTGAGGAATTGAGGAGGGGAGCATACAGGGGAAAAACAAGGAAGTATGTGAAGAGCTCAGCTCCCAGTTCAGGGAGGCATTCACAGTGGAGACAAAAAGACTTCCAGCAAACTGAGGTGGTAGGATGCACCAGCAAGTGCTGGACACACTACACACAACCGAGGAGGAATTAAAGAAACTTCTAGGGGAACTAGATACCTCGAAGGCGGTAGACCCAGATAATATCTCTCCTTGGGTCCTGAGAGAGGGAGCAGATGCACTGTGAGTGTCACTAACAACAATCTTCAATATATTTATTGAAACAGGGCAAATGTCAGAGTGAAGAAAACAGCAAATGTACTCCCGATTATTAAGAAGGGAGACAGACAGGCTGCACTCAATTACTGACCAGTGCCGCTGGCTTGTATAATATGTAAGGAATGGACTCATACATGATAACAAGCACAGTTTCAGGGAGGAAAATTCAGTGTGAAAAACTTATTGGAATTCTATGACAAGGTAACAGAAAACAGGAATATGAGGGAAAGTACTACAATGGATCAGGGAATACCTGACAGGAAAAAATAGCGTGTCGGTACGAGATGAGGTGTGAGAGTGGGTGCATGTGTCGAGTGGGGCTCCATGAGGGTCAGTCCTAGGTTCGGTGCTGTTTCTTGTATATGTGAATGACAGAGGTGTCCCTGTTCGCAGACGATGTGAAGCTAATGTGGAGAATACAAACGGGCGAAGATCAGGTAAGCCTACACAGGAGTCTGGACAGACTGCAAGCATGGTCCGACAAATGACTCCTGGAGTTTAACACTAACAAGTACAAAGTTATGAACCTTGAGGAAGGACAAGGAAGACCACAGACGGAGTACAGCTTTAGAGGTCAAAGGCTGCAAAACTCACTCACGGAAAAGAATCTTGGGGTGAGCATCATACCGAGCATATCTCTTGAGGCGCACATCAACTAAATAACTGCTGCAGCATACGAGCGCCTGGGAAACCTGGGAATATACGGTGCACCATATCCGTCAGGCCCATATTGAGGTATGAAGCACCAGTAAGGATCCCACACCTGTTCAAACAGTCAGGAAGTAAGAGAAAGTGCAAAGGTTTGGAACAAGACTAATCCCGGAGCTGATGGGGTTGTCTTACGAGGAGAGATTAAGGGAACACAACCTGACAGCACTGGAAGACAGGAGGGATAGAGGGGACATGGTAATGACATATAAAATGCTGAGAGGAATTGACATGGTGGATAGGGACAGAATGTTTCTGAGATGGGTCACAGCAACAAGGTGTCACAATTGGAAGTTGAAAACGCAGATGAGTCACAGGGATGTTTGGGAGTACTTCTTCAGTCAGTGGAATAGTCTGGAGAGTGATGTAGTGGAGGCAGGATCCATACATAGCTTTAAGAAGAGGTATGATGAAGCTCGTGGGGCAGGGAGAGAGTGAATCTAGCAGAGACCAGTGAAGAGGCTGGGCCAGGAGCTGTGAATTAACCCCTGCAACAACAATTAGGTGAGTACAATTAGGTGAATACACACACAAACACCCAAACATAAACACGCACATACGAAACTATCCCTCCCTCTTACCCAAACCTCCACCACTCCCATGCACTTCTCTGACCAGAAATTCATGAAGCTGTAAACAGGATCACAATTACAGAGAGGTAATGAAAGCATGACCCAAAAATTAAAATGCTAATAAAATAACGAGCATGAGGTATGGAATGAACAAATAGCTGAGCATCCCCAGACATTATAGCACTCAGAGAAACAAATCTTGCTGAGATGATAACTGATGTAATATTCTTAGCTGGGTATCAAATTATGAGAAACAACATAGAGGACAGAGGAGTTGGAGGCTTGGCGCTGCGTATCAGAAACCAGTGGAGTTTCAAGGAGAAAGAAGAGAGGAATGAACAGAGAGGAACAAATGACTATAATGAAAGAAATATTTGGAAAGAAACTGAGATAACCTTGAGAAACAGAAAGGTGTAGAACTAAGACGCCAGAGGTGGAAATTGAGATTTTTGTCCACCCAAATGTGAGGGACACAACCTTAGTGAGAAAGGAGGGATGAACTAGCATGGCTAGACATTGTATTCACCCTGAGCAATTCTGACATAGGGGAGACTGAATACAAGAGCCCTCTCGGTGCCAGTGACAACACAGTCCTGCGTTTCGAATCTCTGGTGGAAATAAACTTAAAGAAAAGGCAGACGAAGTACAAGAGAAGCCAGACTTCGAAAGAGACGTCTGCACAGGCAGGAGATAATTCCTGATGAGGTGGAGTTTACCTGGAGTTTACCTGGAGAGAGTTTCGGGGGTCAACGCCCCCGCGGCCCGGTCTGTGACCAGGCCTCCTGGTGGATCAGCGCCTGATCAACCAGGCTGTTGCTGCTGGCTGCACGCAAACCAACGTACGAGCCACAGCCCGGCTGATCAGGAACTGACTTTAGGTGCTTGTCCAGTGCCAGCTTGAAGACTGCCAGGGGTCTGTTGGTAATCCCCCTTATGTGTGCTGGGAGGCAGTTGAACAGTCTCGGGCCCCTGACACTTATTGTATGGCCTCTTAACGTGCTAGTGACACCCCTGCTTTTCATTGGGGGGATGGTGCATCGTCTGCCAAGTCTTTTGCTTTCGTAGTGAGTGATTTTCGTGTGCAAGTTCGGTACTAGTCCCTCTAGGATTTTCCAGGTGTATATAATCATGTATCTCTCCCTCCTGCGTTCCAGGGAATACAGGTTTAGAAACCTCAAGCGCTCCCAGTGAAAGGTAGAAACTGGAAGGGAAGAGACC
The DNA here is from genome assembly GCF_038502225.1 of Cherax quadricarinatus. Taxonomy (NCBI): domain Eukaryota; kingdom Metazoa; phylum Arthropoda; class Malacostraca; order Decapoda; family Parastacidae; genus Cherax; species Cherax quadricarinatus. The sequence continues at coordinate 33,882,490 of NC_091293.1, read as the reverse complement.
AAATGAAATGGTGGCGTATGCAGCTGCAAAGTGCCAGGAGGCAGAAGAGAAATTCTTACTCAGGAGCAAAAGAAGAAATAGCAACAAATGATTACTCATGATTCCCTCAAAGGTGTAGAGAGGCAAAAGCGTTAGAGCATGGAAATAAGATAGAATGCAAAGAATGCAGGACAACAAGGAAGCAAATCGAAAGGTCAGGAACCATTATGCAGAGGTTCGATGACAATTTGAGATTGACATAGCAGTGAAAACCAAATCCGACCCAAAGTTTCTATACAGCCATATTAGTAGGCCAAAGAAGGAAGGAAGAGAGTTTACAAGAAGTGACCAGTGAGAAGCTCAGCAAAAAATTTAAGGAGGAATTCTCAGAGGAAATGGGAACAAGTCATTAAGGTATAGTGCACTAGCAAATGCTGGACGCAATACACACGAAAGGAGAACAGGTGAGGAAACCTTCAAATGAGCTGGATACCTCGAAGGCAATAGGATCAGCTAATATCTCTTCGTGGATCATGAGAGACGGAGTAAAAATGTTTAACAAGTCACTCAACACAAGACAGCAAATGTAGTCCCAGTAATTAAGAAAGAGGACAGACACGAAACATTAAAATGCAGGCCTGTGTCATTGACATGCACAGTATATATGGTTATCAAGAAAATTCTCTAGAAAGGAGCTGGTTCATAAACAACAACCAGCATGGCTTTAGAGAAGATTAATTGTTTCACAAACCTACTGGAATTCTACGACAAGGTGACATAAATAAGATAGGACAAAGAGAGAGGGATGGATAGATTTCATATTTTTGGACTGTAAGAATTACCGCACAGGAGACCAGGATGAATCCTAGAGGTGCAGCCAGGAATAAGAGGGAAGGTGTACAATGGATTAAGGAATATTTAACAGCACTGAAGCAACTAGTGACTGTCCGGAAAAAGGTGTCGGGATGGGAGGATGTGACGAGCGGGTTCAACAAGGCTCAGTAATAGGACCGGTACCATTTAATATATAAGGGAAAGATAGAACAGATGATGAGAAATTAATATGGAGAATACAAACAGACGAGGACCAGGAGAGATTACAAGTGACCTGGAAAGGCTTCGCGTCTGGTCTTATAAGTGGCTACTAGAATTTAACCCCAGCAATTCAAAATTAAGAAGAGTGTAAGTAGGCTCGAGAGGCAAAGACTGCAAACATCGTTCAATGAGAGGGGTCTCGAGGTTGAGCATTGTAATGAAAGTATCGCCTGAGGCGCACATCAACCAACTCACCGCCACAGCTTACACTCGTCTGACAAATCAAGAATTAACTTTCAAGACCCTAAGCAAGTAGTCATTCTCGACACTTTATACCGCATACATAAGTCCCATTTTTGAATATGCAACATCAAAATGTAACCCAAACTATAATCAAGAAAGAATGTGGAGAAAGTGCAAAAGTTTGCTAGGAGCCTAGTCCCGGAGCTAAGGGAAATTTGTTATGAGGAGAGATGAAGGGAGATAAATCTGATGACATTAGAAGAAAGAACTTGGGGTGATATCTTAACAATGTAAAAGATACTGAGAACGATTGATAGAGTGAACAAGGACATTTTATTTTGAGAGGTGGGAAACAGGAGCACAAGAACTCTCCTGGAAGTTTAAACACAGATGAGTCACAGGGATGCTGGGAAGTATTTCTTCAACTTCATAATAGTCAGGATGTGGAACGACCTGGAAAATGAAGTGGTAGAGGCAGTATCCATACATAACTTTAAGAAGAGGTATGATAAGGCTGTCAAAGCCTGGAGAGACAGTGAACTAAATAGCGACCAGCGAAGATCCGGGGCCTGGAGCTAAGAATCGACCCATGCAACCACATATAGGCGAATACATATAGATGAGTACTCACACACACACGCACACACAAGCGCACACACACACACACACCCACACACACACACACACACACACACACACACACACACACACACACACACACGCACACACATACAGAACTACATAGGTTTCCCACTCTGGGGCAATCAGGATAAAACAAAAATGGGTTGCCAGAGAGCAACAAGAAAAACCAAGGGACAGGAGGAGGAAACTGCAAAGGAAGATTGGACAGCAGAGCTCATAAAAAGGGATCATGAATGGGAAAAGAAACTAGAAGAACTTAGCATGAAAATGGAAGAGAGGATAGATATGGAAAGCAGGAAGTGGGAGGTGCATGTCAAAGCAGCAGAAGCTAGGATACAGAGTTTAGAAGAGGAATTGAAAAATCTGAAACAGCCTAAAGAACTAAAGAACATTTTGGGATTGACAACAGAGACTGCTACCTCAGCCACAAATAAGGGGACTGTAGGGAAAGAAGGGGCACAATTGCATGGAGAAGCTCTATCAGAGGAGACTGTAGCAAATGAAAGAGCTAAGCTTTATGTGGAGGTCCTAACAGACAACAACAGAGCCCAAGGAAAGCTGAGAAGGGAAAATGACTGATGAAAGGAAAGCTGCAGTGGAGAAAACCAAATTAAATGAGTGGATACACAGGGATATGCAGTGGGAGAATGAAAGGGTGAGGTCAGTCTTTGTGTATGGGCTACAGGAAGTTGAAGGGGAAACATATGAAGCAAGAAAACAAGGGGAAAAAAAGCAATTGAAAGCATCATGAAAGCAATAGGAGAAGACGACATGACCCAGCTGGAAAATTATCGGAGAATAGGGGGGTTTGTAAAAAAAAGAACCCGGCCAGTGAGAGTGACCTTCAAGGCAGAAGCGACTCGGACCAGGATCCTGCAGGAGAAAGCATGATTAAGGGACATGCTGGCATACAGGAAGGTGTATCTCGACCGCGACAGAACACAAGAAGAAAGGCAGAAACTGAGAGAGATGGTACAAAGGCGAAAGGAGGAAAGAGAGGGGATGGAGAAGACATACAGGAGATCCCAGACCCAGGAAGAAGATCAAATACAGCCTCCCTCACAACTTCCTATAGAAGCCTCCCAACCAGGTCAACCCCAGTGCAACCAAACACTCTAAATCAAAACACCCATGCCACATCCAATGCCCCCACCCACTACATTACAAACTCCACCCCCGCAGCAACAACCCATAGTTCCTTACCAGGTCTCCCACTTCCCCAACCCCAATATACCTCCCAGACCACAGTCTTAGAAAAGAAGTTGAAGGTGTGGTATACAAATGCAGATGGAATAACAAACAAGTATGAGGAGTGGCACGAAAGAATCAAAGAGACATCCCCAGACATAATAGCACTCACAGAAACAAAACTCACCAGAATAATAACAGATTCAATCTTTCCATCCGGATATCAAATCCTCAGGAAAGACAGAGGGAGGAGAGGGGGAGGAGGAGTTGCACTGCTCATTAAAAACCAGTGGGGTATTGAGAAAATGGAAGAAATGGATGGCATGGGCGAAAGGGACTACTAAGTAGGAACAATCCAGTCTGAGGGACATAAGGTGATAATTGCAGTAATGTACAACCCACCACAGAACTACAGGAGGCCAAGAGAAGAATATGATGAGAGCAACAGAGCAATGATCGACACACTAGCCGAGGTGGCCAGGAGAGCACACATGGGGGGAGCAAAGTTACTAGTTATGGGTGATTTCAATCACAAGGAGATTGACTGGGAAAACCTGGAGCCCCATGGGGGTCCCGAAACATGGAGAGCCAAGATGATGGATGTGGTACTGGAAAACCTCATGCATCAACATGTTAGAGACACTACGAGAGAGAGAGGAGAGGATGAACCAGCAAGGCTGGACCTTGTATTCACCATGAGTAAGTAGTTCGGACATCGAGGGTATCATGTATGAAAGGCCCCTGGGAGCTAGTGATCATGTGGTTCTGTGCTTCGACTACATAGTTGAGCTCCAAGTGGAGAGAGTAGCAGGAATAGGCTGGGAAAAACTAAACTACAAAAGGGGGAACTACTCAGACATGAGGAACTTCCTTCAAGACATTCAGTGGGAGAGGAAACTGACAGGAAAACCAGTACAAGAAATGATGGACTATGTAGCAACAAAATGCAAGGAGGCAGAGGAGAGGTTTGTTCCCAAGGGAAACAGAAATAATGGGAAGAACAGAACGAGTCCTTGGTTCACCCAAAGGTGTAGGGAGGCAAAAACTAGGTGTACTAGAGAATGGAAAAGGTACAGAAGACAGAGAACTCAGGAAAATAAAGAAATCAGCCGAAGAGCCAGAAACGAATATGCACAGATAAGAAGGGAGGCTCAGAGACAATATGAAAATGACATAGCATCAAAAGTAAAGACTGACTCGAAGCTGTTGTACAGCCACATCAGGAGGAAAACAACAGTCAAGGACCAGGTAATCAGACTGAGGAAGGGTGATGGGGAATTCACAAGAAACGACCGAGAGGTTTGTCAGGAGCTCAACACAAGATTTAAAGAGGTATTTACAGTGGAAACCAGTAGGACTCCAAGAAATCAGAACTGGGGGGCACACCAGCAAGTGCTGGATGAGGTACATATAACCAAGGAGGAGGTGAAGAAGCTGCTATGCGAACTTGACACCTCAAAGGCGGTGGGACCAGACAACATCTCTCCATGGGTCCTTAAAGAGGGAGCAGAGATATTGTGTGAGCCATTAACAAAGATCTTCAACACATCATTTGAAACTGGGCAACTCCCTGAGGTATGGAAAATGGCAAATGTAGTCCCAATTTTTAAAAAGGGAGACAGACATGAGGCACTAAACTACAGACCTGTATCACTAACGTGTATAGTATGCAAGGTCATGGAGAAGATCATCAGGAGGAGAGTGGTGGAGCACCTGGAAAGAAACAAGTGTATAATTGACAACCAGCATGGTTTCAGGGAAGGAAAATCCTGTGTCACAAACCTACTAGAGTTTTATGACAAGGTGACAGAAGTAAGACAAGAGAGAGAGGGGTGGATCGACTGCATTTTTTTGGACTGCAAAAAGGCCTTCGACACAGTTCCTCACAAGAGGTTACTGAAAAAGCTAGAAGATCAGGCACACATAACAGGAAAGGCACTGCAATGGATCAGAGAATACCTGACAGGGAGGCAACAACGAGTCATGGTACGCGACGAGGTGTCAGAGTGGGCGCTTGTGACAAGCGGGGTTCCACAGGGGTCAGTCCTAGGACCTGTGCTGTTCTTGGTATATATGAACGACATAACGGAAGGGATAGACTCAGAAGTGTCCTTGTTTGCAGATGATGTGAAGTTAATGAGAAGAATCAAATCGGATGAGGATCAGGCAGGACTACAAAGAGACCTGGACAGGCTACAAGCCTGGTCCAGAAACTGGCTCCTTGAGTTTAACCCTGCCAAATGCAAAGTCATGAAGATTGGGGAAGGGCAAAGAAGACCGCAGACACTATAGTTTAGATGGCCAAAGACTGCAAACCTCACTCAAGGAAAAAGATCTGGGGGTGAGTATAACACCGAGCATATCTCCTGAGGCGCACATAAATCAGATAACTGCTGCAGCATACGGGCGCCTGGCAAACCTACGGATAGCGTTCCGATACCTCAATAAGGAGTCGTTCAAGACACTGTATACCATTTACGTCAGGCCCATACTGGAGTATGCAGCACCAGTTTGGAATCCACACCTAGTCAAGCACGTCAAGAAATTAGAGAAAGTGCAAAGGTTTGCAACAAGACTAGTCCCAGAGCTACGGGGATTGTCGTACGAAGAAAGGTTGAGGGAAATCGGCCTGACGACACTGGAGGCCAGGAGGGTCAGGGGAGACATGATAACGACATATAAAATACTGCGCAGAATAGACACGGTGGACAAAGACAGGATGTTCCAGAGATGGGACACATACACAAGAGGTCACAATTGGAAATTGAAGACTCAGATGAATCAAAGGGATGTTAGGAAGTATTTCTTCAGTCATAGAGTAGTCAAGTCGTGGAATAGTCTAGAAAGTGAAGTAGTGGAGGCGGGAACCATACATAGTTTTAAGGCGAGGTATGATAAAGCTCATGGAGCAGGGAGAGAGAGGACCTAGTAGCAATCAGTGAAGAGGCGGGGCCAGGAGCTATGACTCGACCCCTGCAACCACAAATAGGTGAGTACAAATAGGTGAGTACACACTCACACACACACACACACAAGCACACACACATACACACACACATACACACACATACACACACATACACACACACACACACACACACATACACACACATACACACACGTGAAGCAGTATCGCTAAATAGTGCTCCCAGGATTTAGCGTTCTAGTGGCTGTCCTAAGATATTATTAGCGGTCATCGTACATGAGTGAATCAGTGAACATACCTACAAGAGTATAACAGCTTTCAAGAGTGAGAATAATGTGATAAGGACAAGAATTTTACAATTTAAATTTGAATGAATGTTGAGTGAGGGAGAGTAGCAGTCAGCTGATGAGGCTGCTGGCCGCAGTGTTGAAACAAAATATACAAACATATTAATTGGGTTAACGGTGTGATCTGAAATATTAACAAATACAGATATTGGTTGTTATAGCAGCAGTGTAGTGATAAGGTTAGTGTCTAAAGTGTCAGTGTCTCGCCCTGCTGGTTGTATGCTATACCATCACTCTCTCCCTAACTTTCAGTACCAGGAGATAGATAGTGGTAACCCTGATAATGTTTAGTAAATTATCTAAATATCTGCAGAAGAGTTGTGTAGCCTAGTGACCCCCCCCCCCCGTCTTTCTGACAGCGACAAGCTAGTAAACGAGTACCTACATACAAACACACGTGTTCACCAGTAATTATTATTATAATAAATATTAGTATATATTAATAAGGCATTGAGTGAGAAATAATCCTATAATCAAAAAAGTAACATAGCCTAGTGTGCAAAGATCCGGGCCGGGAGAGTACCGGTGAACCAAGAACAACAAAGATCCGGGCCGGGAGAGTACCGGTGAACCAAGAACAACAAAGATCCGGGCCGGGAGAGTACCGGTGAACCAAGAACAACAAAGATCCGGGCCGGGAGAGTACCGGTGAACCAAGAACAATAACAATAGTGTGTTAACGTGACCCCCCCGCCCTCATTTTCAAAGAACAACAAGCTAGTAAACACCCAAACACAAGTGTACACAGTAAATATTATATAGTATATATTAGTGTATATTAATAAGGAATTGACTGTGAAAAAATTTTATAATCTTCAAAAGAGTAGCGTAGCCTAGTGTGCGCACGCACACGCGCACACATGTACTCACACATGCACACCCACACACACACATACACACACATACACATACACATACACACACACACACACACACACACACACACACACACACACACACACACACACACACACACACACACACACACACACACACACAAACCTAACCTAACAAAATACATTAGCTCATAAATCCCCCCACCACACACACATTTTTACGATAAGCTGAAGCAGTAGAACATCCCAACAGGATAAAAACAAAATGGGCTCTCAAAAGGGAAAACGTAAAGGCAAGGGAACCGATGATGGCTGGTCGGAAAAGGAAGAATGGGTAGAACGGCTCAAGAACAAAATGGAACAACAATAGGTGAAAAGGTTAAAAGAACTTTGCAATAACATGTTAGAGCATATATCTGCAGAGAGCAAGAAGTGGGAAGCACGAGCTGTAGTAGCTGAGGCAAAGATACAGAGATTGGAGGTAGAAAAGGATGTGCTGAAGCAGGATCTAAAGATGAGGTCCGAAAGGAGCAAGATGACTGAAATGGGAACATCAGCAGGCAGCGAGGGGACTGAAGGAGGGGATGGATCTAAGCAGTCTTTTGCAGCAGTAATATCAGGTCATCATGGTGTCTGGGAGATGATTAGGGAAACAGCAAAGGCGATGCTTAAATCAGATCCAGAGATACAGAGGGAAAAGAAATGGGAAGAGGAGAGGGAGAGGTCAATAATTATTCATGGTCTTCAGGAGGCTGAAGGGCAGACCCCTGATGAAAGAAAACATTGGGAGAAAACAGAGATTAAGAACATCATTGCAATAACAAGAGAGAGAGACATATCTCAGGTAGAAAATTTTCACAGACTTGGGCGGCATTCGAGGGAAAAAAATCGACCAATCAGATTGACATTCAAGACAGATGTGGTACGGAACAGGATACTACAACAGAAACCATTGTTAAAGGACTCTCCAGATTATCAAAAAGTGTTCCTCAATCGAGACAGAACACGAAAGGAAAGGGAACAACTGAAAATGAGAGCAAGACAGAACCAGTGGAAGGAAAGAGAGACAGGACAGGCAACGATAGACAGGAAAACTCAGCCTTTGGGGGAACATCAAACACAAATGCTTACAGAAACCTCTCAATCCCTGTCACCACATATCAACCAAACACAGTAAACAGAAACGAATCTCACTCCATAGCCAACACCCCCCTAAGCACTAATTTCACAATCACAGCAGCCTCCCATAATATTGTGCCCTGCCTCCCACCCTCCCAGCCTGCACCTTCCTCTTCCATCTCCCAAAATACAGTAATGGAAAGGAAGCTAAAGGTATGGTACACCAATGCAGATGGAATAACAAATAAGAGTGAAGAGTGGCAAGAACGCATCATTGATGCATCACCTGACATCATAGCACTAACAGAGACAAAACTTACAGGGATGATAACAGATGCAATTTTTCCACCTGGATATCAGATTATGAGGAAAGACAAAGGGAACAGAGGAGGGGGAGGAGTAGCATTGTTCATAAAAAGCCGGTGGAGTTTTGAGGAGATGGGAGGAATGGAAAGAAGGGAAACAGACGACTTCATTGTAGGAACACTTCAGACTGGTGGTCCAAAGGTGATGATAGCAGTGATGTATAACCCACCACTTAACAGCAGGAGAACAAGAGAAGAGTATGATGTGCACAATAGGGCAATGGTGGATACACTAGCTGAAGTGGCCAGGAGGGCTCGTATGGGTAGGACAAAATTGCTTATAATGGGGGATTTCAATCATAAAGAGATTGACTGGGAAAACCTACAGCCACATGGGGACCAGAAACATGGAGGGCTAAGATGTTGGAGACTGTATTGGAGAACTTTATGCGTCAACATGTTAGGGATACAACCAGAGAGAGAGGAGAGGATGTTGCAGCAAGTCTGGATCTCATATTCACCTTGAATAGTTCAGACATAAGGGATATCACCCAGGAAAGACCCCTTGGCGCTAGTGATCATGATGTCCTGAGTTTTGAATATCTTATTGAGTTAACAGTGAAGAATGCAGCAGCACGAGAACAAAGAAAGAAACCAAACTTCAAAAAGGGGACTACATAGGAATGAGAAGTTTCCTGCATGAAGTGCAGTGGGAAAGAGAACTAGATGGAAAGACAGTAAATGAAATGATGGAAATAGTAACCACTAAGTGCAGGGAGGCAGAGGAAAGGTTCATACCAAAGGGCAACAGAAAAAATGGTAAGCCCAGAGTGAGCCCATGGTTTAATTGGAGGTGTAAAGAGGCCAAAGCCAAGTGTGCTAGAGCATGGAAAAGGTATAGAAGGCAAAGGACTCAAGAAAACAAGGAGCTGAGCAGAAGAACCAGAAACGAATAAGCAAGGATAAGGAGAGAGGCCCAGAAGCAATACGAGAACGACATAGCATCAAAAGCAAAATCTGAACCAAAGTTGTTATACAGTCACATTAGGAGAAAACCAACAGTCAAGGACCAGGTAATCAGACTGAGGAAAGAAGGAGGGAAGCTGACGAAGAGTGACCAAGAAGTATGTGATGAACTAAACAAAAGATTTAGAGAAGTATTCACAATAGAGTCAGGAATGCTTCCAGCAAACTGTGGAGGTAGGGTGCACCAGCAGGCGCTGGACACAATACACATAACCAAGGTAGAGGTGAAGAAACTGCTAGACGAACTCGATACCTCAAAGGCGGTGGGCCCAGATAACATATCTCCATGGATACTGAGAGAGGGAACAGAGGAACTGTGTGTGCTATTAGTAGCAATCTTCAGTAAATTTATCGAAACAGGGCAGTTGCCTGAGGCGTGAAAGACAGCACATGTAGTTCCAATTTTTAAGAAAGGGGACAAACAGGCAGCTTTAAACTACAGACCAGTGTCACTGACTTGTATAGTATGTTAAGTCATGGAAAAGTTTATCAGGAGAAAAGTAGTGGAACACATTGAAAAGATTGGGCTCATACATGACAGTCAGCATGGCTTCAGAGATGGGAAATCCTGTGTCACAAATTTACTTGAGTTCTACGATAAGGTAACAGAAGTAAGACAGGAGAGAGAGGGATGGGTAGATTGCATCTTTTTAGATTCCAAGAAGGGTTTTGACACAGTACCACACAAGAGACTGGTGCAAAAATTAGAGGAGCAGGCAGGAATAAAGGGGAAAGTACTGCAATGGATCAGGAAATACCTGACAGGAAGGAAACAACATGTGTTGGTACGTGCTGAAGTGTCGGAGTGGGCGAATGTGTCGAGTAGGGTTCCACAAGGTTCAGTCCTAGGCCCGGTGCTGTTTCTTGTATACGTGAATGACATGGTGGAAGGAATAGATTCAGAAGTATCACTGTTCGCTGATGATGTGAAACTGATGAGAATACAAGTGGGAGAGGATCAGTTAAGATTACAAGGGATCTGGACAAACTACAAGTATGGTCCGACAAATGGCTCCTGGAGTTTAACCCCAGTAAGTGTAAGGTCATGAAGATTGGGGAAGGACACAGAAGACCGCAGACGGAGTACAGGTTAGGAAACCAACAGCTGCAAACGTCAGTTAAAGAAAAGGATCTTGGGGTAAGCATTATAACGAACATGTCCCCTGAGGCACACATCAATCAAATAACTGCTGCAGCATATGGGACACTGGCAAACCTGAGATTGACGTTTAGACATCTGAGTAAGGAGTAAGCAGCGCCAGTATTGAACCCTCACTTAGTCAAACACGTCAAGAAATTAGAGAAAGTGCAAAAATTTGCAACACGATTAGTCCCGGAACTGAGGGGTATGTCTTATGGGGAGAGGTTAAGGGAACTCAACCTGATGACACTAGAGGATAAGAGGGATAGAGGGGACATGATAACAACGTATAAAATACTAAGAGGCATTGACAAAGTAGACAAGGATCGAATGTTTCAGAGATGGGATACAGAAACACGGGGACACAATTGAAAACTGAAAACCCAGATGAGTCATAGAGATCTTAGGAAGTATTTCTTTAGTCTTAGAGTTGTAAGGAACTGGAATAATCTGGAGAGTGAAGTAGTGGAAGCAAGTTCCATAAATAGCTTTAAGAAGAGGTATGACAAATATCATGGAGCAGGGAGAGAGTGAATTAGTATCGACCAGTGAAGAGGCGGGGCTAGGAGCTATGACTCGACCCGTGCAACCACATATAGGTGAGTACATATAGGTGAGTACACACACACACACACACACACACACACACACACACACACACACACACACACACACACACACACACACACACACACACACACACACACACACACACACTCACACTCACACACACACACACACGCTCAAACACACTCACACACAGCAGTCGCAGAGCCAAGAATGAACATGCACAGGTAAGAAGGGAGGCCCAACGACAATACGAAAATGACACAGCAGCGAAAGCCAAATCTGACCCGAAGCTGTTGTACAGCCACGTCACTAGGAAAACAACAGCCACGGACCAGGTAATCAGGCTGAGGAAGGAAGCAGGAGAGATCACAAGAAAGGACTGAGAAGTATGTGAGGAGTTCAACATGTGATTCAAAGAAGTGTTCACAAAGAAGGCAGAAAGGACTCCAGAAAGACGGAGAGGCGGGGTACACCATCAAGTGTCGGACACAATACATACAACCGAGGAAGAAGTGAAGAGGCTGCTAAGCAGGCTAGATATCTCAAAGGCGATGGGGCCGGATAATATCTCTCCATGGGTCATGAGAGAGGAAGCAGAGGCGCTATTTGTACCCCTAGCAACAATCTTCAACGCATCTTTCGAAACAGAGAGGTTACTTGGAGTATGGAAGACAGCAATTGTAGTCCCAATTTTTTAAAAAAGAAGACAGACACGAAGCATTAAACTACAGACCCGTGTCACTGACATGTATGGTATGCAACGTCATGGAGAATATTATCAGAAGAGTGGTGCAGCACCTAGAAAAGGAATGAGCTTATCAACGACAGCCAGCACGGTCTCAGGGACGGTAAATCCTGTGTCACAAACCTACTGGGGTTCTATGACAGGGTGACGGCAGTAATACAAGGGAAAGAGAGAGGGGTGGGTAGATTGCATTTTCTTGGACTGTAAGAAGGCGTTTGACACAGTTCCCCACAAGAGATTGGTGCAAAAACTAGAGGACCAGGCATGGATAACAGGGAAGGCACTACAATTGATCAGGGAATACCTGTCAGGAAGACAACAGCGAGTCATGATACGTGGTGAGGTGTCAGAGTGGGCGCCTGTAAAGAGCGGGGTTCCACAGGGGTCAGTCCTAGGACCAGTGCTGTTTCTGGTATTTGTGAACGGCATGATAGAACGGCATGATAGAAGACTCCGAAGTCCCTGTTTGCGGATGATGTGAAGTTGATGAGACGAATTCAATCGGACGAGGACCAGGCAGATCTACAAAGAGATTTGGACAGGCTGCAGGCCTTGTCCAGCAACTGGCTCCTGGAGTTCAACCCCAAGTGCAAAGTCATGAAGACGGGGGAAGGACACAGACAACAAACCTCACTCAAGGAAAAGGATCTTGGGATGAGTATAACACCAGGCACATCTCCTGCGGCACAGATCAAGCAAATAACTGCTGCAGCATATGGGCGCCTAGGAAACCTAAGAACAGCATTCCGACATCTTAATAAGGAATCGTTCAGGACCCTGTACACGGTGTACGTTAGGCCTATATTAGAGTATGCGGCATCAGTTTGTAACCGACACCTAGCCAAGCACGTAAGAAACTAAAGAAAGTGTAAAGATTTGTAACAAGACTAGTCCCGGAGCTAAGGGGTATGTCCTATGAGGAGAGGTTAAGAGAAATTGACCTGACGACACTGGAAGACCGGAGTGATAAGGGGGATATGAAAACGACATATAAAATGCTGAGAGAAATCGACACGGTTGATTGACAGGACGTTCCAGAGATGGGACACAGCAACAAAGGGTCACAGTTGGAAGTTGAAGACTCATATGAATCATAGGGATGATAGGAAGTATTTCTTCACTCACACAGTTGTCAGGAAGTGGAATAGTCTGGGAAGTGATGTGGTGGAGGCAGGATCCATACATGGCTTTAAGAAGAGGTATGATAAAGCTCATGGAGCAGGAAAAGTGACGTAATAGCGACCAGTGAAGAGGCGGGGCCAGGAGCTGTGACTCGACCCTTTCAACCACAACTAGGTGAGTACACACACACACACACACACACACACACACACATGTACACACTGTTGCATGAGAAGGGTCAGGAAATATGACTACAGCCTACTTGGCTCTCGAGATAAAATGGAAAAGCTGAAGATCATGGTGAAAAGGATAGGCATAGAATTAGGGACAGAATCATTGATGAAGGAAGGAGCAGATATATCCAGAATAGACATAGACAGAAAGTTACCAGCAGAAATGCCATCTGAAAAGGGTGGAAACTAAGGAGGTGATATAAGCCACAGCAAGTGAAGTGGTAAACCCAGATAAATGAAATATAGAGGGAAAGGCAATGAGAAAAAGAAAGATAGAGGTTACTAATGATTTATAGACGCCAGGAAAAGGGTCCAAAAAGCGGGCTAAAGTACAATAAAGAAATGAGATCATATCAGTCATTATGTTCATAGAAAGAGAGGAAAAGATAAAACAGGCTGCAAATTTTCAGTGGATGACGAGGTTCTCCCATGGCAAACAAAGACTGGTGACATACAGCTCTGGACAGGATGCTAAGACAGAAAGCATGCCTGAACACTACATGATGATCCAATTGTAAATTACCGGATCTGGAAGGGACCTTAACAGAGTGAGAATAGCTGAGGAAATACATAAAAAACCATCAGGCATGGAAAAAGATCAGCTGACGAGGGGCCAAGAGGATGGAGAACCCAGCCTCAAGGACCTTCTCCAAGTAGGCTCAACTCTAGGCCCTCTCCCACTTTCCAAACACTGAATCCCCTCCGTCCCACTCTCCACCCTTTTCCTTTATCTCCACACTCTTCCTCTTAGCCTTTCTCACCTAGTATCTAATGCCTGATCCCACCTCTGTAACGATGCACACATCACCCTCAACCCTATCTCTTTTACTCCTGTCGGTTGAGCAACTTGCTGAAAAACTAGACAACACAAACCAGTTTATGGCAAGGAAAAGACAGCTCAGTGTATGACACATAAATGTAGAGATATTATGAAATAAGTGTGATGAGTTGAAGGAACCAATATTTGAGGTAACCCCAGACATAATAAATATCACAAAGACAAAGCTAGCCGAAATGATATCAGATAACATATTTCCAGCAGGATATCACGCAATGAAGAAAGTCAGATGAAACAGGGGAGAAGGAGGAGGAGGTGGACTGCAAGCCATAAATCAGTGGGGATTTGAAGATGTGAGAGGGATAAAGAGACAAGGGAGGCAAACAACTTCGTAGCCGGTTAAATTACGACCAATGAACCCAGAGTAGTAATTACAGTGATGCACAACAAGCTACATAACAGTAGGAGACCAAGGCAGAGAAATGGTTTATATCACAGCAGAAACAGCTACGAGTGCACTTAAGGCTAAAGCAAAGCTGCTTACCATGGGTAATTTCAGTCACTAATAAACAGCGGAACTGAGAGCTGCATCACACAGAGTACCAGAAATGTGGAATGCTAAATTGGTGGAGGTGATTAGGGAAAACTTCTTGAATCAGGATTTTAAGGACATAACATTGCATGGAATATGTGCCGACATATATTCATTGCAAGTTCATCTGACATAGGTGAAAAGAATATAAGGTCAACCTGGGCACTAGTGACTATGTAGTTCTGAAGTTCGATTACCATGTAAAAATATGCATAGAAGAAAGAATGAAAGTTAGAGTGCTAGAAACAAAACTTATGAAGAGATAACTACGAAAGGATGACATATATCCTGAATTCAATGCAATGGGAAAGAGAACTGCCTGGAAGGCAGAGGAGAACTTCATACCCAAAATAAGTGGGAACAGCAAAGAGAAAGAGAGTCCTTGGTTCAACCAGAGATGCAGGGAGGTAAACAACAAGCCTTGAAGGAAAAACAACAGTAAGGACAAACGAGAGCAGAAAAGTGAGCAGATTATCCAGAAATGAATATACAAGGGTGAGGAGAGAGATTGGTATAGCAACAAAGGCCAAGTCTGAGCCAAAGGTGTGTCACAGCTACATCAGAAGAAAGAGGACAATAAAAGTCCAAGTAATTCGACTGAAGAAGGAAGGAGGAAAGTTTACGAGAAATAACAAGAAAGTCTGTGGAATGATGATTAATCTTATCAGTGGAAACAGGGGCAATACCAGAATGGCTAAGGGATAGAGTATACCAACAAATATGTGGACTCCACATGCACAACAGGGGCTCAGAAACTACAAATCGTGTCATATCAACCCGTTGGAATTCTATGGCAAGGTGATATATGTGAGACAGAAGAGTGGAGGGAGGCGGATTACATTTTCTTAAACTGCAAGAAAGCATTTGATATTGTACCTCACAAGAGACCAGGGCAAAAATTTAAGATGCTGGCAGGAATAACAGAATATACTCCAGTTGATCAAATAGAACCTTAGAGGAAGGAAGCAAAGAGTGATTGTCAAGGTGAAGAGCAGCAAGTGGAGTTCTGCAAGGATTGGTATTAGGACCAGTACTAATTCTGGCTTAAGTGAATGACATACCAGATGTATGTTCATCAACTGGGAATGATGACCTAAGACCAGTGAGATAAATAAAAACTGATGAGGACAGGGGAAGGCTTCAAATGGATCTGGACACAATGCAAGACTAGTCGGATAAGAAGTTGCTTGAGTTGGACCTGACTAGCTTGTGCTACTAGGTCTGATGCCGTGCTCCTTTCTTAAGCGGAAGTGACCTGACTAGGTAGGTCATTGTGCTAATCAGGGAGGGAGGACATGGACCTGCTTCGCATGGGTCAGTAGGCCTGCTGTAGTGTTCCTTCTTTCTTATGTTCTTAACCCCATCACAGGGAAAGTTATGAAGACTGGTGAAGGTGAAAGAAGACAGGGCATGGAGTATAGACTCGGGAGGTATATGCTACAGACCTCACTCAGTGTGAAAGATCTGGGGGTGAGCCTAGTGCATGGTATATCGCCAGCAGCTCACATCAACCGAATAGTCTTTGCAGCCAGTGCTTGTCTGGCAGATCTGAGAATAGTTTTTTCGGAGTCTCAACAGTCATTCTGGGCCCTTTATACAATATATATTAGGCATATCACCAGCACGGAACCCATACCTAAATAAACATATAAAGAAACTGGAGAAATTATTAAGAGACACGATGATACACACAATAGCGGAGATTACCAAAATAACTCACATTAGCAATGCAAAGCTGCTGATCACATGGAACTTTAATCACAACTAAATAAACTGGGAGACCCTGGAACCACTCAGGGGACCAGAAACGTGAAGTGTTAAGATGCTAGAGGCAGCAATACAGAACGTCATGAACCAACATATTAGATACAAAACCTGAGAGAAAGAGAGAGTGAGAGAGAGAGAGAGAGAGAGAGAGAGAGAGAGAGAGAGAGAGAGAGAGAGAGAGAGAGAGAGAGAGAGAGATCGCACCAGAAGGATAAGAGAATCCAAACTGAGGTGCAGTGAGAAAGGTAACCGAGAGGGAAGACAATGAATGAGTGAAATGGTGGAGTATGTAGCTAGAAAGTGCTGGAAGGCAGAGGAGAAATTTATACCCAAGAGCAAAAGATACAATGGCAAGACCAGAGTGAGCCCATGGTATACCCAGAGGTGCAGAGAAGTGAAAACTAAAAGTGTTAGAAGACTGAAAAAATGTTGGAGGCAAAGAAGAGAGGAAAGCAAGGATGCGAACAGATGAGCCATGAATGAATTTGAGAAGGACATATCATCTAAAGCAAAATCAAACCCAGATTTTTATACAGCCACATACGGAGGAAGTCAACAGTAACAAGGGAACGATACCAGAGAGTCACAGACGCAAAGTGCATCACCGAGTACTCGACACAGTACATATGACAGAAGAGGTGAGGAATCCTTTGTGCAAGCTAGATACCTTGAAGGCAACCGGACCAGATAATAGCTTTCCATAGGTCCTGAGAGAGAGGGTAGCAGAAGCACTGTGTGAGCCACTGCGTGCAATCTTCAACATGTCAGTAAAGGAGCTAAACCTGATGACATTAGAGGAAAGAATGACTAGGGGTGATATGATAACAAAGTATAAGATACCGAGAGGAATCGATAGGGTCGACAGTGACAGATTGTTTGAGAGTCACAGGGGTGTTAGGAAATACTTCTTCATCTCTTGGGTGGTCAAGAAGTGAACCTGGGCAGTGGTGGAGGCATGATCAAGACAGCTTTAAGAAGAGAGACGATAAGCCATTTGAAGCCAGTAGAAAATGAACCCAGTAGCTGCCAACGAAGAGGCAGGGCCAGGAGCTGAGACTCGACCCCTGTAATCATATATAGGTGAGTAGCTATGAGAGTACACTCTCATGAAACACTAATGTAGCATCTGAAAAAAATAAAGGACTAATAAAAGGTAATTAATTGCATTGGGTGAGATAAGATTTTAGATGGATGACAGAGAGTTTTTATTTGAGGGGACATGATAACAGTGATGTGAGGAAACATGGCAGGAAGATGTAAATATTGAGGTTAGACAATGATCTGTACTTACCTCAACAATCTTCTTCATTTATACAAATGACTTACCAGAAGAAATAGACAATTATATGAATATGTTTGCGAATGATGATAAGAAACATACAAGAAGCTCTGAATCTTCACAGAACGAACTGGATCAATTGAGCAAATGAAAATATAGGTGAGTCATAAATTTTAATGTAAATAAATCTTTTTCTTTCAACAAACCGGCCGAGGCGGGAGGCCCAAAAGGAAAAACGAGAGCTTCTCCTTTTAAATTTAATAATATATGCAGAAAAAGGGATTACTAGCCCCTTGCTCCAAGCATTTTAGTCGCCTCTTTCTACAAGTATGGCTTACAGAGGAAGAGTTCTATTCCACTTCCTCAGGGAGATAAGAGGAAATAAAGAAGACCAAGATCTGTTAAGAAAATAGAAGAAAACCCAGAGGGGTGTATATATATGCTCGTACTTGTACGTGTAGTGTGACCTCAGCGTAAGGAGAAGTAGCAAGACGTGCCTGAAATCTTGCATGTTTATCTGACAGAAAAAAGACACCAGCAATTCTGCCATCATATAAAATAATTATATTTCCGTTTGACACTCACCTGGCAGGATGGTAGTACCACCTAGCAGGATGGTAGTACCACCTGGCAGGATGGTAGTACCACCTGGCAGGATGGTAGTACCTCCCTGGGCGCTGCTGTCTACCAGCCTACTACCTAGCACGAAAAATAAGATCGTGTAATAAATATGGGAGAAGGTGAATTCAGGCCACGTGA
>NC_091293.1:33813858-33858858 GCF_038502225.1 Cherax quadricarinatus | reverse complement strand
ACAACACTGGCTGTCTCCACCTGGTTGATGACACAACACTGGCTGTCTCCACCTGGTTGAGAACACAAAACTGGTTGTCTCCACCTGGTTGACGACACAAAACTGGTTGTCTTCACCTGGTTGATGACACAACACTGGCAGTCTCCACCTGGTTGATGACACAAAACTGGCTGTCTCCACCTGGTTGATGACACAACACTGGCTGTCTCCACCTGGTTGATGACACAACACTGGCTGTCTCCACCTGGTTGATGACACAACACTGGCTGTCTCCACCTGGTTGATGACACAACACTGGTTGTCTCCACCTGGTTGATGACACAACACTGGCTGTCTCCACCTGGTTGAGAACACAAAACTGGTTGTCTCCACCTGGTTGACGACACAAAACTGGTTGTCTTCACCTGGTTGACGACACAACACTGGCTGTCTCCACCTGGCTGACGACACAAAACTGGTTGTCTTCACCTGGTTGACGACACAACACTGGTTGTCTCCACCTGGTTGACGACACAAAACTGGTTGTCTCCAACTGGTTGATGACACAAAACTGGTTGTCTCCACCTTGTTGACGACACAAAACTGGTTGTCTCCACCTGGTTGATGACACAACACTGGCTGTCTCCACCTGGCTGACGACACAAAACTGGTTGTCTCCACCTGGTTGATGACAAACACTGGTTGTCTCCACCTGGTTGATGACACAACATTTGTTGTCATTACCTGGTTAATGACACAACACTGGTTGTCTTCACCTGGTTGATGACACAACACTGGTTGTCTCCACCTGGTTGATGACACAACACTGGTTGTCTCCACCTGGTTGATGACAAACACTGGTTGTCTCCACCTGGTTGATGACGCAACATTTGTTGTCATTACCTGGTTGATGACACAACACTGGTTGTCTCCACCTGGTTGATGACACAACACTGGTTGTCTCCACCTGGTTGATGACACAACACTGGTTGTCTCCACCTGGTTGATGACAAACACTGGTTGTCTCCACCTGGTTGATGACGCAACATTTGTTGTCATTACCTGGTTGATGACACAACACTGGTTGTCTCCACCTGGTTGATGACACAACACTGGTTGTCTCCACCTGGTTGATGACACAACACTGGTTGTCTTCACCTGGTTGATGACACAACACTGGTTGTCTTCACCTGGTTGATGACACAACATTTGTTGTCATTACCTGGTTGATGACACAACACTGGTTGTCTCCACCTGGTTGATGACACAACACTGGTTGTCTTCACCTGGTTGATGACACAACACTGGTTGTCTCCACCTGGTTGATGACACAACATTTGTTGTCATTACCTGGTTGATGACACAACACTGGTTGTCTCCACCTGGTTGATGACACAACACTGGTTGTCTCCACCTGGTTGATGACACAACACTGGTTGTCTTCACCTGGTTGATGACACAACACTGGTTGTCTTCACCTGGTTGTTGACACAACACTGGTTGTCTCCACCTGGTTGTTGACACAACACTGGTTGCCTCCACCTGGTTGATGACACAACACTGGTTGCCTCCACCTGGTTGATGACACAACACTGGTTGTCTCCACCTGGTTGTTGACACAACACTGGTTGCCTCCACCTGGTTGATGACACAACACTGGTTGTCTCCACCTGGTTGATGACACAACACTGGTTGTCTTCACCTGGTTGTTGACACAACACTGGTTGCCTCCACCTGGTTGATGACACAACACTGGTTGTCTCCACCTGGTTGATGACACAACACTGGTTGTCTCCACCTGGTTGTTGACACAACACTGGTTGCCTCCATCTGGTTGTTGACACAACACTGGTTGTCTCCACCTGGTTGTTGACACAACACTGGTTGTCTCCACCTGGTTGATGACACAACACTGGTTGTCTCCACCTGGATGATGACACAACACTGGTTGTCTCCACCTGGTTGATGACACAACACTGGTTGTCTCCACCTGGATGATGACACAACACTGGTTGTCTCCACCTGGATGATGACACAACACTGGTTGTCTCCACCTGGTTGATGACACAACACTGGTTGTCTCCACCTGGTTGATGACACAACACTGGTTGTCTCCACCTGGATGATGACACAACACTGGTTGTCTCCACCTGGTTGATGACACAACACTGGTTGTCTCCACCTGGATGATGACACAACACTGGTTGTCTCCACCTGGTTGATGACACAACACTGGTTGTCTCCACCTGGTTGATGACACAACACTGGTTGTCTCCATCTGGTTGATGACACAACACTGGTTGTCTCCACCTGGTTGATGACACAACACTGGTTGCCTCCATCTGGTTGATGACACAACACTGGTTGTCTCCGCCTGGTTGATGACACAACACTGGTTGTCTCCACCTGGTTGATGACACAACACTGGTTGTCTCCACCTGGTTGATGACACAACACTGGTTGTCTCCACCTGGTTGTTGACACGAGTCTGGTTGTCTCCACCTGGTTGATGACACAACACTGGTTGTCTCCACCTGGTTGATGACACAACACTGGTTGTCTCCACCTGGTTGATGACACAACACTGGTTGTCTCCACCTGGTTGTTGACACGAGTCTGGTTGTCTCCACCTGGTTGTTGACACGAGTCTGGTTGTCTCCACCTGGTTGATGACACAACACTGGTTGTCTCCACCTGGTTGATGACACAACACTGGTTGTCTCCACCTGGTTGATGACACAACACTGGTTGTCTCCACCTGGTTGATGACACAACACTGGTTGTCTCCACCTGGTTGATGGCACGACACTGGCTGTCTCCACCTGGTTGATGGCACGACACTGGCTGTCTCCACCTGGTTGATGGCACAACACTGGTTGTCTCCACCTGGTTGACGACACAAAACTGGTTGTCTCCACCTGGTTGATGATACAACACTGGCTGTCTCCACCTGGTTGATGGCACGACACTGGCTGTCTCCACCTGGTTGATGGCACAACACTGGCTGTCTCCACCTGGTTGATGACACAACACTGGCTGTCTCAACCTGGTTGATGGCACAACACTGGTTGTCTCCACCTGGTTGACGACACAAAACTGGTTGTCTCCACCTGGTTGATGACACAACACTGGCTGTCTCCACCTGGTTGATGACACAACACTGGCTGTCTCCACCTGGTTGATGACACAACACTGGCTGTCTCCACCTGGTTGATGACAAACACTGGCTGTCTCCACCTGGTTGATGACAAACACTGGCTGTCTCCACCTGGTTGATGACACAACACTGGTTGTCTCCACCTGGTTGATGACACAACACTGGTTGTCTCCACCTGGTTGATGACACAACACTGGTTGTCTCCACCTGGATGATGACACAACACTGGCTGTCTCCACCTGGTTGATGACAAACACTGGTTGTCTCCACCTCGTTGATGACACAACACTGGTTGTCTCCACCTGGTTGATGACACAACACTGGTTGTCTCCACCTGGTTGATGACACAACACTGGTTGTCTCCACCTGGTTGATGACACAACTCATGTTGTCTCCACCTGGTTGATGACACAACACTGGTTGTCTCCACCTGGTTGATGACACAACACTGGTTGTCTCCACCTGGTTGATAACACAACACTGGTTGTCTCCACCTTTTTGATGACACAACACTGGTTGTATCCATCTGGTTGATGACACAAGGTAATGACATACCTCATCGTGTCATCACCAGATTATCACACACCAGAAGGTGTCAACACCTGATGACAACAGCAACAGTCTAACTGACCAGGAGGCCTGGGAAGAGAGCAGTGTGTGCGGGGGTGGGGAGGGGCAAGGGAAGGTTGAGCCATAATAAGAACATAAGAACATAAGAAAGAAGGAATACTGCAGCAGGCCTACTGGCCCATACGAGGCAGGTCAAATAAATAATAATATATCCTCGAAGTAGACAAGTCAGTGCAGGAGGTGAGGAAGGCTCGATCCACCGTTAGCGCAGTAGCCAGACAGACACCTGACATACAAGCTGTCCACCTTTACAAGTCTCAGAGCCTAGTATCCTTTTTTTATCTTACAGATTATTCATTTATTCTTCATTTGTTTACTAGCTAATGGATGTTATTCTATCAAAGATTATTTCAAATCTTATTTCAAAGCAGCCTGGCTCTAGCAGAATCAGATCATGGTCTTCTTGTCTACCATTTACCAGGAAGCCACCCATAATAATAGTCAACTAACACTTAGGTACCAGTTTACTGCTAAGTGAATATAAACAGCTGGTCTGTGGAGAACTACCCCTGTGTGTCGCCCAACCCAAGATTCCAACCAATTCCTGGCCACTGAGAGCCTACTCCTCAATTCAATGAATATTTTTTTACGATTTTATCATACTCTCAGATATTAGCAATGAAGGTGCAGTGTCAACTTTTTCAATAATGGGCCACAAAACTAGTAATCCTCATGCATCCCATTATGCAGTATTTGTATCTGTTTTAACAATCCATACGTGGGCGAGACGCAGGATCCATGCGGCCTTTCTTATAGGTAGACGCGGTCACCTGAGGCACCAACTTCAGTGGCTAGCAAAATTCCAAGGAATATAAAAGATAGTTTGAAAAAATTACGAATCAAATAACCAATATTGCATTCTTTCATTTCGCAGATGTATGTGTAGGTAATGTGAACTACATACGTTCATATGCCCCCCAAAAAACTTATGCTAAATCTGCTTTGCAGTTTGTGTTTGGGAGCACTGGTGATATGATTAATTTGGGGTGCCAGTTACACAAATAACCCGCACATAAAAGAGAGAAGCTTACGACGACGTTTCGGTCCGACTTGGACCGAAACGTCGTCGTAAGCTTCTCTCTTTTATGTGCGGGTTATTTGTGTATCGTTCCAGTCACGGTATTGTGCCTTTTTTGCTATTTTTGGGGTGCCAGTTGCTGCTAACTAGTCTGAGGCCGCCTGTAGACAGCCTGTACTGTCTGCACAGACAGCCCATGTTGTCTGCCAACTTAGTTCATATTTCGCGGCACTCAGGTGCTACCCTCTCTAGGCCTGCCCAGGTCAGTGGGACGCTGGTCCCACTCGCTCTCACTCACTCAGCGGCCTAGACTCAGTCAACAGTCCTACTCCTCTCTCCCTCGTAGGCATGGCCCTCCCGGGCCATGGGCACAAACACACAAGCCTGTGTACCCACCACGACTTTGCAAAGCAAGAAGAGCCCTCCGCAGCCCTATAATTGACTCCACGCCACTGCATCACACTAATAAAGTCGTTCAAATTGGTGGGAAGCGGTGGTCACAGCAAGTGTGTTTGCCTGGAGAGAGGAAGGAAATAGAATGAAGTTGTGTTCACTTCATCACCCTACACTAGAAATATCCATATCTCAACGAGTTATCCTGATGTCGTGTCTGCACGTTTCAGCATCCAGACACAGGTACAAGCAGGATCTAGCTGAAATTTATCGAATTTCTTCGAGAATTGTAAGTGGCGTCCCAGTGGCTACACGCGACAGAGTCCCACACTGTTTCTCAAGTCACGTGTTCAGCGTCACTTGTATGTTCTGCTGTTGTTTTTCAGCTCAGCACAGCTATTTCAGCAAGTCAGAGGTGAGTTTTGTGGTGATTTCAGTGTCCAGTGTGGGTTGTTTCTTCCACGTGTGTATGGGTGAGGAAGATACACGCGGTCCTCCATCGCCACTCACTCACACCCCACCCGCCTACCACCACATTCCATCACCATGTACCCACTCCCTCTGCTGTGTTGTCTGCTGTTTTCCATGTGAATTAATTGCCAGAGCTGTGTATCCGAATGCCCGAGGCCACTCGAAGCGACGTGGATCAGCATGCCACGTAGATCACGACGCCACGTGGATCCCGACGCCACGTGGGGTGTGGACAAAGCCACGTGGATCTACGAGCCACATGAGTTACCGAGCCAGACGTCCTAGGCTACATGCTGTGGTCTGCTGCTGCCCGACTTCATGACGTCACGATGTCTGCCTGACGTCACCTCGAGAGTCTGCTGACGTCACAGTGCTGCTGATGTTACCTCGCAACATCACGCCTGACATCACCTGATGTCACATCGAGTGTTTCAGTAATTATGTCAGTATTGTCGAGAATATTGAGAGAAGATATATGTCATGTGTTAATTAATTCCTCTCAGTCAGTGTTCTCACATGTTAGTGTATGGCTTAGTGTCAATTTTGTGCACCGAAAAGCATCATTTGCTAGTTTAAGCCATGTTGTACCGCATGTACTGAGGGTGTGTGTAAAGTTTTCTGTGTGTCCAGTGTGGTCTTCAGCCCAGACCCCAGATTAGCACCACTGTGTTACTTGTCACCCGGTGTGGCCAGCACATTTGACAGCTGATATTAGTCAGCCCTGAGTGTATGAGCCCCTTGTACAGAAAGCTCTTATGCTCGTCGCTCATAGATGTTCTGCAGAATCGTACCTGCTACGATTTCCATCGAGATTTGTTTCACTTCACCTCCAGACCTTCAGAGTGCAGTTATATGTAGAGAAACAAGTCTGGGGATGCTTAGACTAACCTCTGCTATAACTCCAACTGTCGAGAGAATGACACTCCTCAAGCCGCAGTTAGCCCTGTCGGCAGGTGCTGTGTCAGCCTCGTGTCATAGCTTCATTGAGCTCCTGCACAAAGATGATGCCACTTTGACTGCTAGCTTGCTCACTGCAGTCTGGTGTATGATGTTACAACTCCCTGATGTTTCTCCCAGTCGTCTCTGCCATGACTCGCTCCACGACGTACTCCATGCTCGCCAGCAGTGACAGCCCCAGCCACAGTACCAGTCGAGAAGTGTCCTCCTAATTCGCTTGCCAGAAGTCCTGCCCAGTTGCTGAGTTTTGACGATGCCTCACTCAACGGCACCAGCATGTCGTGCCCCAGGTTGAGTGAAACCTGCAGTGACTCCTACGATGACTGCTTCACCGTTCTAGAGGAGACTGTACCCCGTTACGTCACAGCTCAGCCGCAGCAATGTCTCCTGTGTTGCAGTATCTGTCCAGATGCAGGAAGGCGTGCAGTGATGCCCATCGACGCTCACTGCCTTTGACTACGTTGTTCAGCATACCGCACATGTTTTTTTCTTCCCTCCCTGTAGGAAGTTTCTTTTTCCATGTTCATATGTATATACATGTTTTTATTTTGTGTTCTGTGCCCTGTTCCTGCGAGAGAGAGACCAAGTTTTTTTTACCACCAGTATTGTTGCGTCGGGACGACACGAGGTAGGTGGCCGAGCAAATGTAGACAGCCTGTACTGTCTGCACAGACAGCCTATGCTGTCTGCCAGCTTAGTTCATATTTTGCGGCACTCAGGTGCTGCCCTCTCTAGGCCTGCCCAGGTCAGTGGGACGCTGGTCCCACTTTCTCTCACTCACTCGACGGCCTAGACTCGGTCAACAGTCCTACTCCTCTCTCCCTCGCGGGCATGGCTCTCCCGGGCCATGGGCACAAACACACAAGCCTGTGTACCCACAACGACTTTGCAAATAAAGAAGCCTCTGAAGACGTATCATTTACGCCCCGCTACCAGAAACACCAAATAATCTCGTTCACACGCCTATGATCATGATTTTTACTTATTTTTTACTCAGCACTGAAGATAGTAATTATTAAATAATGGTAAGCATAAATATAATATTTTTAAAAGCAGTTTAATCAATAGTAAAGTATAGCTTACTAATTATTAAAAAAATATTAATAAAATAGTTGGGAACAATTTAATCAATTTTATTGGTTTAATATGGGACAGTTTCTAGCCTAGCACTGATAACTGCTCAGTGTTGATCAAGTTAGTAAAAATACCAGTCAAATTGGGCTATACTAAAGACAGCCCAGTAGTTAATATGTGAAAATTGGCTCGCGGGCCGCACTTGGCTCACGGGTCGTGCATTGCGCTCTCCTGATGTCTCTTAATAAGTGCCACACTTTCACGTAAGGTTTGCAACCCATTTCTTCTTAGGTTAGGTTACGTTGAGTTAGGTTAGGTTAGGTTAGGTTAAGGTTAGGTTAGATTAGGTTAGGTTGGGTTAGGTTAGGTTAGGTTAAGTTTGGTTAGGTTAGGTTAGGTTAGGTTAGATTAGATTAGGTTAGGTTAGGTTAGGGTAAGTTAGGTTAGGTTAGGTTAGGTAAGGTTAGGATAAGTTAGGTTAGGTTAGGTTGGGTTAGGTTAGGTTAGATTAGGTTAGGAAAAACTATAAATTTAAGGTAAAAGACAATAAAAAAAAAAAGTCTGCCGCGCGAGAAAAGTGGGTAGCCACTACTCACGACTCTTGTAAAACAGTAATATTTCTACTGTTCAAGTCTCCGGCAAACAACCACTCATTTCACTGTTTTTACAACAGTGCCATAATGTCTCTGGTTAAGAGGACGGGCCGGATGTGGACACGCTATCAAGCAGGGAATGTCTAGGACTGGGGACACAGTTAAGGTCCTGGGAACACGGTTAAGGACCTGGGGACACTGTTAAGGACTCGAGGACATGGGAAGACGCATATGGAGCTGGGTACACGGTCAAGGATCTGAGGATACGAACGAGAACCTCAAGACGTGTGTAATTATGTAGATGGATAGCGACCTGTGGATAGCAGTAAGGACCTGAGGATACTGAGTTGTGATTTGTTAACTTTGAACAGGTTTCACTCAGTTTTTAAAATTGGCGAGTGAGGTCGTCTCATTTGTAAAATTAAAAAGAATTTTATTCTCTTCACCAGTATTTTGTAGTTGCGAGAGAACTTAGTGTAGGAGTTGTACTGCTTCAGCAGTCCCAAGCTCATAAGACTCTCCATCCTGATTGTTATGATTCCTACAAGTTGAAGGCGCAGCATCGGTCCTTTACTTCTTGCTATAGACAAATATGAGATTTAGGAGGGAATTTCATCATGCCCAATTGAAGTTCTGGCAGACCATAAAGTTATATTTTTACAGTTAAGAACCGAAGCGTTCACTTCACCGTCTGGGCCTTGTTTATTCAGCCTTTAACTATTAAGTTTTTTCATATAATAGGGACTTGTAATTCTTTAGTGGTCGCACTGTCTAGAGTTTGGAGTTTTACAGTGCAAGAAATATTAGCTAAAATGAATCGTTCATTCTTTCGACATGTAGGCTTTATTCAGTTATTTATTCCACTCCGCTTCCCTGAAGTGGAGCTAAACTTAACATTAAATCGTACACTGTAAATTAGAAATATTCTGCTTATATCTATATCAACCCTGGGATGTAGCTGCTGAAAGAATTCAAATATTCATTGTCTATACTTTGAAACAGGTACCTATTTCATTCTGTGATGGGCTGATTCTCTTCTGTATATGGAACAAAATAAGCGTGCTTGAAACAGTAGTAGTGCGTCATTATGTAGAGATACTTCAAAAAAACTTTTATCTACGCTCACCAGATTTGCAAACTTGCTAGCTATATCCTTGAGATCATTACGCCTCTCGTTTTTTTTTTACTATATTCCTCTATCTCTCACGAAAAGAAGGAAGAAAACAAGCTCACTGCTGTTGTCAGCTGCTCCCACCCTTCCTCCACTGTCTTTTTACCAGGACTACTGTCAGAATTTTAGTTCGTAATGCAGCCACTTTGCTGAAACCAGTACATCTTACATACGGAGTTCCAGAGTCATGTGAGGCAGCACCATGCAGAACGTTCATATATTGCTAATTTAACAGATCAGAAAGCCCTGATTAAATTGTATTTTGCTAATAATATCAACTTAGTCAGAATGGATGATGCACGAAAAATAGTTTATTAGCATTTCCCTTCATCCAGCCCAGAGAAGGCTGGAACCTACGATCTTTGGGACAAAGTATGCAGTATTAGCCACACCATGCCAGACCAGACATAACTCTGCACCAGGTGACTTAAGCGTTTGTTCCAGAGCCGCTGGAACTCAGTTGGTGACAGGCATTTTTTTATTTCCTCTCCTGCATGCAATGACCCGAACCTGCCCATGCTGTAGAAATGAAAAACTAATCATCAGACAAGTGCCGGCGTCTCTAGAGGAAATACCTAGTTATTACCAGAATTATGTCTGAGCTGACTGCTCTGGGCTGAGGTAAATGTTTGTAAATCTGTATGTGTGTGTGTGTGTGTGTGTGTGTGTGTGTGTGTGTGTGTGTGTGTGTGTGTGTATGCGTATGTGCGTGTGTTTATGTGTGTGTGTGTTTGTGTACTAAATTTAAAAGGAGAGAAACTTTCGTTTATCGTTTTGGGTCATCCTACCTCGGTGGGATACGGCCGGTTTGTTGAAAGAATATATATATATATATATATATATATATATATATATATATATATATATATATATATATATATATAGGCGAATATGTAAAACTGGTCAATTAGCAAGAACTCATTTAAAATTAAGTCCTTTCTGAAATTTTCTTTTATACGTTTAAAGATATATTTTTTTTTCATTAATGTTAATGTAAAAATTTTTAATTTAATACTAAACAAACACAGTGAAATATATTTTTTTCGTTAGGTTCAGAATGATTTTGGCGAAATAATTGCATACACAAATTTTCACTTGTCCTATATGGCAAGACGAGCATTGCTATTTAAGCCAAGATCGCAAGTTCTGCCTATTCGACACGACATATATATATATATATATATATATATATATATATATATATATATATATATATATATATATATATATTTAATCACACTGGCCGATTCCCACCAAGGCAGGGTGGCCCGAAAAAGAAAAACTTTCACCATCATTCACTCCATCACTGTCTTGCCAGAAGGGTGCTTTACACTACAGTTTTTAAACTGCAACATTAACACCCCTCCTTCAGAGTGCAGGCACTGTACTTCCCATCTCCAGGACTCAAGTCCGGCCTGCCGGTTTCCCTGAACCCCTTCATAAATGTTACTTTGCTCACACTCCAACAGCACGTCAAGTATTAAAAACCATTTGTCTCCATTCACTCCTATCAAACATGCTCACGCATGCCTGCTGGAAGTCCAAGCCCCTCGCACACAAAACCTCCTTTACCCCCTCCCTCCAACCCTTCCTAGGCCGACCCCTACCCCGCCTTCCTTCCACTACAGACTGATACACTCTTGAAGTCATTCTGTTTCGCTCCATTCTCTCTACATGTCCGAACCACCTCAACAACCCTTCCTCAGCCCTCTGGACAACAGTTTTGGTAATCCCGCACCTCCTCCTAACTTCCAAACTACGAATTCTCTGCATTATATTCACACCACACATTGCCCTCAGACATGACATCTCCACTGCCTCCAGCCTTCTCCTCGCTGCAACATTCATCACCCACGCTTCACACCCATATAAGAGCGTTGGTAAAACTATACTCTCATACATTCCCCTCTTTGCCTCCAAGGACAAAGTTCTTTGTCTCCACAGACTCCTAAGTGCACCACTCACTCTTTTTCCCTCATCAATTCTATGATTCACCTCATCTTTCATAGACCCATCCGCTGACACGTCCACTCCCAAATATCTGAATACGTTCACCTCCTCCATACTCTCTCCCTCCAATCTGATATTCAATCTTTCATCACCTAATCTTTTTGTTATCCTCATAACCTTACTCTTTCCTGTATTCACCTTTAATTTTCTTCTTTTGCAAACCCTACCAAATTCATCCACCAATCTCTGCAGCTTCTCTTCAGAATCTCCCAAGAGCACAGTGTCATCAGCAAAGAGCAGCTGTGACAACTCCCACTTTGTGTGTGATTCTTTATCTTTTAACTCCACGCCTCTTGCCAAGACCCTCGCATTTACTTCTCTTACAACCCCATCTATAAATATATTAAACAACCACGGTGACATCACACATCCTTGTCTAAGGCCTACTTTTACTGGGAAAAAATTTCCCTCTTTCCTACATACTCTAACTTGAGCCTCACTATCCTCGTAAAAACTCTTCACTGCTTTCAGTAACCTACCTCCTACACCATACACTTGCAACATCTGCCACATTGCCCCCCTATCCACCCTGTCATACGCCTTTTCCAAATCCATAAATGCCACAAAGACCTCTTTAGCCTTATCTAAATACTGTTCACTTATATGTTTCACTGTAAACACATGGTCCACACACCCCCTACCTTTCCTAAAGCCTCCTTGTTCATCTGCTATCCTATTCTCCGTCTTACTCTTAATTCTTTCAATTATAACTCTACCATACACTTTACCAGGTACACTCAACAGACTTATCCCCCTATAATTTTTGCACTCTCTTTTATCCCCTTTGCCTTTATACAAAGGAACTATGCATGCTCTCTGCCAATCCCTAGGTACCTTACCCTCTTCCATACATTTATTAAATAATTGCACCAACCACTCCAAAACTATATCCCCACCTGCTTTTAACATTTCTATCTTTATCCCATCAATCCCGGCTGCCTTACCCCCTTTCATTTTACCTACTGCCTCACGAACTTCCCCCACACTCACAACTGGCTCTTCCTCACTCCTACAAGATGTTATTCCTCCTTGCCCTATACACGAAATCACAGCTTCCCTATCTTCATCAACATTTAACAATTCCTCAAAATATTCCCTCCATCTTCCCAATACCTCTAACTCTCCATTTAATAACTCTCCTCTCCTATTTTTAACTGACAAATCCATTTGTTCTCTAGGATTTCTTAACTTGTTAATCTCACTCCAAAACTTTTTCTTTTTTTCAACAAAATTTGTTGATAACATCTCACCCACTCTCTCATTTGCTCTCTTTTTACATTGCTTCACCACTCTCTTAACCTCTCTCTTTTTCTCCATATACTCTTCCCTCCTTGCATCACTTCTACTTTGTAAAAACTTCTCATATGCTAACTTTTTCTCCCTTACTACTCTCTTTACATCATCATTCCACCAATCGCTCCTCTTCCCTCCTGCACCCACTTTCCTGTAACCACAAACATACTGGGAGGTATAGGGGTGCGTAAAGCAACGCATGTTGCTTTACCTGCTTTTCTGTCTTCGTGTTTGGCTTCCATTGCATTAGTCAAGAAGATTGTTCCCGAACACTTGAGAGACGTGGTGGGAGCTCAAGACCCCAGGTTTATTGAAGCAGCGATTCGGTGGGACACCCTTACAGATTCCTCCAGTAGACCAGCTCCTCCCAAAGAACACAAACAGTCCCACTGGGACAAACCGATCATGGAAAAAATCGCCAACACACTGTTCTCCAAGGCCTCAGGAAAGGACAAAGCTCGTCTCATGGCAGTGAAGACACCACACTCAGGAGATTTCCTGTTAGCTGTTCCCAATTCCTCCTTGAGCACTCGACTATACCCACAGGCCTTTCGGATTGGCCTAGCCGCCCCCATCCTCATCGAACATAGGTGTATTTGCGGCAGGGCGACAACTGATCAATTCGCACTTCATGGTCTCGTGTGTCACACAGCAGAAGGGAAGTATGTCAGACATGAGGAGGTCAATGACATCATAAAGAGAAGCCTCGCCACAGCCCGTTGCCCAGCTCAACGGGAACCCCAAGTACAGAGGTCTGACGGAAGTCAAAAGCGTCCTGATGGAGCCACTATGCTACCTTGGAAGGATGGAAAGCAGATTGCCTGGGACTACACCTGTGCCGCCACATTGGCAGACACCTACTTGCCATACTCCGTAGTGGAAGGGGGTGGAGCTGCCAGCCATAGAGAGACCCAGGAGATCCGCAAATATGAAGACCTTCCCCCTTGCTATAACTTCATCCCAATAGGGTCGGAAACCCTTTGAGCATGGGGCAATTGTGCTCTAAAGTTCCTCAAAGAGCTGGGTGAAAAGCTCATCATTGAAACCAAGAACCACAGGGCGATCAGCTTCCTCTTTCAGAGACTCAGTTTGCGATCCAGAGAGGAAATGCCTGCAGCATTTTGGGCACGCGGCCCACCGCCGGGGAGCTGGACGAAGTATTCGAGATGTAGCTCTGAGTTACCTATGTTGTTTTACTTTCTATTGTATCTTTGTGAATGTTTTGTCAATGTATTTTGTCTTTAAATAAAATATATATTAAATATAGGGGGTGGTAGGAGAAAATTCTCAAACAGCTTCAGGGAGAACCTTGAGTTTTCCCTGAAGCAAGTTTATTCTTTTCTCTGAGGATGAGGGTCCCTATAACAGTTCTAGAGGTGGTACCTCCCTATATTTTATATATATATATATATATATATATATATATATATATATATATATATATATATATATATATATATATATATATATATATATGTTGTGGTAGGATTGCTGGTGTCCTGGTGTCCTTTTTTCTGTCTCGTGAACATGCAAGATTTCAGGAATGTCTTGCTACTTCTACTTACACTTAGGTCACACTACACATACATGTACAAACACATATATGCACACCCCTCTGGGTTTTCTTCTATTTTCTTTCTAGTTCTTATTCTTGTTTATTTCCTCTTATCTCCATGGGGAAGTGGAACAGAATTCTTCCTCCGTAAGCCATGCGTGTTGTAAGAGGCGACTAAAATGCCGGGAGCAAGGGGCTAGTAACCCCTTCTCCTGTATATATTACTAAATGTGAAAGGAGAAACTTTCGTTTTTCCTTTTGGGTCACCCTGCCTCGGTGGGATACGGCCAGTGTGTTGAAAGAAAGATATATTGTGTACTAAGGAGATACTAACAACAATAAATAAAATCATACACATATAGCAACCAACCATGTCTGACACATTTGAAAAACGATCACTTCCTGATGATCACAAACTTGCAAACGTCCCACCTATCTTTAATAATAAAAATGAAGTTCTTTTTAATAATTATTTAATATTTACCAATTAGACTAACTTCAATAGTTACTAAACATACAAAAACTATAACTCGAGACGTAATAGTTGAACATTTAGAGGGACATTAGTTACTGAAGAAGCTTTCATACAACTTCAGATTAATCCAAATTTCTTGATTTATTTTATGGTATTTTATATTGTTTTTAACAGTAATACACTATGGTATACGTAGCACGGCAGCGGCAGCGGCAGCAACAGCAGCAACCTCCAAGCTCCGTACTTTTCTCCAACTATCAGAGCCACCAATGCTCCTATGATCTAGTTACAAGCAAAACTGCACTACCCAACGTAGCACCCAGAATGACCAAAGATTACCAACAGTGAAACCTACAAATCGAAAATAATAGAGATCAAAGGAAGACTGCCCTCAAACCCAAAGCAACACCCCGCTGCCAGCCGAACAACGTAACCCTAAGCTTTGTATAACTACAACTTCTTGTTAACTACAACAATTCCTGTAGTATTATGAGGCGCAATCTCAGAGGAAACAGCACCAAGGCCAGCAAGAAAACACCGAAAAATCAACTATTCAACAAGTGTAGCCAGGAGGACGCCGGCCCAGCTACCACCCCCCCTCACCACCACTCAAGGCGACACCACAACAATAACAGCAAACATGGCTGCCACCAGCCCATCCACCCCTCTCTTCCCCGGATTCAACCTACCAAGTAGTCTCTCAAGTATGACCAACGATCCAGATACCCTAAAGTCATGCATCTCCACCTTAGTTATTGAAAATATAAATCTTCGAGAGACGCTAACAAAACAAGACACCAGGATGACACAACTCGAGAACAAAATCCTCAGTCTTGAACAAAAGTTATCAACACCAGGAATGACTAACTGTGGCAAGACCATCCAAACAGTCATAGATAGACATGCAGAACAAATAATATCTCTTAATACAAAGGTTGAAGAAGCAGTAAAAGAATGGAAGAGCAACTTAGATATCCAGTTCAGTGACTATTTTGCTCTCCAAGAAGATAAAACTGAACAAGATAAACTATCGGACGCAGTAATAGTTAACAGTCCACTTTTTCCCAGTGATATGAACCAAACGAGCAGTAAAGAAATTACTCTCCAGATCATAAAGGACCAAGCAAAAGTTGCAGTACCAGAGTAAGAAATAAAGGAAGCCAGGTTACTAGGATCCCATGGTAGAAAAAATGTTATGCTTAGATTCCACTCACATGACAGGAAAAAAGACTTAATAATTGCATCTATTAAAGTAAAGAAAGAGGTATACATAAACGAGTGTCTTACCAAAAAACGTCAGAACCTCCTGTATAGAGTCAGAAAACTTAAGGGGGAGAATAATGACACAATACACCAATGCTTCACACGGGATGGGAAAATTCTAGTTAGGAAAACGAATGTAGGTCTCATTTTGTGATTTTACTAGTAAGCATAAGTCACCTTATGTAATTTTCTTATTTACTATTGTTTGCTTAAATATTAGCTGAATTGATACTTTCTCTGTCCATATTACTACATCATATTTTTTAAATACTATTAATTGACATTACTTACTAAAATTAATAATTAATTACCAATTTTACTATCAGTACAATTTACTCTTAACATTTTTGACATCATTTAATTACCATTACTTGCCTAATTACCATAACCTGTTTTAATACCACATTTACTATCTTAGAGTACTCTTAAATACCTTGTACTGCCAAATAACCTCTAGTATAACTACCAGTGCAATATTGAATCCAAATAACTGTTCTTAAAATTTAATACTTGAAATAAACATTACTTTTTCACTTTTTTTTTTTTTGCTAATTAATCTTTTTTTGTAATCATTATTACTTACTAAAATTTTATTAAACACCATATTTACTACCAGTCAGTTTTACTTTTGTACATTAATCATTATTTTATACTTCCCATAACATTTTGTTGCCAAATTTTCAAGTTTGTATATTCAACTCCAACCTTTATATTATCCTTTGTACCTGTGTACCTGTGTACCTGTGTACCTGTCTACCATCTGTGTACCATCTTACTATTATATTATAACCAAGTCATTGCCATTGTTATTTTTTACTTATTATTCTTTATTCTTTGGTATTTTAATTTGTGAATTTTATTTTGTCACTTTAAATCTAGTTATACTCTTGATCTTGTTAACAACCTATATCAGACCCTAGTGCAATTGCAAGTACCATTTTAATTTGTATTTTTATATTATAAGTTTATACCTAGTTGTACTTTAGCTCATTCTAGCACAACACATAGACAATATCAATTTCATTATGTTTATTAGTGACTATACTCTATATGACCAAAGTGCTTTAGCGGTATACTTATCCAAACCTCCCACCACTACAGAAATCAGTATTAGAACTCACCACATAATACAGGATATAAACAACCACTATTTAAATCTAAAAGATGAATGATCACGTTGACCCTGATCTAAACCTCCATAATCTAATACGCAATCAAAACTTATTGAAAAGTAACTGCCTTTATTACACAGCATCACAAGCCAGCACTATCCTGAACACTGCTCAAAGACTATCAGTTCTTAACTACAACATCAGTCCTTAAGCAAACACTATGATGACCTTCTGGCACTCCTTGAGTCACTAGACACCCTTCTCCTGCATTATTCTTACTGAGACTTGGCTTAAGCAGGACACAATTGATATCTAAGCACTACCAGGATACACAGCAATCCACAACTGCAGACCATACCAAGTTGGGGGTGGTACTGCAATCTATTACTCTAACTATCTTGTATTAGCACTAATTGCTTTAGTGATGAATATGGGGAATACATTTTTGCTAATTTTACTGTAAAAAACCTCAAAACGCCTATAACAATCGGTGCCATATACCGGATACCCCACACAAACATCCCAAACTTCAATGAGAATGTAAAGTCGCTAATAACAAACAGACAAATGAACAAGCACCACCTTCTCTTAGCTGGAGACTTCAATATCAACCTTGGCCTACCAGATGATCAGACTGTAACTGATTTCATCAACAATATGAACAATGCACTTCTCATACCAACAATAACTAAACCAACCAGGCTGACTGAGACAAGTGCAACCATAATAGACCACATATGGACCAATATACTAGCCCCCCTTAAATCAGGGATAATCACAGAGAGCATTACTGACCACTACCCAACCTTCCTCTTAACAAACATTAGTAAGCCACCACTCGAATACAACAAAGTTTCATTTAGACTCCATGACGAGGCCTCAATAAGGAATTTCACAGCAGACCTAGAGACTGTTGACTGGCCTACAGAATTCTCCAATGCCAGTGGTATTGACGATTGGACAGACATTTTTCTTAACAAAATACTTAGACTATACAACAAATATTGTCCTGTAAAAACGAAACAGATCACGAACAAACGGATTGGTTGTCCATGGCTAACCAGCAGCATTCTGAAATCCATTGATAAGAAACACCAATATGAAAAGCAATATAGACAGGGCTTAATACACAAAGATATTCTTAAACAATATTCAACAGTTCTCACCAAATCAATAAAGAAAGCCAAACAACTGTACTACTCCAGCAGATTCATTGACACAAGAGGAGATATAAAAAAGACCTGGAAAACACTTTCCCAGATTCTGGGGACCCACAAACTGAAAAAAAACAAGAATATTGTTCTAACTAAACCTCATGAAACACCCACTGACACAGCTAACAAGATAAACGACTTCTTCTCAAACATAGGATCTAATCTCGCCAGTAAAATCCCACGTACCAATGCCCGTGCCGGGGACTACCCAGATGGGAATTTCCCAAATTCCTTCTATCTTTTACCAGCTGAGCCCACGGAAGTCACCGCGATCATAAAGTCACTTAAAAATAACTCGGGGAATCTGTCTCACGTCCCACCATTATTGTACAAGCGAGCGGCCCATGTCCTTTCACATGCTATTACATTACTTTTTAACAAGTCACTAGAAACTAGCACTTTCCCGACACTACTCAAGACAGCAAGGGTTACACCAATACATAAAGGTGGTGACCCTACAGACGTAAACAACTATAGGCCAATATCAAACTTACCATTGCTATCCAAAATCTTTGAGAAACTCGTGCACAGGAGACTATATTCATTTATAACGTCACAAAACATACTCAACCCCTGCCAATTTGGATTCAGGAAAAATAAAAGCACTAATGATGCAATTATAAAAATGCTAGACCTGCTTTACACAGCATTGGAAAATAAGGAATATTCGCTAGGAATTTTTATTGACCTAAGAAAAGCGTTTGACACAGTAGACCACGGCATCCTACTCCACAAACTTGACCCCTATGGTATAAGAGACCATGCACTTGCATATTTTAAATCCTACCTTTCTAACAGGTATCAGTATGTCACCATTAAAGACACAGCCTCATCAATACGGCCACTTGATACTGGAGTTCCGCAGGGAAGTGTCCTTGGACCCCTGCTCTTCCTCATTTACATCAATGATCTTCCAAACATATCCCAACACCTGAAACCCATTCTCTTTGCTGGCGACACGACTTATGTCATCTCCCACCCTAATCTTGCCACCCTCAACACCATTGTTAACGAGGAGTTGCTCAAAATATCGACTTGGATGACAGCCAATAAACTTACACTTAACACTGGCAAAACCTACTATATTATGTTTGGTAGCAGAGCAGGCGTTGCGCAACTTAACATTAAGATCGACAACACTCTAATTGCCAGACATAATGAGGACAAATTCCTTGGCCTATAACTCAACAAGAACCTAAATTTCAGCACCCATATCCAACACATAACAAAAACAGTATCCAAAACGGTGGGGATCCTCTCCAAGATACGATACTACGTACCGCAAACTGCCCTTCTCACACTATACCATTCACTTATAACTCCATACCTCACCTATGCTATCTGTGCTTGGGGTTCAACTTCAGCAACACACCTAAAGCCAATAATAACCCAACAAAAAGCCCCAGTAAGAATAATCACTAAATCCCATCCCTGGCAACACCGCCCCACCCACCCTTCGTAGATCTAAACTTACTCCCTGTTCAGAACATCCACACTTACTACTGTGCAATCTATATCTACAGGACCTTAAATTCCAATATTAACCTTGGCCTAAAACGCTTTCTTGATAGTTGTAACAGGATCCACAGGTATAACACTAGACACAAACATCTCTATGACATTCCCCGTATTCGACTAAACCTTTACAAAAATTCAATGTATTTCAAAGGACCTAAAATCTGGAACACCCTACCTGAAAACTCTAGAACTGCAGACACATTCATCACTTTCAAAACTACAGTTAGAAAACATCTTATCTCCCTGATACACCCCGATAACTAACTACATGATAACCACCTGGTGGTTCACAATTACACTCACTCACCCACTGACTATAAACCCAGAAACACTAATCTTAATCTTAAAGTAATAAATCCTAACTAGTCATAAGTTTGCCTATGATACTCCAATATAGACACTTTGTATTGTGCTAAAACAAAAGCATTCACATTGCTAAACTCACAAATTATGATGTAGTCACTTAGCCTTAATACCATAATCTGTAAGGATTTAATGTTAAGAATTAATCTAAGTCTGCCCGACATGCCTAGCCATGCTAGGTGTCCTAGTGGCCCCCTCTATAATTAGTATTTTATAACTAGTATTTTATAATTAGTATTTTATAATCTTATTACATCCCCACTTCCCTGGTGATGGATAATCCCTATGGGTTTAACACTTATTACACAGAATATAATGGTAATCATAATCCTACTACTACTACTACTACTACTACTACTACTACTACTACTACTACTACTAATAATAATAATAATAATAATAATAATAATAATAATGATACCAATAGTAATAATAATAATAATAATGTTACCAATAATAATAACAGTAATAATAATAATAATAACAACAATAATGATACCAATAATAATAACAGTAATAATAATAATAATAATAATAATAATAATAATAGTGTTACCAATAATACCAGTAATAATAATAACAATAATGATACCAATAATAACAGAATAATAATAATAATAATAATAATAATAATAATAATAATAATAATGTTACCAATAATAATAACAGTAATAATAATAATAATAATAATAATGATACCAATAATAGTAATAATAATAATAATAATAATAATAATAATACCAATAATAATAATAATAATAACAATAATGATACCAATAATAATAACAGTAATAATAATAATAATAATAATAAAAATAATAATAATAATAATAATAATAATAATGACATTACAGTAACAGCAACAAATATATCGCCAATAGCTACAACAACAACAACAACAACAGCAACAACAACAGAATCTAAAATAACTACAACAGCAACATCATGAACAACAACAATAACAAAAAATGGCAACTGCAACACCAACTACAACAAAAACGATAACAGCAGTAACAGCAACAACAACAACAACAAAAGCAACATCGTCATCATCATCGGAAACATCATCATCATCAACAACAACAACGATAATAACTCCAACAACAAACGCGACAACAACAACAACAACAACTACTACAACAACAAAAACGACAACAACGACAGCGACGACAATAACACGCTGGGAGCCACCAAAGTCAATCTTACGAGCTGTTTTAATCGTAATATACATAAGTAACTTCAATGAGAAGTTGTGTGTGCAGTAACAAAGTCAATTAATGGTCGTGAGTGCGGTATCAAGTTTCGCTGATAAGAGCAAACTTATAAACAGAGTTACACTCGCACTTGTGCGTCAGAGATTGCAAAACCACTTCGCAAATTGTGCTAATGGAGAGTAAATTAATTTCAATGTACATAAATTCCGAGTAATAGTTCTTTTTCGAAAACAAAAATTATAAGGATTTTTTTTTTTAATAACACTGGGCTTGGTATAATTTGGAAAATGGTAGACACACATTTGTAACTAGTGGGTACTTTTTTTTGTGTGTAAAAGTTTCACCTACGGAGTAGGCGTCATCAGTCGAATACAGAGGAGACAGCAAACGCAGCGGAGGTGTAAAGATGATATAATCACTCCATCAACCCTGAAGAAGTGTTGAGACGATCAGCCCCTCAACTTGGAGAAAATTTCAGCTCTATAGTCTGTTTCATAGTCAGCTCCACACTATGTTCTAGACTCCATTCTGAGGGACTGTTCACCTGAACATTTCTTCAAGGTTGTTGGACTGATCGCATCATCCTCACAACTCCCGCTGCTTTTGCTGTCTCCTCTGTACTCCCCTGAAGAAGCCAACTCTGTAGGCGATGCTTCACGACAGTAAAGACATCCAGCTGTAACACATGCATCTTACTCTTCATCACTGAGCAAATAAAGGAATAATAAAGAAAGACCTAAAAAGTAATGGGTGCTTAAAATTTGAAGCCGAGTAGACAGTTGTCTGAGGGAGGAATGAAAATCTGGTATACCTGCCACATTATTCCACTTTTTGGCAACATCATGCTCACTGTGAAAGTAGCTGGTACAATCTGCTTTAGAATTCTAGGTAATAATCCAACCTCACATTTGGGGATTATTCAAGAATGAAAGTGGAAATATAGTGACTGGCGTAATTTACGAGGAACCCACATATTGGAGGGGAAACTCTGACAACGTTTCGTTCTTCCTGGACCATTATCAGGTGACCTGATAATATTTCAGGCAGGACAGAAATGTTATCTAACGTTTCCTTTCTAAAGTTTGAACTTTCGTGAATTGGGAATCGATATGATTAAATTGGAGGTTGTCCGACGCTGAGCGACGAAGGAATGCAGATTAAATCATAAATCTTAAGAAATCCGATAGACAAGGCTGAATTTACTTATTTTTTTTTTTTACCATACCCGTCGTCTCCCACTGAGACAGGGTGATCCCCCCCCAAAAAAAAATTAAAATAAAAGGAAACATTCAGCCTCATTTATACAGTAGTTCTCTGCTGGTATTGTACAGCCATCAAAATTTAGGTGACCTTAAGAACAGTAACATCTGCATCCCTAATTTGGAGTGCATTGAAAGTATCCGTCATCTTCAGGACTCAATTCCGGCTAACCGGTTTCCCTGAATCCTTTCTCAAAAATATAACTTGCTCACACTCAAACTAAAAACCACGTGTCACCACTCATCCCAATCTAACACGCAAACTGGATGCTTAAGCAACTATCCCTGCCCTCCAACCTTTCCTAGGACGAACCCTACGCCATTTTCATCACCGCCCTGGATTTATACACTTTTTTATTGCCGTCCTATCTTGCTCCATTCTTTGTAAATGACCAGCTCACATCAACATCTCTTCCCTGTCCATTGAATTATACTTTTCGTAACCTCATACCGTCTTCTATTTTCTGTGCTCCTCATTATTCGAATAATATTCACACCTCACATTACTCTCAAACATAACAGCACTACTTCCTGCCTCCAGCCTTTTCCACATTGCAACGTCTCAACACCAAGCCTCATACCCACATAACAATGATTAGCACCGCTATACTCCTATGCACTCCTGCGTTTGCCTTCATAGATAATCGTCATTCTATCACAGATGCCTCAACAAACACCTACCTTTCCTCTCATCTTTTCTACAGTTCACGTCGTCATCCATAGACTCGACTGCCACCAGGTCCATTCTAAACACACTTCCTCCCACCAATCTGGTCTGAAGTACTTCATTACCAAATCTCTGTATTACTTTCATTTTCTTGGTAATTTTTCACTTTTAATTCCCTCCTTATACATACCTTCCCAAACTCATCCACTAACTTTTGCAACTTCTCTTTAGAATTTTCCAGGAGAACTATCGTCTACAACTAGTAACGGTGACAATCAGAACTTACCATCAGATTCGTTATTTTTCAATACCATACCTTGCCCCAACACTTTTGCAATTCCACCTATAAATATATTGAAAACCCCTGGTTATATTACAAGTCCTTGTTTAAAACTCATTACTGCTGTTAGTAGCCTACTATATAACATTTGCCACGTTGTCCCATATGTACTCTGTCAAGTGCATTTTCTAACTCCATAAATACAACAATGAATTCCGTTTTCTTATCAAAGTTCTTTGCTTAATGCTTATATGTTATCACTTGGTGTATACATCCTCTTCAATTATTAAATCCTCCTTTGGTTCTCTGAACCTCTACTTTCTGTCTTATCTCTCTTTCAGTATACTCGCCAGGCATATTCTCCTATAATTCACACTTTTTCATTTGACTCCTTATCCCTTATACAAAACAACTGCGCATGCTCCTAATCCTAAATCAATCTGAACCAGCTGTTTTACCATTTCATTCTGCCCACTGTCCTACTCATTCTGCTTATACTCACCTCTGCCTCTTCCTTTTTCCTACCAAATCATATTCTTCCTTGTCCAGTTCAAGAAATTAAACTCATCTCAGCATCTTCTAGTTCAAGAAATTATACTAATCTCTGCCTCCCCTTTTCTCTCCAAATACGCTGCCATATTTACATAACTTTTACGTTGTGAAAAACCTCTCAAATGCTTTTTTTTTTCATTTATCATTATCTTGACTTCCTAATTCATCCAATGACTCCTTATC
Organism: Cherax quadricarinatus; assembly: GCF_038502225.1. Taxonomy (NCBI): domain Eukaryota; kingdom Metazoa; phylum Arthropoda; class Malacostraca; order Decapoda; family Parastacidae; genus Cherax; species Cherax quadricarinatus. The sequence continues at coordinate 33,834,457 of NC_091293.1, read as the reverse complement.
CCTCCTTCGGCCATCCTCCTGTAACCACAACCTTTACTGCACATTGTTGCTCATTCCTCAATTTACTTCTTCACCCTCCTTTTCATTGTCTGTACTCTGTTTCCATTCACCTTTATTTTAGTAATTGCGTATACCACCCACTAACTGTCCCTTTGTTTAGTTTGTTCACTTTCTCTCCTCACTTACCCATTGTCACCATACTTGTAGTACACCATCTTCCTTTTCCGTTTACTGTTGCTACCGCTAAATAATGTCGCTCAAGAGGGCTGCCCTTTACCCTCCAGTAAATAGTCCAAGAAACTGTTGTCACTTCTTCGTACACCTTTTTCCTCATTTTTTCTTTAAATTACAATATTTTCTCTTACTAAACTTCTTTCTGTACCTAATTCAATTAGAGGCCCTTGTTAACATTTACCTCTGACACTCAATATTACCTATTCCTGGTCCATGACCAGGCATCGCAATTAGTATTTAGGTCCTACGCAACAATTATTCTCACAGTTGGATCAAATCTTCCTATATTCCTATATATATATATATATATATATATATATATATATATATATATATATATATATATATATATATATATATATATATATATATGTCGTGCTGAATATGTAAAACTGGTCAATTAGCAAGAACTCATTTAAAATTAAGTCCTTTCTAAAATTTTCTCTTGTACGTTTAAAGATATATTTTTGTCATTAATCATAATGTAAAAATTTTTAATTTTGCTCCAAAAGAATCTTAGAAAACTTACCTAACCTTTTAACAAGAACAATTTATTTTAGCCTAACCTAACTAAATATATTTTAGATTTGTTTACAATAATTTAATACTTAAAAAACACAGGGAAATATATTTTTTTCGTTAGGTTCAGAATGATTTTGGCGAAATTATTGCATACACAAATTTTCACTTGTCCAATATGGCAAGATGAGCGTTGCTATTTAAGCCAAGATCGCAAGTTCTGCCTATTCGGCACGACGTATATATATATATATATATATATATATATATATATATATATATATATATATATATATATATATATATATATATATATATAGGTTAAACGTTCCTAACTTCATTTACCCACAACAGCTCATTTTAAAGCCTTTTTTTTACTCTTATGATACATACAAATAGGGAACAGGATGAAGATGGAGCCATCTGTGGGCCAGCGATATTATTTGATAAACTGACTTTATTACATCAATGTCAAGTCATCCTAGAAATAAAGGATCTCAGATAAAATAATGTTCTGAAGAAGGGTGCAACCATTCAGAGAGCAGCTGCTGTTTGTTGCCTGTCTTGTTGTGCAAAAGCTCAGTTCTCGTTCTAGGCGGAGTGGAGCCAAGTGTGGTACCGTGATAACGTTGGCTTTGTACACAACAGGAAGGCCATCTACATTCCTCTTGCGTTTATGGCTCTGCTGAAATGACATCTGTTAGGTCAGGTCCACGTGAGAGTTAAGTCGTTTTACTCTGTTCTTCTGTCAAGAAGTCGCAGATGAGACGGAAGGGCGGGGGGAAGGGGAGGCAATCCATGAAAGTGAAGCATACTTAAGGCGTGAGCATACTCGTGCCTAGTAGAGAATCTTGCAACGTCTAAGTGCAGTAAGTTTTCTGGCCGCTTCGCAAGATTTACAACGTGGTTCTTCATAGTCAGTTTGGAGTGATATTGCTGTATAGCCCTTGTGGCTTAGCGCTTCTTTTTGATTATAATAATAATAATTGGAGTGATATTTCATCCCGCTTTCATACCAAGGATATCAGTTTTATTCCTCTGTCTGTCTGTCTGTCTGTCTGTCTCTCTCTCTCTCTCTCTCTCTCTCTCTCTCTCTCTCTCTCTCTCTCTTTACACAGGGTTTGACAAGGTTAAGGATCCCTAGCTTTATTGACAAGCTATTTACAGGTTAAGGATTCCTATCTTTATTGGCAAGCTAAGAGCTGTTACCTACATCCGCTCATTTGAAAGCATTTTTATTGTTATGAGACATACAAGTAGGGAACAGGATGAAGTTGGAGCCATCTGTGGGCCAGCATTTTCATTTGATCAACTAACTTTATCTCGTTGACATCATTATGCTGTACGAATGTGTTCCATACTCGAGTCATCCTGGGTATATATGATCTCAGATGGAGTGATGTTCTGGAGAAGGGTACAGCCAGAGTGAAGTTGCTGCTTTCTGCCCGTCTTGTGGCATAAAAGCTTGTTTCACGCTGTCCTCGAAGTGGATCCAAGTGTGGTACTTTGACAATATTGGCCTTGTACATAACAGTAAGGCCACCCACATCCCTCCTATGTTGAAGGCTCTGCTGAAATGACAGATCTATCCAGGATGGGTCCTGGCGAGAGATGAGACGTCTTGCTCTGTTCTCTACTCTGTCAAACAGTCGCAGATGAGAGGGGGGACAGGCTCTCTCTCTCTCTCTCTCTCTCTCTCTCTCTCTCTCTCTGTCTTGCGCACGTCCTGCTTTCTGTCTCTCTGATCTATCTCACATCTCACACTGCTCCTCGCTGTCGTCTAATTAATCCATATCTCTCAATATGTTTCTCAAAAGTGGGTCAGTGGGACACTCATGGTGAAGAGTATCTGTCTCTCTGTCTGTTCGTTCTATCTGTCCGTTTATCTATCTGCCTCTCTCTCTCTGTGTCTGCTAGTTACTATCTGTCAAAGGCATCTATGTCTGTGTGTGTATTCCCACATATATGCATTCACATATATGTGGTTGCAAGGGTGACGTCTCAGGCTCTAGTCCCGCCTCTTCAGCCGCTACGATGTTCACTCTTAGTTTCGACAGCCTTATCGTACTTCTTATTAAAGCTATATACGGATTCTGCCTCTTCCATTCTACTGTCTAGGTCGTTCCACTTCTTGACTACTCTAAGACTGAAGAAATACTTCCTAACATCCCGGTGTTTATAACTTACAATGTGCCCTCGATTTTCTGTTTCTCGTCTCTCGAGCAATTTCTCCCTGTTCACTCTGCCAGTTCTTCTCAGCATTTTTGTACGTTATTATCATAAAACCCACAGTCATTCTTTCCTCTAATTTCATCAAGTTTAGCTCCCTTACTCTCTCCTCATAGGACATACCCCCTTAGCTTCGAGACTGATCTCATTGCAAACTTCTGCTATTTCTTCAGTTTCTTGACATACTTGACAAGGTGTGGGATCCTTACTCGTATGAACCTAACGCATTTCATAAACAGTGTTACGAATGGTTCCTTGCCTAAGCTTTAGACAACTAGTTTTATATATGCCAGACATGCATTTCCTGCAACAGTTATTTGGTTGATCTGCGCATCGGGCGATATGTTGGGTACCATGCTAACTCCAAGATCTTTCATACTGAATAAGGTTTGTAGCCTTTACCTTCCTAACCTGTACTCCATCTGTGGTCTTCTTTGTTCATCCGCAATATTCATAGTTTTCCACTTGCTGAAATGAATTCTAGGAGCCACTGATAGATCAAACCTGATCTTTCCTGGTTTTTCCTAGTCTCCACCTGCTTGTATTCTCCTCGTAAGAACATAAGAATGGAGGAATACTGCAGAAGCCCTACTGGCCCATACAAGGCAGATCTTTCTCAAAACCAACTATTCCCACCCATTTGTGTCTTATCTTTTCCCAGGCTTCCCAAGAATTGCCTTAAATACCTCAGGTACTAATCAAACTCGGATCTTTTCACTCATATGTTTGTCTAATCCCTTTCTGAAACTACCCAAACTTCCCAAGGTCTTAGCTTTTATTATCCTGTTTGGAAGACAGTTCCAAGCATCGACTACTCTGTTAGAAAACCAGTACTTACCTACGTTTTTTTTTTAAACCTAAATTTATCTTAATTGAAACCGTTATTTCAGGTTCAAACTTGATTCGATATCCTTAGAATTGTATTTGCATTGCCTTTTTTTATGCCCATCATCCACTTATATACCTCAAGAATATCTCCTCTCACTCTTCGTCTCTCAGTAAAGTGAAGGTTCAAGACTATCTTTCTATTCTCCTGCGAGAGATTCCATATAGAGTGTATTAATTTTGTTTTCCACATCATCCGTGAATAGGAATACCTCTGACTCTATCCCTTCAGGTATGTCGTTCACGCATACAGGAAATAGTATAATGTGTGTGTGTGTGTGTGTGTGTGTGTGTGTGTGTGTGTGTGTGTGTGAGTGTGTGTGTGAATATCTGTCTGTTTTTCTGTCTCTGTTTTTGCAAGTCTATCTACTTTTCTGTCTACTTGTGTTTCTGTCTATTTTGTTTGCAGCACTGTGTCTGATTTCCAATCTGTCTGTTTGTCCGACTTGCATTCACTTGCATTTCCGTCTCGCTGTCTGCTTCTCTGCATGCTTACTAGCCTCTATCTCTGTCTGCATGTTTGTCTGTCTGACTGCCTTTCTGTCTGCTTGTCAGCTTCTCTGTCTGCCTATTTTTCAGCCTGTTTGCCTTTCTGTTTATCTCTATATCAATTTTCCTATTTGTTGGTATGTCTGCCTTTTCGCCTATCTGTTTGTCTTTCTTCTTGTCTGCATGTCTGTCTGATTATCTGTCATGTCACAAATCAGACATCTTAAGTTGGGGAAGAAATATTACAGAAATTAGACCTATTAAAAATCACGCAAGATCGTGCAGAAAAAAATACGAGATTTTATGAGCTGTTTAAGGATTTTTATGTTACAAGACAAGAAAGAAAATAGCAATCCTCCCCGAGTGCCACACATACTGCAGGCTGCCCGAGTGCCACACATACTGCGGGCTGCTCAGTGCCACATATACTGCAGGCTGCTCAGTGCCACATATACTGCAGGCTGCTCAGTGCCACACATACTGCAGGCTTCTCATTGTCAAACATACTGCAGGCTTCTCAGTGCCAAACATACTGCAGGCTGCTCAGTGCCAAACTCATGCGACAGTTCGGCAGCTGGTCCCTGGAGAGGTGCAGTCTACCTGTCAGCTTCAGTCACTGATATAATATTTATGGGGGAGCACTAAATCCGACGGGGGTTCACACAGAACCCGCGTAATGGGAAGGAATCAAACTTGATCCCAGGACCACCTCAGGCACTCATGTTACTTGCTCTATCTCGTTTCCAGCCTGAGTGATAAAAACAAGAGGTTGGCTTCCTTCGTTTGTCACAGTTCTCTTTACTAACGTTTCTACTGATAAGGCAATAAATATTCCGAGACAGAGACTCACCGATAACCATGACCTCCCATTACCTCTTCTGGATTTCATCAGTCTAGTGAAGTCTTGTGTTAATTTTAACCTCTTCAAGTATCAGTACAACTTCTACAAACAAAGCTTTGGGATAGCAATGGGTAGCCAGCTCGGTTCTGTGTTCGCCAACCTCTTCATGGAGAACCTGTCTACCGAGAAATTTAGCGTTTCCTGGCTAAGATACGTTGACGATATCTTGGCTTTCTATCCCAGACGTTTCAATATCCAGTACCTTCTCAACAAGAGTGATGATATCGAGCCATCAATAAAGTTTACAATGGAACTTGAAAAAGATGGCAAACTTCCCTTCCTCGAAGTGCTCCTGTGCAGGTCTCCCGACAGCGGCAACCTGCTCTTCAAAGTGAACAGACAACCTATCAACAATAACGATCTTATACACTTCTTTACACACCATGACACCCGCACTAAAAAAGATGTCCTTATTGGCTTCTTCCTAAGAGCTCTTCGCATCTCCAGCCCTTGTGTCCTTGAGGAGTGCACCTATATAGCACAAACCTTCACATGTCTTCAGTTTTCTCTTTTCTTCATCCGGGATTGCAGGCTCAAGGCACAAGCTATCCTCAACAAAATGTCCATGGTAGTACTCTAAGCAGTTCTTAGTGCTCCCATGTAGTGAAGTTGCCAAGAATACCTGTTAGGTACTTGTTAGACGCAACATCAATATTTCCAATGTAAACACATCCTCTATCGTAGATCTCACCATGAAATGTAGTCCCAGACCTCTAAGTTCCATAGCAGACGTCTACACCATACCCTATGGATACTGTCCCAAGAAACATGTCGGGATAACAGGCAGAACTCTTTCGGTCCTCCTCAACGAACATCGAAACGCTAGCAACAGAGACGACTTAACGTACTCCTGTGTCCTCCACAGGAACTCCAAGGGATGTAGATGAATGGTTCAGAGAATCGACAAATTGATAAATTAGACACACTTGGGTATCTTTAATGAGGAAACGTTTCGCCACGCAGTGGCTTCATCAGTCCATACAAAGGAGAATGATGAAGAACAGGAAGAATTTGATGTAATCAGTACCTCAACCTTGAATGAATGTGATCAGTCCATCAATCTTGAAAAGAATACAGCATGCGTGCGAAGAAGTGGATTATATACTGTAGGTACCTCTCCTGCCTACAGTATATAATCCGTTCCAAGGGATATTTGATGAATTGGAATGAGATACATCTCGTGTTCACAGAACAAGATCTTAGACGCCGACGATATCTAGAAGCCTCACTAATCGCCGTCACCGACGCCATAGAACATAATACTGGAAGATACAAAATTACAGAAATATTAGCTTACATAATACTCAACCAGGCAAAGCACCACTAGCCTATCAACACAGGAATCACATGACCTCATTTTCTATCTGTCCTCATTTCAAAGATGTCATTTTCGGATCACCATGTGTCACTCACACCACACTCTCCGCCTGTATATACATTATCATTTTAATCTGTGTGTGTTAGAAGTGATCAAGGTTCCAGGACCGAAACGTTTTCTGATAAATATGTCTTAGTGTTTGCTCGTATCTTTTTAAATCGGTACTATTCTTGTAAACTACTGGTGTTACTCTGCTGCCACTGATCAGTGTACCAGTGGCTATACTTCTAGTTGCATCTAGTTCTACTTCTGGACACTGTGGTGCAGGTGAACACTCGCTACTGCTATGACTACTTCTACGTACATCTACTACTATTGTTAACCTGGTTGGTTTGTTACCAACTGATAGTCTTGAAGTAGTTACTGAACATACATCAGAAATCAATTGATTTCAGTTTGCCCCAGCATAGTATGTAGTTAAATCCTGTACTTGGAAAGTGCTTATCTAGCTGGTTCATAAATGACTGTACTGTACTGTACTGTACTGTACAGATTACTGCGGCATCTACTTGAGTATACTTATTGAGAAATGTAGAGATTTCATAATAACCTGAGTGATATGTCAAGGGATTTTATTAATGAAAATAAGATACCAGACATATTAAGCAAATATTCTAAATTTGCTTGCAACAGATAAGACAACTTGTAAATATATATTCAGATGTACTGCTGCTAGCCCCCTTTGGGGCTTAGTTCTTAGAGCTTTTGTGTATCTATATGCTCTTGCGCTGCTGTCGACGTGATGGATATAGAGGTGTACAGTAAACCAGCAGTTTTGACAATAAAATCTGATCTTACAACTTCACGAGGTAGTTTTGTCCATTCTGCAGTAATTTTGTTTGCAAATAAAAGATAATTTACAACTTCTGAAGTGGAAATTTCACTACAGTATTTTGAGTAATGGACTCAAAACCTTGAGTGCTTTGAGTCTTTCTTCACATTGTTTGTTTTTTCACCTGTTATGAGCTTGGTTGCTCTTCCCCGTACCTTTTCCAATACATCTTTGTCTTTCAAATAATTTAGAGTAAAAAACTGAACAGTATATTCAAGACGAGATCTAACAAGCACATGAGAGAAAGTCAGTATGGTGTCTGTTGCTTTGTCATTGTAATTTATAGTTTCTGATGATTACACCAACGCCTTTTTCTTCACCTGTTTTTGTTTTGTATTGATGTTTGAGACTAATGTATTCAAAATGCGCTTATTTTAACTTTGAAGCTCATCTTCCACGTCTAGACCACAGCGATTACCTGTTGTTATCACTCTCATTACTTAAATAATCTTCCTTGGCTACGGCACTTTGACCCAATTTTTGTGTCATCTGTAAATTTTTGTGTCTTTTATGTTACCCATGTCACGAGATCATTTATGCACAATTATAAAAAAATTTGCACCAAGAACTGATCATTGAATTACACTACTTCTTATTCTGCCCAGCAGTGTTCTGTGGGGTACCTTGTTGTATGTCTTTCGGAAATCTAGACATGATGCATCAGCTGGGGCTTTTTTTTCTTAGTTTTTGTATATACAGTTAAAAATTCTAGTAAGTTACTCAAACATGATCTTTTGTTCTTAAATCTGTGCTGATTTCCGGTTTAGATTCACTTTCCAGTTATGATCCCCAGTTCCCTGAATCAGAAATTTCCACTCTTCTTAATTCATTTTCCCGTTTTGGCTACCCTTCCCATTTCATAGACTGCCTTCTCAAGTACTAAACGGAATTTCTTCTCTCCCAAATTCTCTACTCCTGGGAACTCTCCTGTCCTCTGCCTTCCCTACATTTCCGGTCTTTCTAATCTCAACAACTCTCTTCGTTCCTTAGACATCAAACATACTTTCCACCAGACTAACACTCTTCGTACTAATCTAGTGCTTTGAAGAAACTGGCCGATCTCTTTCTGACAGACTTAGGGAGCACGAAAGTAGTGTTAGGCTTGCCTTTTTTTGTTATTTAGTTGAGGGCACAAGTAATACTCCCTTTTTTTAAAATATCTGGGTAATATTTGCTAGTTTCCAGTCTTTGGCACCTAACCTTATAACGACTTTTTTTAACGTTATTGTTAACGAGAAATAAGCTATTTGATACTGACAGTCTTCAATATCACTAGTTGGCAATATATCTGATCCACTTGATTGTTTAATATTCCGCTTCTTCATGCATTTAACAGGCGAGATGTACTTAATTCGTTAATATTTATTTTGTCAGAGGCTAGATGTACTTAATTCGTTAATATTTATTTTGTCAGAGGCCTGGACATGTTGGTGTCATACTCAATTTTATATATTGACCTGATGGCGGAGTTGTTAGTTATCCTTCTGTTCTCGTTAGATAAAGATACTCTCGTTGCTCTAATTTATTTTTTGTTCCCTGATCTATATGAAGAATTCTTTTGGATTACCTTTGATGCTTTGGGCAATTCGCCTTTCAAATATCAGTTTAGAATTTTTTATTTTTCTCTTGTTTCCTCTGTGTAACCCTCCCCTCCTCTTAAAAGCAGACATATTTCAGTGAAGACTGTCACAAGGTTGACTGTTTACGACACTGTTTCTTAGTAAGAGCAAGATCTAGTATACTGTTTGTTCGGCTAGGAGATATATCAGTTGGTGTTAGAAAGTAGTCCTTAATCATACTGGCAACTCTGACGGCCGCTTCATCGCCTGATAGATCGTTCCAATTTTGGATTGGCTCGTTAAAGTCAGACTAATATTTCTTCTTATTTGGTACATACTGCCATAATATCGTCATACAAAAGGGCGTCAGTCTCCTGGTTTTGTTATGGGGGGACGATATCAAATACTGAATGCTATTTTTTTCCTCAGTGAAGTGGATTTTCACATATACTAAGTTATACCATAATACATCATTCTTTTGCATTTTGTCGCATGGACATCGTTGTTAACGTACAAGGGTCACTCTACAAACTTTTTTATGAATGCAAGATTTATTAAAAAGAACTGCAACCGGTGAAGGTTATTTCTGCTCCCATATGGATGAATAAACCATGATTCACCCAGAGCAATAATATCCAGACGCTCTGATAACACTGGTCATCAAAGAAAAAAAAATGTCAAAGACTCTTTAAGTATTTAGGGTATTTTGGGGTTGCTGAATTCGAAAATGACAGTAGGCTTTTCAAATTGGCTCTAGTTTGTGTGATATTACATACCTGCTTTCAATTAACAAAGAACTTATCCGTAACTAGTGTATTTGTAAATGTAGTGACAGTTTGTATGTACAGATAATTTTAGAATTTTATTTTTAAATGATTCAATATTTAACGAAAGATGTTGTATCAACAACGATCACGTGACAAAAATATAACCTTTATTTTATAATTTTTTTCCAGATAAACATGAGTTCTTCACGAATGCATTTTGTTACATTTGTGGCAAATACTCTTTGCAAAAATATTACAAAAACATCACAGATTTTGGAGTGGCGCTTGGAGAGCAAGACAAGTCTTGGGCTCCCCATATGGTTTGCAGAACCTGTGTAGAATGCTTATGACAGTGGAAATATAGGCAAAGGAAAATTTTCAACTTCGGTGAGTCTATGGTGTGGAGAGAGCTGAAAAAGCACCACGATGATTGTTATTTCTCTCTGGTGAATGTGGAAAGTTTCAGTCAATACAAGAAAGTCAAGTAGGAATATCCTGATTTGGAGTCAACAAGGAGACCTGTGCCACACATCGAAGACGTTCCTATACCAGTGTTTACAACACTAACACAGGTGATAGCAGTGGAAGTGAAGTAAGCATTTCAACAGTAGTTCTAGCAAGAAGAACTCAATGATCTGATACGTGACCTCAGTCTGTCAAAGCAACATCTGAACTTTTAGCATCCAGACTAAGAGATACGAACTGTCTTCAACAAGAAGTTAAAATAACAGCTTATCGGACAAGAGAGGTTGAACTCTTCCTTACTTCGGCCAAGATGAAGAACTTGTATACTGCAGTATGATCCTTGGACTTCTTCTAATGGGACTTGAATATCGACCAGGAGATTGGCGGCTGTATCTTATTGCACAGTGGTAACCAATACGCATGTCCTCCAACTGCTCACTCAACAAAACTGCTGATGACCAACATAGAGGAAAATCATACTACAACGTTTTCATATGCAGTAATTAGTAATATTTAAATGATCTTACTATGTTAATTTGTCAATGTATAGAATGAAGTGCTAATATGTATTACATGATTTGACTTTACCATGACCTAAAAATTTTTTTCAATGCGATTTGTAAGCTACACCAGCCTGATCAATATATTTTTCATATCTTTTGTATTTTTGAGTGGGATACCAAATTCATCAACTAGAGCTAATCAAGCAAAACTGATGACATATTCGGAATAAGCACCATAAACTTACCCTAAGATCGGCCAACAAACGAGTGTTGACCGATGTAATGCGTATACGGATACTTCGCTGCAAGCCTTCATGTGGAAAACTTATAATTCACCCAGTTCGTCTCCCACAGCTGGTGAAATTAGGTTAAAGGTCTCACTGGTAACCTGACTAGTAGTGATGAGCTGTCCAGCTGATCTTCCCCACCCTAATCCTCCTGATACTCCCTTCTAGCCTTACCTTCTCCGACGCATGTAGCCTCTATTGCAAGATATATCTTCATCTTGTGCTACTCACGTCGCTTAAATGAAGTCCGTCTTGCCTAAACAAGCTTCCGTAATTACTGAAATTGTTCCGCGGTTCTATATATTCTTGAGCGTCGTCCTTATCACATAAATCTTCAAGTTTTTGATTTAGAGCCATGATTATACTGGGTGTGTGGGCGTCTACAGTATACCTCTGTGGTAGTCCTGCACATACTAGTCTCCTTCTGTTGTATTTAAATTTCTCTATAATTCCTTTATATATAATAATAATCTCCCGATTTACTTAAAATCTGCAAACGTATTTAATATATCATTGATCCCGCACCTGGTCCACATATCCTCCTTCTGAACTTATTTCTACAGCAGAATTCTTTGTCATCTTATCTTACAAGTGAGTCTTCCAACAACAATGCCTGAGGTTCTTCCTGGGAAGATTGGTGAGACATGCCCAGGTATGGATCCGTTAGCAAATCGAGTGTTGACGTGTACTTGGCTCTGTGAAGACCTGTTTGCGCGCTCTCTAGAACTGAAGCAAGATGCCCTCCATCGAGCAACTTTACCAACAGCTTAAGGAAGAATTGAGGATGGCGAATATGGAAATTCGGCGACTGACCGAGGAAAACAAAAAGATTCGTAGTAGTCCTCCTGTTTCGAGTCCTCAGGTCAAGAAGGGAAACTGGTCAGTGGCTGGACAGCAGGGAAAGAAGTTGACGATCAAGAAGACGAATGGAAAGGTAGAAACGATGAAGAAGAAAGAGACTGCCGTGGAAACTGTTGTGGAAACATCTAATACATTCTCAGTGCTACCCGACGAATGTGAGTCGACTACTGGGAACGTCACGACGAACGACACCAAGGAAGGTACGAATATTGTTGTTGTTGGGGATAGCCAAGTAAGGTATATGGATAGGGGGTTCTGCTTGAAGGACAGGAGTAGGAGACAGAGAGTTTGCTTTCCTGGGGCTGGGATGGAGGATATTGTTAGCCGTCTGGATGACATCATGAGAGGTAATGGGAGTAATCCTATTATCTGTCTCAGTGCTGGAGGCAACGATGTTGGCAGACGTAGGAGTGAAGACCTGATTAGCAGGTATAGGTCAGCAATAGAAATAATTAGGAGTAAGGGTGGGAACCCTCTCATATGTGGTATTTTGCCAAGGAGGGGAGTTGGAAATGAATGGTTGTCCAGGGCAATTGGTGTCAATTGGTGGCTGGACAAATACTGTAAGGAAAATGCGGTAACATTCATTGACAACTGGGACCTCTTCTATGGCAGAAATGACATGTATGCCAGGGATGGGGTTCACTTATCTAGGTGTGGGGTGGGAGCACTGGCAACTGCAGTGGAGGGAGCAGTTAGGACTTTAAACTAGGAGTAGTTAGTGGTATGGGTTTTGGCAGGAAAACAGTGAAGTCCCAGTGTAGTAATATTACGAGTTCTAGGGGAACTAGTAATAATAAGAACGAGGTAGATATTGAAAAGCCAGGGACCTTGGGTGATAAGGACAGTAATAGGTTTAGTGGAAAAATAGAAATGAGCAGGAAGGGTAAAGAGAAAGGAGAGTCTTTCAATGTTTATTATGCTAATTGCCGTAGTGCTAGGAATAAGATGGACGAGTTGAGATTAGTTGCTAGTGCAGGTAACATTGATGTATTTGCCTTAACTGAGACGTGGTTTAATTCAAAAAGTCGGGACATGCCTGCGGAATGTCATATTCAGGGTTTTAAATTGTTCCAAGAAGATAGAAGTATTGGGAAGGGGGGTGGGGTGGCATTGTATGTCCGAGATCGCTTGAACTGTTGTATAAAAACGGGTATTAAGTCTGAAGTAACACATACAGAGTCTGTTTGGATAGAATTTTCAGAGGGGCATGAAAAACTGATTTTAGGAGTGATATACCGTCCCCCAAGCTTAGATAGGGACCAAGGGAAACTACTATGGGAGGAAATTGTTAAGGCCACAAGGCACGATAATGTAGTAATTCTAGGAGACTTTAACTTTAGTCATGTTGATTAGAATTTCTTGACTGGGAATTTAGAATCATACGACTTCTTAGAAGTATTTCAGGATTGTTTTTTGAAGCAGTTTGTGACAGAACCTACAAGGGGAAATAACCTGCTTGACTTAGTTATGGCAAACAATGAATCCCTTGTTAATAATTTAGAAATTTCAGAGGAACTGGGTGCTAGCGACCACAAACCACAAGCATTGAATGGAAGTACGATAGTAGCGATAACTCAGTAACAGTCCCAGATTTTCGCTTAGCAGATTACGATGGGCTTAGAGAACACTTATCATCTGTTGACTGGGGTAACGAAGAGAGCTATCAATATGACAGTTTTCTGAACACTATACATGCTGCTCAAAGAGCGTTTATCCCATATAAAGAAATTAGATCAAATAGAAATGACCCAAAATGGATGAATAATAGGCTCAAATATGTACTAGGGCATAAGAAAGGAATTTATAGGCGTATCAAAAGAGGTGAGGGTCATCTTATGAATCAGTATATTGACATTAAGAGGGACATTAAAAAGGGGATAAGAAAAGCTAAAAGGGACTATGAAATTAAAGTTGCTAGGGATCCTAAAACTAACCCAAAAAGTTTTTTCCAGGTCTATAGAACAAAAGTTAGAGATAAGATAGGTCCCCTTAAAAATAACTATGGGCACCTTACTGACAAAGAGAATGAAATGTTCTTGATTTTAAATAATTATTTTCTCTCAGTTTTTACACAGGAAGACACTAACAATATTCCAGTAATTCATTTTTACAGTGGGCTAGAAGAAAATAAATTATGTAACATCACAGTCATTAGTGAGATGGTTGTGAAGCAGATAGATAGACTGAAGCAAAATAAGTCGCCGGGCCCTGATGAGGTTTTTTGAAGGGTTCTTAAGGAATGCAAAATGGAACTCTGTGAACCATTAACTAATATTTTTAATTTATCTCTTCAAACAGGTGTAGTGTCTGATATGTGGAAGATGGCTAATGTAATTCCTATTTTTAAAACAGGGGACAAGTCGTTACCGTCAAATTACCGCCCAATAAGCCTGACCTCAATTGTAGGCAAATTACTAGAGTCAATTATAGCTGAGATTATAAGAAGCTATCTCGATAAGCATAGCTTGATTAATGATACTCAGCATGGATTCACAAGAGGCCGGTCTTGTCTAACTAATTTATTAACTTTCTTCAGTAAAGCTTTTGAGGCTGTTGACCACAATAAAGAATTTGATATTATTTACTTAGATTTTAGTAAGGCTTTTGATAGAGTTCCGCACCATAAACTGTTAAAGAAAGTGGTAGCTCATGGCATTGTCGGAAAAGTGCTCTCGTGGATCGAGTCATGGCTCACTGACAGGAGAGTGTCCATAAATGGGGTTAAGTCCGAGTGGGGATCTGTAACAAGTGGCGTTCCACAGGGATCAGTCTTGGGCCCGTTGTTGTTTATAATATATATCAATGATCTTGATGAGGGAATTACTAGTGATATGAGCAAATTCGCCGATGACACAAAGATAGGTAGGATAATTGATTCAAACGTAGATGTTATGGAACTTCAGGAGGATTTAAACAAACTCTATTCTTGGTCAGAAAAGTGGCAGATGCAGTTCAATGTAGATAAATGCAAGGTTCTGAAGCTTGGGAGTGCCCATAACCCTAATACTTATAAGTTAAATGATGTAGAACGTAGCCATACAGATTGCGAAAATTACTTGGGGGTTATGGTGAGCAGCAACCTTAAACCAAGACAGCAATGCCTAAGCGTACGTAATAAGGCAAATAGATTACTGGGATTTATATCAAGAAGTGTAAGCAACAGAAGTCCAGAGGTCATACTGCAGCTTTATACATCATTAGTAAGGCCTCACCTAGATTATGCAGCTCAGTTCTTGTCTCCGTATTACAAAATGGACATAAATTCGTTAGAAAACATTCAGCGTAGGATGACTAAATTAATACATAGCATTAGAAATCTTCCTTATGAAGAAAGATTGAAGACTCTTAAGTTACATTCACTTGTTAGACGAAGAATGAGGGGAGACCTGATCGAAGTGTATAAGTGGAAGATAGGTATTAATAAAGGGGATATTAATAAGGTCTTGAGGATGTCTCTCCAAGAGAGAACCCGCAGTAATGGATTTAAATTAGATAAGTTTAGATTTAGAAAGGACATAGGAAAGTATTGGTTTGGAAATAGGGTAGTTGATGAGTGGAACAGTCTACCTAGTTGGGTTATTGAGGCTGGGACTTTGGGTAGTTTCAAATCTAGGTTGGATAAGTACATGAGTGGGAGGGGTTGGATTTGAGTGGGACTTTCAAATCAGAACTTATTTCTTGGGTGGCATTGAAAATTGGGTTGGGCAAATGTTTTGTTAGTGGGATGATTTGTGAAGGACCTGCCTAGTATGGGCCAGCAGGCCTGCTGCAGCGTTCCTCCTTTCTTATGTTCTTATGTTCGAGTCTTGTTTGGCTGAGTAATGTTCTTAAATGCAACAAGTGCATTTGAAGTATTCCTACTTTTCACAAATATAAACTGGTAGTAGCCTTCCTTGCAGTAATTCGGGACGGCAATCCATCCTTACCGTAAAATTCCACCAAATTTCTCATGTACGCCGAGCTACAAGTAACCTGAGCGAAGTTCGCTTCCAGTTTGTCCACTGAGTGCTACGGTGCGTCAGTTTTCTGCTCATTTTTCTTAGCCTGATTGAGAGCTAAACTGTTATAATGACAAAACAAACACTTCTCCTGAACATCAGCGTCAACGGATTCAAAAAAAATCCTAAGGGGAAAATGGCGGGCACAGCTAGAGCAATGATATCATTCCACAACATCTATTTAAGCGAGCTAGCACACTTTGGGACATCCGTACACTACAGGGACTAGAAAGAGAGAGAGAGAGAGAGAGAGAGAGAGAGAGAGAGAGAAAGAGAAAGGCAAGAAGGCGTAGAAGACAAGAACAAATGTTCATGTAGGTTTGCCAAGACGCGTCCTGGTCCGGGTCTTCTCCATGAAGTGACCCGACACACATACACAGAACACAGATGAAGCAGACTGTACCATGTCTTGCGCTGAATTATCCCAACAAGTTTAGCGCTTAACATGATTTATTTATTTACCTAATTATATAGTACGAAGCATTCTATAGTAGGACACCGGGACTTCTTGTATATATTATTTCCATGTTTTAATTATTATTATTATTATTATTATTATTATTATTATTATTATTATTATTATTATTATTGTAACTATAATTAGTAGTAATAGTATTAATAGTAGTAGTAGCAGTGTTAAATTAGACACATGTGCAACTCTTGGGTATCTTTCTTGAGGAAACGTTTCGCCACACAGTGGCTTCATCAGTCCATACAAAGAATAAACTTGAAGAACAGGAGGAGAATGAGGTAATCAGTCCATCAATCTATTCAAGATTGATGGACTGACCACATCGACTCAAGGTTGAGGGACTGATTACCTTATTCTCCTCCTGTTCTTCAAGCTTATCCTTCGTATGGTCTCAAAACTCCAGCCCGTCGCGCTAGCCACTAGACCAGCTAGCCACAATAAGATTCATCCAACTAGGTATATATACCTAGTTGGATGAATCTTATTGTGGCTAGCTGGTCTAGTGGCTAGCGCGACGGGCTGGAGTTTTGAGACTCTATGACCGCGGGTTCAATCCCGGCCGGGGGTATGGTTTATCCTTCGTATGGACTGATGAAGCCACTGTGTGGCGAAACGTTTCCTCAATAAAGATACCCAAGAGTTGCACATGTGTCTAATTTAGCAACATGTCGGTTCTTTGAACCATTCATCTACAGTAGTAGTAGTGATAATAATATTGGTAGTAATAGTAGGAAAAGTAATAGTATTTGTTGTAGCAATAGCAATAATAGTAGTAGTAATTGTAACAGCATCAGTAGCAGCAGTAGTAGCAGTAGTAATAGTAGTAGTAGTAGTAGTAGTAGCAGCAGCACTAGTAGCAGGAGTTGTTATAGTAGTAGTAGTAGTAGTAATAGAAGTAGTAGCACTAGTAATAGTAGTATTAGTGACACAAATCAGCTCACTGCTGACATAAATCAGGTCATTACTGACTGACATAAGCCAGCTCACAGCTGACATAAGTCAGCTCACTGCTAATTCAGGTCATCTCACTACTGACATAGGTCAACTCACTATTGAAACAAGTGTACTCACTACTAGCAAAGGTTAGCTCACTACTGACACAGACCAGCTCACTAATGACACAGATCAGCTCACTAATGACACAGACCAGCTCACTACTGACACAGATCAGCTCACTAATGACACAGATCAGCTCACTACTGACACAGATCAGCTCACTACTGACACAGATCAGCTCACTACTGACACAGATCAGCTCAGTACTGACACAGATCAGCTCACTACTGACACAGATCAGCTCGCTACTGAAACAAATCAGCTCACTACTGACATATCAGCTCACTACTGACACAGATCAGCTCACTACTGATACAGATCAGCTCACCACTGACACAGATCAGTTCATTACTGACACAGATCAGCTCACTACTGACACAGATCAGCTCACCACTGACACAGATCAGCTCACTACTGACACTAATCAGCTTACTACTGACATACATCAGCTCACTACTGACACAGATCAGCTCACTACTGAACAGATCAGCTCACTACTGACACAGCTCAGCTCACTACTGACACAGATCAGCTCACCACTGACACAGATCAGCTCAATATTGACACAGATCAGCTCACTACTGACACAGATCAGCTCACCACTGACACAGATCAGCTCACTACTGACACAGCTCAGCTCACCACTGACACAGATCAGCTCACTACTGACACAGCTCAGCTCATTACTGACACAGATCAGCTTACTACTGACACAGATCAGCTCACTACTGACACAGCTCAGCTCACTACAGACACAGATCAGCTCACTACTGACACAGATCAGCTCACCACTGACACAGATCAGCTCACTACTGACACAGCTCAGCTCATTACTGACACAGATCAGCTCATTACTGTCACAGATCAGCTCACTACTGACACTAATCAGCTTACTACTGACACAGATCAGCTCACTACTGACACAGATCAGCTCATTACTGACACTAATCAGCTCACTACTGACACAGATCAGCTCACTACTGACACAGATCAGCTCATTACTGACACTAATCAGCTCACTACTGATACAGATAAGCTCACTAATGACACAGATAAGCTTACTACTGACACAGATCAGCTCACTACTGACACAGGTCAGCTCACTAATGACACAGATCAGCTCACTACTGACACAGATCAGCTCACTAATGACACAGATCAACTTACTACTGACACAGATCAGCTCACTAATGACACAGATCAGCTCACTACTGACACAGATCAGCTCACTACTGACACAGATCAGCTCACTAATGACACAGATCAGCTCACTACTGACACAGATCAGCTCACTAATGACACAGATCAACTTACTACTGACACAGATCAGCTCACTAATGACACAGATAAGCTCACTACTGACACAGATCAGCTCACTACTGACATAGATCAGCTCATTACTGACACAAATCAGCTCACTACTGACACAGATCAGCTCACTACTGACATAGATCAGCTCACCACTGACATAGATCAGCTCATTACTGACACAGATCAGCTCACTACTGACACAGATCAGCTCACTACTGACACAGATCAGCTCATTACTGACACAGATCAGCTCACTACTGACACAGATCAGCTCACTACTGACACAGATCAGCTCACTACTGACACTAATCAGCTTACTACTGACACAGATCAGCTCACTACTGACACAGATCAGCTCACTACTGACACAGATCAGCTCACTACTGACACAGATCAGCTCACTACTGACACAGATCGGCTCACTACTGACACAGATCAGCTCACTACTGACACAGATCAGCTCACTACTGACACAGCTCAGCTCACTACTGACACAGATCAGCTCACTACTGACACAGATCAGCTCACCACTTAAAACCACTGAAAACTCTACCTCCCCCGGCCACATCTGGATCTTCCTCACTCCTCAAAGGTGTTGTACCTCCCTCCCCAATGCAAGAAGTCACTGCATCTCTCTCTCCATCGACATTCAACAATTTCTCAAACTATTCCCTCATCTTTAAAGTTTTGTAACTTCGAATCAATTGGCTAACTTTTTATACTCTTTTGTTTTTAACTATTAAATCTCTCTGCTTCAGTGGCTTTCTCGGCTTATTGATCTCGCACCTAAATTTTTTCTTGTTCTCAGGAAAGTTTATTGAAGAATACTTTCCTATTGTCTCATTAGCTCTCCCTCTGCGCTCCCTTACCACCCTTTTAACCTTCTACTTTCCGTATATCGTACCCTAAATATCTCCTTCAATTTGTATATTTTTACCTCTCTCTAACCTATCGATAACATTCTCTTTGTACCTCATGGTACAAATAATGGCTCGATATATCTGTCGCTCCTCTAAAAATTATGCACATCCAGAAGTCTACCCGTCAACCTTTTATCTACTAACACATAGTCAAACAAACTGCTATCATCATTCTTCTTATGGTGTACGTATCTTCTTTTTCTTTAAATGAGCATTACTTATTACCAAATATCTTTCTATACAAAGCGTAATTAGAGGCTCTCCCTATTATCATTTATCCTTGGCACTACGAAGTTACCTACTACGTCGTCTACAACAGTTTCTCCCACTGTAGTATTTAGGTCTGCTGCAACAGTTATTTTCTCACTGAGTTTTAATCGCCTCGCCTCGTGGGAAGCAAGTCAAAATTTAGGACGCTTTTAAGCACTGGACCAAATAATCCTACAAACATAATGTTCGTAGCGACACTAGACATGGTTCACGATGCAAGGACATACGTGGCTGTGGTAAGCTCAGATCTTATTTCATTCGGCACCTGTGACCAGCGGGGTCCCACAGGGGTCAGTCCTAGGACCAGTGCTGTTTCTGGTATTTGTGAACGACACGACGGAAGGAATAGACTCCGAAGTGTCCCTGTTTGCAGATGACGTGAAGTTGATGAGAAGAATTCATTCGATCGAAGACCAGGCAGAATTACAAAGGGATCTGGACAGGCTGCAGACCTGGCCCAGCAACTGGCTCCTGGAGCTCAACCCCACCAAGTGCAAAGTCATGAAGATTGGGGAAGGGCAAAGAAGATCGCAGACGGAGTACATTCTAGGGGGCCAGAGACTACAAACCTCACTCAAGGAAAATGATCTTGGGGTGAGTATAACACCAGGCACATCTCCTGAAGCGCACATCAACCAAATAACTGCTGTAGCATATGGG
>NC_091293.1:33771358-33806358 GCF_038502225.1 Cherax quadricarinatus | reverse complement strand
TATATATATATATATATATATATATATATATATATATATACCTAGTTGTACTCACCTAGTTGAGGTTGCGGGGGTCGAGTCCGAGCTCCTGGCCCCGCCTCTTCACTGATCGCTACTAGGTCACTCTCCCTGAGCCGTGACTGTGTCCCCTTGTTACTGTGTCCAATCTCTGGAACATCCTGTTTTTGTCCACCTTGTCAATTCCTCTCAGTATTTTGTATGTCGTTATCATGTCCCCCCTATCTCTCCTGTCCTCCAGTGTCGTCAGGTTGATTTCCCTTAACCTCTCCTCGTAGGACATACCTCTTAGCTCTGGGACTAGTCTTGTTGCAAACCTTTGCACTTTCTCTAGTTTCTTTACGTGCTTGGCTAGGTGTGGGTTCCAAACTGGTGCCGCATACTCCAATATGGGCCTAACGTATACGGTGTACAGGGTCCTGAACGATTCCTTATTAAGATGTCGGAATGCTGTTCTGAGGTTTGCTAGGCGCCCATATGCTGCAGCAGTTATTTGGTTGATGTGCGCTTCAGGAGATGTGCCTGGTGTTATACTCACCCCAAGATCTTTTTCCTTGAGTGAGGTTTGTAGTCTCTGACCCCCTAGACTGTACTCCGTCTGCGGCCTTCTTTGCCCTTCCCCAATCTTCATGACTTTGCACTTGGTGGGATTGAACTCCAGGAGCCAATTGCTGGACCAGTTCTGCAGCCTGTCCAGATCCCTTTGTAGTTCTGCCTGGTCTTCGATCGAGTGTATTCTTCTCATCA
Source organism: Cherax quadricarinatus (assembly GCF_038502225.1). NCBI lineage: Eukaryota > Metazoa > Arthropoda > Malacostraca > Decapoda > Parastacidae > Cherax > Cherax quadricarinatus. The sequence continues at coordinate 33,805,593 of NC_091293.1, read as the reverse complement.
ACTTCACGTCATCTGCAAACAGGGACACCTCAGAGTCTATTCCTTCCGTCATGTCGTTCACAAATACCAGAAACAGCACTGGTCCTAGGACTGACCCCTGCGGGACCCCGCTGGTCACAGGTGCCCACTCTGACACCTCGCCACGTACCATGACTCGCTGCTGTCTTCCTGACAAGTATTCCCTGATCCATTGTAGTGCCTTCCCTGTTATCCCTGCTTGGTCCTCCAGTTTTTGCACCAATCTCTTGTGTGGAACTGTGTCAAACGCCTTCTTGTGTGTGTGTGTGTGTGTTTCTGTATGTGTGTGTTAGGGCTTGTAGTATACTGTATAGCTGTGCTTTTAAAGGTAATAAGCTCTACTTATTGTGATGCATTTTTTTATTAACGCATTATTTTTTTATTAACGCATCGGCCGTCTCCCACCAAGGTAGGGTGTCCCGAAAAGGAAAAACTTTCAGCCTCATTCTCTCCATCACTGCCTTGACAGAGGAGCGCTTACGCTACAGTTATAAAACTGCAACATTAACATCCTTCCTTCAGAGAGCAGGCACTGTATTTGCCATCTCCAGGACTCAAGTCCGGCCTGCCGGTTTCCCTCAGTCCCCTCGTACATATTACTGTGCTCACTCTCCAACAACACGTTAAGTCCTAAAAAACATTTGTCTCCATTTGCTCCTATCTAACACGCTCACGCATGCTTGCTGGAAGTCCAAGCCCCTCGCACACAAAACCTCCTTTACCCCCTCCCTCCAACCTTTCCTAGGCCAATTGAAAAGTAATAGGCTGCGTTATTCATAAATTGTTTATTTGTTATACATCCAGAAACATAATAAAGTAAGAATATCGGTAGCCTCTCTAGCGCATCTGTACCAATTTATAACATTCTTTTATTAATGCGAGATGGTATAAGGATCCTGAGCATGCCTGCCTCTCTTGTTGAACGACCTTTACCCTGGCAGGACGTGTGAGCTGTTCTCTCCTACCCCCACACACTCACCCCTATCATACGTAAAGACTATTGATGTTGTATTAATATGGTGATGACCCACAGTTTGCTCGGACAAGGAAATCTGGTGATTATAAGGCAAATAGCTTACACACAAGAGTCTCTTCCCGTGAAACTACTTAGAGTTTCCTGCCAGCCTGGTCATTATTTTGTGTACTGGATTGTGTGTGCGCATTTTCTCTTGCCTGGAACTCAGGCGATTATCATGAAGGTTGCTCTTGCCCTATAACCTCCCTTATACGTTAAAAAAAAGGTGCTCTTGTAATACTATTTATTATTATTATTATGTGTTGTAGAAGAATAAACAGGACTTTTAGACTTTTGATTACTGCGTGACTGGTGTTTAAGGAATTTGATTAAATATGTTATGTAGTTGACAGTGACAGGCCGCTGCTAACGTAGCAGCATAGCAATCATATCACACATAATCACACACAGCTGAAGTGAGTGTACCTGAAGAAGGTACACCATATTAAATGAGGAGCCCAATGGAAAGGAAGGAGACAAAACTTATGCTAAGGCCCTATCAGTCCACCAAGCAAAGCCGAGGAATGTAAGGAAGAGCTGTTAGGAGCAGGAATAGCAGTAAGTTAGGGGGGAGACGGTAGAGAAGGTGACAGGTCCCATTCAGAGGCACGACCATGCCACCAAGAATTACAGGAAAAAATAAGAGTGACAATGGATATGTACAAACGGGACCCAGTGACACAGAGGGAAAGGCAATGGGAAGAGGAGAGGGAAAAGTCAGATGGCAGAAAGAAAAACAGGAGATTGAAAACATCATCAAAGAAATAGGCAGGGAGGATATGTCTGAGACAGCAAATTTTCAGAGAATAGGAAGGTACCTGAAGGGGAGAAATCGGCTGCTCAAACTGATTTTCAGAACAGAAATGGTGCAGAACAGGATCCTGCAAGAGAAACCACAGCTGAAGAAATCATCTACATACAAGAGAGTGTTCCTTGACCTCGACAGAACAAGAACAGAACGACAGCAGCTGAGGGAGAAGACACAGAAACGAAAGAAGCTAGGAAGAGAGACAAGGACAGAGTCCACAAAGGACAACCAAAGCTGGGCAGAGCAACAATTGCAAGCATTCACAGAGCCACCATCAGAACCCCACAGCCAAACATGCTATCCAAACACAAATCACAATCCACACTTACAGCCCCCATCAACAATATGCTATAGAATAGCCCAGCACACTAACTGGCCCCCCCCATCCCTACAGACCCTAGAAAACACAGTTTTGGAGAGTTAACTCAATTTATGGTACACCAACACTGATGGAATAACGAATAAGTGGGAGGAATGACACGAAAAAATTACAAAGACATCATGGACTTCATAGCTCTCACCGAAACGAAACTCACAGGATTTATAACAGATGCCATCTTTCTAACGGGATATCAGATCCTAAGGAAAGACAGAGGGAACAGAGGGGCTGGAGGAATGGCACTGCTCGTCAAAAACCAATGAAATTTTGACGAGCTGGAGACAAGAGGCAGAGGAGAAGCAAGAGACTAGATAATAGGAACACTTCGGTCTGGAGGTCCCAAGGTCCCACCACAGAACAGCAGGAGGCAAAGGCAAGAGTATGATGAGAGTAACAGAGCGATGGCTGACACATTGACTGAAGTGGCCAGAAAACCTCATGCGAGCAGGGCAAATCTACTGATTGTGGAGTGACTTCAATCACAAAGAAATTAACTGGGAGTACTTGGAGCCACATGGGGGCCAAGAAATGTGGAGGGCTAAGATGATGGAGGTGGCACTGGAAAACCTCATTTACCAACATGTATGGGACACTACCAGAGAAAGAGGAGAGGATGAACCAGCAAGACTGGACCTAGTATTCACCTTGAGTAGTGCAGATATTGAGGACATCAGATATGAAAGACGCCTCGGGGCCAGTGATCACATGCTTCTAAGCTTCGAATACATGGTAGAATTACAAGCAGAGAGGGAAACAGGAAGGACAGGATGAATGAAGCCAAACTACTAGAGAAGGGACTACGCAGGCATGAAGAATTTCCTGCACGAGGGTCAGCGGGACAGAGCACTGGCAGGGAAGTAAATGAGATGATGAAATATGAGACAAAAATATACAAGGAAGCTGAGGAGAGGTTTGTACCCAAGGGTAACAGAAATAACGAGAAGGCCAGGATGAGCGCTTGGTTCACACAAAGGTGTAGAGAGGCCAAAACTAAATGTGCTAGAGAATGGAAGAAGTATAGGAGGCAAAGGACCCATGAGAATAAGGTGAGCAGTCGAAGAGCTAGAAATGAATATGCACAGGTAAGAAGGGAGGCACCAAAGACAATACGAAAGTGACATAGCAGCGAAAGCCAAATTTGACCCGAAGCTGTTGTACAGCCATATCAGGAAGACAACAACAGTCAAGGATTAGAAAATCAGGCTGAGGGAGGAAGGAGGAGAGATAACAAGAAATGACCGAGAAGTATGTGAGAAGCTCAACATGAGATTCAAAGATATGAAGAGGTTGCTAAGCGAGCTAGATACCTCAAAGGCGATGGGGCACGATAACATCTCTCTATGGGTTATGAGAGAAAGAGCAGAGGTGCTATATGTGTCACTATAAACAATCTTCAACGCATCTATCGAAACAGCAGGATTACCTGAGGTATGGAAGACAACAAATGTAGTCCCAATTTTTAAAAAAAGAGACAGACACGAAGCACTAAACTACAGACCAGTATGCAAAGTCATGGAGAAGATTATCAGGAGAAGAGTGGTGGAGCACCTAGAAAGCAATGAGCTTATCAACAACAACCAGCACGGTTTCAGGGATGGGAAATCACAGGGTGACAGCAGTAAGACAAGAGAGACAGAGGTGGGTAGAGTGCGTTTTCTTGGACTGTAAGAAAGCTTTTGACACAGTTTCACACAAGAGATTAGTGCAGAAGCTGGAAGACCCGGCGGGTATAACAGGGATTAGGGAAAACCTGTCGGAAAGAGAGACAGAGGTGGGTAGAGTGCGTTTTCTTGGACTGTAAGAAAGCTTTTGACACAGTTTCACACAAGAGATTAGTGCAGAAGCTTTTGACACAGTTTCACACAAGAGATTAGTGCAGAAGCTTTTGACACAGTTTCACACAAGAGATTAGTGCAGAAGCTGGAAGACCCGGCGGGTGTAACAGGTATTAGGGAATACCTGTCGGGAAGACATCAGCGAGTCATGATACGTGAAGAAGTGTCGGGGTGGGCGCCTGTGACGAGCGAGGTTTTACACGGGGTCACTCCCAGGGCCGGTGCTGTTACTGGTGTATGTAAAAGGAATGATAGAAGGAATAGACTCAGACGTGTCCCTGATTGCAGATGATGTGAAGTTGATGAGAAGAATTCAATAGTACGAGGACCAGGCAGAACTACAAAGAGATCTGGACAGGCTGCAGGACTTGTCTGGAAACTGGCTCCTGGAGTTCAACCCCATCAAGTGCAAAGTCGTGAAGATTGGGGAAGGGCAAAGAAGACCGCAGATGGAGTACAGTCTATGGGGCCAGAAACTACAAACCTCACTCAAGGCAAAGGATCTTAGAGTGAGTATAACACTGGGTACATCTCCTGAGGCGAACGTCAACCAAATAACTGTTGCAGCATATGGGCGCCAACCAACCCTAAGAATAGCATTCCGACATCTCAATAAGGAATCGTTCAGGACCCTCTACATCATGTATGTCAGGCTTATATTGGAGTATACAGCACCAGTTTGGAACCCACACCTAGATAAGCATGTAAAGAAATTAGAGAAAGTGCAAAGGTTTGCAACAAGAATAGTCCCGGAGCTAAGGGACATGCACTAAGAGAAGAGGTTAAGGGAAATCAACATGACGACACTGGATGACAAGTGAGATAGGGGGGATATGATAACGACATATAAATTACTGAGAGGAATTGACGAGGTGGACAGAGACAGGATGTTCCAGAGATGGGACACAGCAACAAGGGGTAACAAGTGGAAATTGAAGACTCAGATGAATCACAGGGAGGTTAGGAAGTATTTCTTCAGTCACAGTGTTGTCAGGAAGTGGAACAATCTGAAAAGTGATGTAGTGGAGGCAGAATCCATACATAGCTTTAAGAAGCGATACAATGAAGCTCATGGAGCAGGGAGAGAGTGGACCAGCGAAGAGGCGGGATCAGAAGCTGTGACTCGTCCCCTGCAACTACATATATGTGAGCATACACACACACACACACACACACACATGAATCACACACACACACACACACACAAGCAGAGGTATACACACACACACACACACACCCACACACACACACACACACATACACACACACACACACACACACACACATACACACACACACACACACACACACACACACACACACAACACACACACACACACACACACGCACACACACACACAACCCCCCCTCCCCACACACACACACACCAGTGGTATTTTTGATATATGCGAACGACATGATGGAAGGAATAGACTCTGAAGTGTCCCTATTCGCAGATGATGTGAAGCTGATGAGAAGAATTAAATCGGATGAGGATGAGGCAGGACTGCAAAGAGAACTGGACAGGCCTGACATGTGGTCCAGAAACTGGCTTCTCGAATTCAACCCTGCCAAATGCAAAGTCATGAAGATTGGGGAGGGGCAAAGAAGACTGCAGACAGAGTATAGGCTAGGTGGACAAAGACTACGGACCCCACTCAGGGAGAAAGACCTTGGGGTGACCATAACACCGAGCACGTCACCGGAGGCACACATCAACCAAATAACTGCTGCAGCATACGGGCGCCTGGCAAACCTGGGAATAGCGTTCAGATACCTAAATAAGGAATTCAAGACACTGTACACTGTGTATGTTAGGCCCATACTGGAGTATGCAGCACCAGTCTGAAACCCACACCTGGTCAAGCACGTCAAGAAGTTAGAGAAAGTACAAAGGTTTGCAACAAGGCTAGTCCCAGAGCTCAGGGAAATGTCGTACGAGGAAAGGTTGAGGGAAATCGGACTGACGACATTGGAGGACAGAAGGGTCAGGGGAGACATGATAACGACATACAAGATACATATAAGAGGACCTAGTAGCGATCAGCGAAGAGGCGGGGCCAGGAGCTGAGTCTCGACCCCTGCAACCACAATTAGGCAAGTACACACACACACACACACATACGCACGCACACGCACACACACACATACACACACACACACACACACACACAGTTCCACACAAGAGATTGGTGCAAAAACTGGAGGACCAAGCAGGGATAACAGGGAAGGCACTACAATGGATCAGGGAATACTTGTCGGGAAGACAGCAGCGAGTCATGGTACGTGGCGAGGTGTCAGAGTGGGCACCTGTGACCAGCGGGGTCCCGCAGGGGTCAGTCCTAGGACCAGTGCTTTTTCTGGTATTTGTGAACGACATGACGGAAGGAATAGACTCTGAGGTGTCCCTGTTTGCAGATGACGTGAAGTTGATGAGAAGAATACACTCGATCGAAGACCAGGCAGAACTACAAAGGGATCTGGACAGGCTGCAGACCTGGTCCAGCAATTGGCTCCTGGAGTTCAATCCCACCAAGTGCAAAGTCATGAAGATTGGGGAAGGGCAAAGAAGGCCGCAGACGGAGTACAGTCTAGGGGGTCAGAGACTACAAACCTCACTCAAGGAAAAAGATCTTGGGGTGAGTATAACACCAGGCACATTTCCTGAAGCGCACATCAACCAAATAACTGCTGCAGCATATGGGCGCCTAGCAAACCTCAGAACAGCATTCCGACATCTTAATAAGGAATCATTCAGGACCCTGTACACCGTGTATGTTAGGCCCATATTGGAGTATGCGGCACCAGTTTGGAACCCACACCTAGCCAAGCACGTGAAGAAACTAGAGAAAGTGCAAAGGTTTGCAACAAGACTAGTCCCAGAGCTAAGAGGTATGTCCTACGAGGAGAGGTTAAGGGAAATCAACCTGACGACACTGGAGGACATGAGAGATAGGGGGGACATGATAACGACATACAAAATACTGAGAGGAATTGACAAGGTGGACAATGACAGGATGTTCCAGAGATTGGACACAGTAACAAGGGGACACAGTTGGAAGCTGAAGACACAGATGAATCACAGGGATGTTAGGAAGTATTTCTTCAGCCACAGAGTAGTCAGTAAGTGGAATAGTTTGGGAAGCGATGTAGTGGAGGCAGGATCCATACATAGCTTTAAGCAGAGGTATGATAAAGCTCACGGCTCAGGGAGAGTGACCTAGTAGCGATCAGTGAAGAGGCGGGGCCAGGAGCTCGGACTCGACCCCCGCAACCTCAACTAGGTGAGTACAACTAGGTGAGTACACACACACACACACACACACACACACACACATATTTACATATATATATATATATATATATATATATATATATATATATATATATATATATATATATATATATATATACATATATATATATATATATATATATATATATATATATATATATATATATATATATATATATATATATTGGTAGTAGGTTGGTAGACAGCAACCACCCAGGGGGGATACTACCTTCCTGCCCAGTGAGTGTGGAACGAAAGCCTGTAATTGTTTTTCATGGTGTCTTTTGTCTGTCTCATAAATATGCAAAATTACAGGTACGTCTTGCTACTTCTACTTACACTTAGGTCACACTACACATACATGTACATGTTTATTTATACACACTCATCTGAGTTTTTTTTTTTATTTTATCTTAATAGTTCTTGGACTTATTACTTTTCCTTTTATATCCATGGGGAAGTGGAATAAGAATCTTTCCCCCGTAAGCCATGAGTGTTGTAAAAGTTAACTAAAATGCCGGGAACAATGGGCTAGTAACACCTTTTCCTGCAATAATTACTAAAAAGAATAAGAAGAAAATTGTCAAAGTGGGAAGTCTGAATGTGCGTGGATGTTGTGCAAATGATAAGAAAGAAATGATTGTGGATGTTATGAATCAGAAGAAGCTGGATGTCCTGGCTTTAAGTGAAACAAACTTGAAGGGGTGGGAGAGTTTCAGTGGAGAGGAATAAATGGGATTAGGTCAGGGGTTTCAAATAGAGTTAGAGCTAAAGAAGGAGTAGCAATAATGTTGAAGGATAAGTCATGGCAGGAAAAGAGGGACTATAAATGTATTAATTCAAGGATTATGTGGAGTAAAATAAAGGTTGGAGGTTAAAAGTAGGTTATAGTAAGCGTACATGCACCTGGAGAAGAGAGAAGTGTAGAGGAGAGAGATTTTGGGAAATGCTGAGTGGATGCGTGGGGAGTGTTGAACCAAATGTGAGAGTAATGGTGGTTGGGGATTTCAATGCTAAAGTGGGCAAAAATGTTGTGGAGGGAGTAGTAGGTAAATTTGGGGTGCCAGGGGTAAATGAAAATGGGGAGCCTTTAATTGAGGTATGTATAGAAGGAGGTTTGGTAATAAGTATTACATATTTTAAGAAGAAGAAAATAAATAAATATACAAGGTATTATAAAGCACGTAATGAAAGTAGTTTGTTAGATTATGTATTGTTGTATAAAAGGTTGAAGGGTAGGGCTCCAGGATGTACACGTATATAGAGAGGCAACTGATATATCGGATCATTATTTAGTTGTAGCTTCAGTTAAAATAAGAGGTAGATGGGAAAAGAGGAATATGGCAACTACAAGCAAGAGGGACGTGAAAGCGTAAAAACTAAAGGAGGAGGAAGTTCGGGTGAGATATAAGCAACTATTGGCAGAAAGGTGGGCTGGTGCAAGTATGAGTAGTGGGGGGTTGAAAAGGGTTGGAATAGTTTTAAAAATGCAGTATTAGGATGTGGGGCAGAAGTTTGTGATTTTAGGAGGGTGGGTGCAGGAATAAAAAGGAGTGATTGGTGGAATGATGAAGTAAAGGGTGTGATAAAAAAAGCAGAATTGTTTTAAGAAGAGTAGAGTATATGGAGAGTAAAAGAAAGGTGAAGAGAGTGGTGAGAGAGTGCAAAAGGAGAGCGGATGATAGAGTGGGAGAGGCACTGTCAAGAAATTTTAATGAAAATAAGAAAAATTTTTGGAGTTAGACAAGTTAAGAAAACCTAGGGAAAGAATGGATTTGTCAGTTAAAAACAGAGTATGGGAGTTAGTAGATGGGGAGATGGAGGTTTTGAGTAGATGGGGAAAATATTTTGAGCAACTTTTAAATGTCGACGAAGAAAGGGAAGCAGTAATTTCATGCACTGGCCAGGGAGGTATACCATCTTTTAGGAGTGAAGAAGAACAGGATGTGAGTGTGGGGGAGGTGCGTGAGGCATTATGTAGAATGAAAGGGGGTAAAGCAGCTGGAACTGACAGGATCATGACAGAAATGTTAGAAGCAGGGGGGACATAGTGTTGGAGTGGTTGGAATTTTTGTTTAATAAATGTATGAAAGAGGGAAAGGTACCTAGGGATTCGCAGAGAGCATGTATAGTCCCTTTATATAAAGGGAAGGGGTACAAAAGAGATTGTAAAAATTATAGAGGAATAAGTTTACTGAGTATACCAGGAAAAGTGTACGGTAGGGTCATAATTGAAAGAATTAGAGGAAAGACGGAATGCAGGATTTCGGATGAACAAGGAGGTTTCAGAGTGGGTAGGGGATGTGTAGATCAAGTGTTTACATTGAAGCATATATGTGAACAGTATTTAGATAATGGTAGGGAAGTTTTTATTGCATTTATGGATTTAGAAAAGGCATATGATAGAGTGGATAGGGGAGCAATGTGGCAGATGTTGCAAGTATATGGAATAGGTGGTAAGTTACTAAATGCTGTAAAGAGTTTTTATGAGGATAGTGAAGCTCGGGTTAGGGTGTGTAGAAGAGAGGGAGACTACTTCTCAGTAAAAGTAGGTCTTAGACATGGATGTGTAATGTCACCATGGTTGTTTAATATATTTATAGATTGGATTGTAAAAGAGGTAAATGCTAGGGAGTTCGGGGGTGGGGTGGGATTAAATTATGGGGAATTAAATACAAAATGGAAATTGACACAGTTGCTTTTTGTTGATGATACTATGCTTATGGGAGATTCTAAAGAAAAATTGCAAAGGTTAGTGGATGAGTTTTGGAGAGTGTGTAAAGGTAGAAAGTTGAAAGTGAACGAGTAAGATGATGAGGGTATCAAATGGTTTAGATAAAGAAAAATTGGATATCAAATTCGGGAGGAGTATGGAAGAAGTGAATGCTTTCAGATACTTGGGAGTTGACGTGTCGGCGGATGGATTTATGAAGGATGAGGTTAATCATAGAATTGATGAGGGAAAGAAGGTGAGTGGTGCGTTGAGGTATATGTGGAGCCAAAAAATTTATCTATGGAGGCAAAGAAGGGAATGTATGAAAGTATAGTGGTACCAACACTCTTATATGGGTGTGAAGCTTGGGTTGTGAATGCAGCAGCGAGGAGGCGGTTGGAGGCAGTGGTGATGTCCTGTCTAAGGGCAATGTGTCGTGTAAATATTATGCAGAAAATTCGGAGTGTGAAAATTAGGAGAAGGTGTGGAGTTAATAAAAGTATTAGTCAGAGGGCTGAAGAGGGGTTGTTGAGGTGGTTTGGTCATTTAGAGAGAATGAATCAAAGTAGAATGACATGAAGAGCATATAAATCTGTAGGGGAAGGAAGGCGGGGTAGGGGTCGTCCTCGAAAAGGTTGGAAGGAAGGGGTAAGGGAGGTTTTGTGGGCGAGGGGGTTGGACTTCCAGCAGGCGTGCGTGAGCGTGTTGGATAGGAGTGAATGGAGACGAATAGTATTTGGGACCTGACGATCTGTTGGAGTGTGAGCAAGGTAATATTTAGTGAAGGGATTCAGGGAAACCGGTTATTTTTTATATAGCTGGACTTGAGTTCTGGAAATGGGAAGTACAATGCCTGAACTTTAAAGGAGGGGTTTGGGATATTAGCAGTTTGGAGGGATATGTTGTGTATCTTTATACGTATATGCTTCTAAACTGTTGTGTTTCTGAACACCTCTGCAAAAACAGTGATTATGTGTGAGTGAGGTGAAAGTGTTGAATGATGATGAAAGTATTTTCTTTCTGGGGATTTTCTTTCTTTTGGGTCACCCTGCCTCGATGGGAGACGGCCGTCTTGTTAATATATATATATATATATATATATATATATATATATATATATATATATATATATATATATATATATATATATATATATATTACAAGGATATGAGCTAAAACATATATCCTTCTCATCATTACAGAACTGTACAGTGAAAAACAATAACACAAAGACAATTTTTCATATTTTCCTATTCATGGAGAAGTGCTAAATCAATAAGAGTCATACAGCACAACAGGAATTTCAGGCACTCACATTTTATCTCAAGAGGCCGATGATAGCTACAATTTCTTAGATCAAGGAGCCCTTGATGAGCATTAAGGCACCCTTGAATGGGTAACGGTCCAAACCAGATAACTGGAAGATGAATGCGTGCAGCTGGTGAGGCAGCAGCACCCGCAAGCAACAGGTTTCCAGCCAGATAACAGTCGGAGATAAACCTATGTCAGTGCTGTTATGGCATTAATGAGACACTTATGCAACATATGGGAATCTTTACTAAGGAAACGTTTCGTCACACAGAGGCTTCATTAGTTCAATACAAATAAGAATGGTGTAAAGAGTGAAGGAGTTTGATCACCTGATGACTTCTGAAGGGAGAAGTGATCCAGGTCCCAGGACCGTAACGTTTTCTATTAAATATGTCCTAGTGTTTGCTTACGTGTCTTTCTAAACAAGTTAGATAAATACATGAGTGAGAGGGGCTGGTTTTGAGTGGGGCTTGTACAGGAGTAAACAGGGTCGCTCAAATATTTTTTGTTAGGTAGTTTGGATTTCAGTAAGACTTGCGTAGTATGAGCCAGTAGGCCTGCTGCAGTGCCCCTCCTTTCTTATGTTCTTTCCATGAAAGAGAGCAAACAAACGACATGATCACATCAGTGCCACGATCACAGCTCCAAAGAAAATGATAGGATGGATAATAAGAACGTTCAAAACAAGAGATGCCAAGCCAATGATGATCTTTTTCAAATCACTTGTTCTCTCTAGGCTGAAATATTGCTGCACATTAACATCTCCGTTCAAAGCAGGTGAAACTGCAGATCTAGACAGTGTACAGTGCACATATAAGTTCTATCAAACACCTCTACTACTGGAACGCTTGAGAGATAAATGATAATCTACACTTGGAAAATCCTAGATGGGATGGTCCCGAGTCTGCACACAGAAATCACTCCCTACGAAAGTAAAAGACTTGCCAGGCGATGCAAAATACCCCGAATGAAAAGTAGGGACGCCAATGGTACACTAAAAGAAAACACCATAAGTGTCCGGGGCCCAAGACTGTTCAATAGCGTCCCACCATGCATAAGGGGAATTACCAATTGGCCCCTAGCTGCCTTCAAGAGGGAGCTGGACAGATACTTAAAGTCGGTGACAGATCAGTTGGGCTGTGGTTCGTACATTGGACTATGTGCTGCCAGCAGTAACAGCCTGGTTGATCAGGCTCTGATCCACCGGGAGGCCTGGTGGAGGACCGGTCCGTGGAGGCGTTCATCCCCGGAATACCCTCTAGGTAAACTCCAGGTAGATAACCGAATTAACAAACGCCTCCACCTATCGACACCAAAGAATCTACATAAACTCAACCAGAGAACCAGAAACACCACCAGCGAGTTTTTGACAGAGCAAATTAAACTTAATCACCTTGAACAAACGAATCCGCTGCACTTGTTTGTTTCTGTCGTAATTCTGGGAGTAGAACACAGTGGAACAACAACAACGACACCAGCAGCAACAACAACAACAACAACAACAACAACAACAACAACAACAACAGCAGCAGCAGCAGCAGCAACAACAACAACAACAACAACCACAAGAAGGAAAAAAGATGACTGAGATCACCATTTCCTTTCTCCCCTTTATCACTAACTGTGCCTACCTCTTCTTCCTCCTTTCCCCTTCCCTTACCACCAGCTATTTTCAGCTCCTCCTCTCACTTGACAGCACAAAGGTGACTTGGGGCACAACCAAAGAGTTCCAGGTTCGATCTCTGAGCAAGAGAAGAGGTATGAGCCAGGCCTCCCTACACCCCCAATATGTACCTGGGTGTTAGTCGCCTGTTGTGTCTCGTATCCTCATCAAAACTGCAAGTGAAAAAAATATATAATGATGGAGACGAGATACAATAGCCCTGAACTATAAGTAGGTTATGCTTCTCTCTCTCTCTCTCTCTCTCTCTCTCTCTCTCTCTCTCTCTATCTATCTATAAGTAGGTTATGCTTCTCTCTCTCTCTCTCTCTCTCTCTCACACACACAACACGTACACACATCACACATAAAATTCCAAGTGTCGATCGACAATGGCCTTTGATAGATAACAGCAAACACCCTCGCTGAAATTCAATCCCAGAAAACACGAGGTTAGGAAAACTGGGAATGGGGAGAAAGGAAAAAAGGAGTAGAAACTGAGTATCGTGTCTGGGAGACAGACATCAACCCGCGGCTCACGTCAGCTTAATAATCTCTGCACAGTTTTGATTATCTTACGGAAATTTCTACAAAGAATTTCTTATTGGACGTGAAATTCGCGAGAACCCTAATAAGTGCTGAGATTCGCAACGAGGCTGACATTGTAGATAAGGGTAATAAATGGACACAGATGCAACTGGTATGACGTTTTATTGTGGAAACGTTTGGCTCTCCGGTTTTGTCAAACTCCTGTAGAACGAAACGTTGGCTCAGTAAAATGTCACATTAGTTGCATCTGTGTCCATTTACCTAACATTCTGTCGGTAATTCTACCATCATTACTAAAGGTGGTAATAAAGTCTGAGGAGGAACTAATATACCTGAATCTGATAACATAAGAGGACAGCAGAAGGGCGTCATTACGACCTACAAAATAATAAGAGAAACACATGATAGGGTCCTCGACAGTTGATAATTAGGTACTTGAGGCTACATTTGGAAAGTAAACAAACAGATGGTTCTCAGCAATGTCAAATTTTTTTTCGACCTTAGGGTGGTCAGAAGAAGTAATGAAAGCAGCATCCACCACCAACTTAAACAATAGACAGAACAGAGTCCAGGAATCCAGTAGAGTGAGAGTGAGAGTGAGAGTGAGAGTGAGAGAGAGGGAGAGGGAGAGGGAGAGGGAGAGAGAGAGAGAGAGAGAGAGAGAGAGAGAGAGAGAGAGAGAGAGAGAGAGAGAGAGAGAGAGAGAGAGAGAGAGAGAGAGAGAGAGAGAGAGAGAACAACATATTTAAGAGACTGGGTAAGTGGCTGAAATTCGACCCGTGGAACCACAAATAGGTGAGCACAGCTGGTGACTCTTTGCTGCCCGTGAAGTTCTCCCTCTAAGGTGTTTGTTTAGGCGAGTGTCCAAATAATAATGGCTGCAGTGTGGTGGTGGTGGGGTGATAGTGATGGGTGATGGTGGAGGGTGATGAGGCGGGATAGTGATGGGTGATGGTGGAGGGTGATGATGCGGGATAGTGATGGGTGATGGTGGAAGGTGATGAGGCGGGATAGTGATGGTGGAAGGTGATGATGCGGGATAGTGATGGGTGATGGTGGAGGGTGATGAGGCGGGATAGTGATGGGTGATGGTGGAGGGTGATGAGGCGGGATAGTGATGGGTGATGGTGGAGGGTGATGATGCGTGATGCGGGATAGTGATGGGTGATGGTGGAGGGTGATGAGGCGGGATAGTGATGGGTGATGGTGGAGGGTGATGAGGCGGGATAGTGATGGGTGATGGTGGAGGGTGATGAGGCGGGATAGTGATGGGTGATGGTGGAGGGTGATGAGGCGGGATAGTGATGGGTGATGGTGGAGGGTGATGAGGCGGGATAGTGATGGGTGATGGTGGAGGGTGATGAGGCGGGATAGTGATGGGTGATGGTGGAGGGTGATGAGGCGGGATAGTGATGGGTGATGGTGGAGGGTGATGAGGCGGGATAGTGATGGGTGATGGTGGAGGGTGATGATGCGGGATAGTGGTGGGTGAGAAGTAGGTTGGTGAATGTGAAAGGTTGTGGTTGTGAGAAGTGGGGTGGTGGATGTCAGGGGTGGGGCTGGGCTCTATGGTGGGTTGAGGTGAGGGGAGAGGTATTTGTGGGTGCAGAGATAAGGTAATCATGGTGGTCAGAAAGGTGTGGTATCAAAAGTTGCTATTTCTTCAAGTCACTCAGCCTTTCTAGTTTCTTTTTGAACATTAGAAGGCTGTCTTATAAACTCATCACTTAACACTAGCTATTGAACAATGAATTGTTATTCATCCCCTACCGGCTGTAAATAAAATTTGCACACTAGATACACATGGATAAAATCAAAGAATAGATAATAAGAGCATCGTACGTCTCATATTTCGCCCTACTTCAGAGACCTTCTTCAGTAGACTGAAATGTATAAGGAATAAAACTGATTTGCAAATTTCACCTGACATAAGCTCATAACAGTTGCATTAAGTCATTTTCAGGAAAAAATGACTTTGGGCGATAGTAATTAGAGCCTCAGATTTTCCACCAGCTTTTTGAGGCTTTGAAATTTCAGAATTTTGAGAAGATTCGTGTAATTTGTTCTGTGTATTGGAAGAAGCTTCCCAGGTCGTTTTATGGTAGTAGATCTTGCTGGAAAATGGCTGAACTGTTTTTGATATATTTAACCAACATCTCTTAATATAGTGATTAAATTACTGCTTGCTCGTCCAGTGTACGAATGGTTGCAGGTTGCAGTCTCTGCAAGGAATGGCATTCAACATCGTATACATATATGATAGTTCTTTTTTATTTTTTTTGGAAAACCGTGTTAACATAATAACTTTTTTTTTTTTTGTCAAGATAAAGTGTTGGCCATTAATGTGTATGCACAAGAACATATTAAAAAGGCTCAGTTTTACAGTAGAAATTAATGAAAAGATAATATACACACTGAATTTAAATAGCAGGGAAGACAACCAAGTTTTCCATGAATACACATCGGTAAACAAACCAGTGATAGGTGAGAAAAACTATCTAAGCTCAACGAGCTTGCCACAAAAATAATAAAAATGGCTTAACGGGCTGGGAAAAGCCCCAGTATAAAACCGATTACTCAAGAGTTACAGCAGGTCGACCCACAACACCGGAAGGGCGAACTCGCCGGCTGAATGCCCGCAATAAAATACACCAAATGCTATTTTTCTTATCTCTGTTTTTATTGATGCATTGTTTGAGACGAAGGAGTATTACTGAATAGAGCGTCTTGCAAGAGCCCTACACAGAGCGAAACTTTGGCACAGTAAAAGCTTTATGGGCAAAAGTGTTTCTTCTCGGCCCCTTTTTCAAAAATATGCCTGTCATGATATACTTAAAACTCAATTTCCGTGAATATTTTGCAAGAACTATAGGCCTTGATTTCATTATGTCTCTCAAATCCTAAGCTATATATATTATATACTAAAAATTTAAATATATTCATTCCAGGGCTCAATATAATAGTAATTAATCCTTCATGACTGATAGTGGGGGACCGGAAACTTAGTCATCATTCATTCGTGTACCACTCTTTATTTACGAAGAAAAAACAAAAGCCTCCCGTCTTCTCGCCAGTTTAGAGTGTTCAGCTTGATGCTGGTGAAAGACCGTTGTGTTAAGAAACTGGAATTATTCCTCCCTTCCCTCGGATCAGACATAATTAACTCCCGTTCCACTTGTGTTGTATGATACCTGCTGGTGTCATAAGCAGTAATATAATATAACATATACAACTCTGCCACACATACACAATGATAATATGATTTGGAGGAAAAGATGTAAATTGCAAAACACGCTTTTGTCGATACAACGTTTCGCTTTATGCAACTTCACCAAGTCAGGGTAAAGCTCTATATAGAGTAAAAACGGTGTCCCGGTGAAATAGTTGCTCTGTAACCAGTATTTTCCTCACAGTTTTATCTGCAGCTTCGTGATAATGAAAAGTATTGGCAGGAGGGATGAGTGTACTTGACCACTGTGTCGCTCTCAGCCTTATTATTGGTTCTAAAGAAATTTATAATATGAAAAATGAAGGCATAATGGAAACTCATCCGTTAATAAGAAACATGTGTACGCATTCAAGTGTACGTATACATGTGCACACATACAAAGTGTGCATGTACGTGTGCACGCATACAAGTGTACGTGGGCATGTGCACGTATACATGTGCACGCATATATCAGTCTCACCGGTATCTAGTTATTGTTCAACAGAAGTGTCAAAGACCTCACTCCGCTTTCTGTCTTATCACTAAGTCGGGAGATTGGGAGACAAAGGATGGGGAGTTGAGAGTAAGATAGGAAGGGATAAGGAGGGAAAGATAAGGCGCAAAGGGATGGATAGGCAACTAATGTGGAGTCAAAGAATGGGGACCGGAAGACTAAAGCTTAAAAGATGGGAATTTTTAAGACGGGGAGTCAGAGGAATGGAATGGAATAGGGACACAGTGGATAGGGAGTAAAGAGGAAGGAATGGTGAAGCAGAGATGGGGAGGCAGGGGATGGAGAGGCATGAGCTGGGGAGGTAAAGAACATAATGAAAGTGGTGGTGTCAGGCGAGAGAGGTTAGTCGTCACCCAAGGTAAACATTGCCTGCCTAGCGAGACCTTATCACTGCGTCCACCCTTGTGTATGTGTGTACTCACCTAGTTGTGGTTGCAAGGGTAGATTCACAGCTCCTGGATCCGCCTCTTCACTGGTCGCTACTAGGTCACTCTTCCTGCTCCATACCTCTTCTTAAAACTATGTATGTATTCTGCCTCCAATGCATCACTTCCAGGACTATTCCACTTCCTGACAAATCTATAACTGAAGAAATACTTCCTAACATCCCTGTGATTCTTCTGAGTCTTCAACTTTCAGTTGTGACCCTTTGTTGCTGTGTCCCATCTCTGGAACATCCTGTCTCTGTCCACCCTGTCAATTCCTCAGTATTTTATATGTCGTTATCATATCCCCCCTATCTCTCCTGTCCTTCAGTGTCGCCAGGTCGATATCCCTTAACCTCTCCTCGTAGGACATGCCCTTAGTTCCGAGACTAGTCTTGTTACAAACTTTTGCACTTTCTTTAATTTCCGTACGTGCTTGGTTAGATGTAGGTTCCAAAACTGGTGCTGCATGCTCCAATATAGGCCTGACATACACTGTGTACAGAGTCCTGAACGATTCCTTATTGAGATGTTGGAATGCTGTTCTTAGGGTTGCTAGGCACCCATATGCTGCAGCAGTTATTTGGTTAACGTGCGTCTCAGATGTGCCTAGTGTTATACTCACCCCAAGATCCTTTTCAATGAGTGAGGTTTGTAGTCTTTGGCTCCCTAGATTGTACTCCGTCTGCAGTCTTCTTTGCCCTTCCCCAATCTTCATGACTTTGAATTTGGTGGGGTTGAATTCTAGGAGCCAATTTCTGGACCAGGCCTTTAGCCTGTCCAGATCCCTTTGTAGGTCTTCCTTGTCCTCTTCCGACTGAATTCTTCTCATCAACTTCATGCCATATGCAAACAGGGACACTTCTGAGACTATTCCGTCATGTCGTTCACATATACCAGAAACAGCACCGGTCCTAGGACTGACCCCTGTGGAACCTCGCTCGTCACAGGTGCCCACTCTGACACCTCGTCACGTACCATGACTCTCTGATGTCTTCCCGACAGGAATTCCCTTGCAGTGCCTTCCCTGTTATACCTGCTTGGTCCTCCAGCTTTTGCACTGAACTCTTGTGAGGAACTGTGTCAAAAGCCTTCTTAAAGTCCAAAAAATCGCAGTCTACCCATCCCTCTCTCACTTGATTTACTGCTGTCACCCTGTCATAGAATTCCCCTAGGTTTGTGACACAGGATTTCCCATCCCTGAAACGGTGCTGGATGTCGTTGATAAGCTCATTCATTTCTAGGTGCTCCACCACTCTTCTCCTGATAACCTTCTTGATGACATGTCAGTGACACTGATCTGTAGTTTAATGCTTCGCATCTGTCTCCTTTTTTTAAAAACTGTGACTACATTTGCTGTCTTCCATACCTCAGATAGTCACTCTTTTTCGACAGATGTGTTAAAGATTGTAGACCCCACCTCTCCGTCTTTCTAGAGCCCCTTCTGTCTCCTTAGTAAACATTTTTTTGAATCTCATGATGAGCTCCTCATGTACTTCTCGGTCGTTTCTTGTGATCTCCCCTCCTTCCTTATTCAGCCTGATTACCTGGTCCTTAACTGTTGCGTTCCACGTGATGTGGCTGTATAACAGCTTCGAGTCAGATTTGGCTTACATTGCTATGTCATTTTCGTATTGTCGCTGGGCCTCCCTTCTTATCTATGCATATTAGTTTCTGGCTCTACGACTGCTCTCCTTATTCTCCTGGGTTCCTTGCCTTCTATATTTCTTCCATTCTCTAGCACACTTAATTTTGGCCTCTCTACACTTCTGAGTGAAGCAAGGGCTTATCCAGGGCCTTATTTCATCATCTCATTTACTTACTTCCCTGCCAGTGTGCTCTGTCCCACCGAACCTCGTACAGGAAATTCTTCAAGCCTGTATAGTCCCCTCTCTAGTAGTTTGGTTTTATTCATCCTGTCCTTCCTGCTTCCCTCTCCACTTATAACTCTGTTATATATTCGAAGCCCAGAACCAAGTGGTCATAGGCCCTGAGGGGTCTTTTATATGTGATGTTCTCAATATCTGCACTACTCAAGAAGAATACTAGGTCCAGTCTTGCTGGACATAGTGTGTATGTGTGTGTGTGTGTGTACTCACCTATTTGTACTCACCTATTTGTGGTTGCAGGGGTCGATTCATAGCTCCTAGCCCCGCTTCTTCTCTGATTGCTACTAGGTCCTCTCTCTCCCTGCCCCATGAGCTTTATCATACCTCGCCTTAAAACTATGTATGGTTCCCGCCTCCACTACGTCACTTTCTAGGCTATTCCACGGCCTGACTACTCTATGACTGAAGAAATACTTCCTAACATCCCTTTGATTCATCTGAGTCTTCAACTTCCAATTGTGACCTCCTGTGTCTGTGTCCCATCTCTGGAACATCCCGTCTTTGTCCACTTTGTCGAACGAACGAAAGTTCAGGTAAGATCCCAAATGGGATGAGCGGGGAAGACGGGACAGACGAAGAATAGTGCTGGAGAGGAGTGTTCTTAGTCGTAGAAATAGAGCCAGGGCTTAACCCAGCAGCGAAGGCGATCGTGGGACAGATATTGAGAAGAGAAATTCAGCCTCTTCTGTTGGGACTCCGGTGGGGTGAGCGGGGAGGAAGGGACATGCGACGTTTAGCTCTAGAGAGGAGTGTAGAACTGAGCCATGTCTTAACCCAAAAGCTAAGGCAAACGTGGGTCAGAGAATGGTACCTGTCATAGAAGGTACCTGTCAGCGAATCCAAGGTTATTTGTAAATAGGGTTAGGAGCAGGATCATGCAAGGAGTAGAAAAGGTTGTGTTGGTTTGTGGGTCTGCGAATGTCATCGTCAAGGAGAGAGGTCCAGTAGTCATGTCGTGTCTCAAGTTTGTCTATCTGTCTGTCACTGAGCGTCTTCCAGTACAGATTCAGCGCAGGGATGTCTAATTGGGCATGGAGAGACTCGCTTGTGGCGAAGTCCTCCCATCTGACATCAAGCACCCAGCACAGTGCCTTGTTCTGGACACGCTGCAGTTTAAGTAAGTTTGTTTTTGCTGCAAGAGGGCTACAGGAGAGTAAGTTATCAGAGGACGTATTTGGGATTTGTAGAGGTGTAGTTTGGTGCGTTGAGAGGCATGTTTCAGCTTGTAGAGGCCCGCAAGGGCCTTACTAGCTATTTATTGCATGCCTTGAGTGAATGTGTCCGTGTAAACGAAAAAGGTAGTCAAGATTAACGCCAAGGACAGTGACAGATTGTGTGATGGGGATGTAAGTGCGGGTGTCAGCTGTTTTGAGCTCGACAGGTAATGGAAGATCACGTTTCCTGTAGTTAAAATACGTAATGCTGGATTTAGCTGCATTGGTTTTGATCCTCCATTTTTGTTCCCAGATGGCTATCCTGTCGACCTCATTTTGTGTTTTGTGTGTGAGTGTATCTATATTGGCATGAGTGATAAGTTGTGTAATGTCGTCTGCATAGGCTAGTGTGATGGAGTTGTGGTATACAGGTGTTGGAATGTCGTTAGTGTATAAAATGTAGAGGGTAGGGGAGAGGACAGATCCCTGGGGTACTCCGGCATTTAGTGTGAAGTAGTCAGAGTAACAGCCTTGGAATTTTATTCTCATGGTTCGGCCGTCTAGGAAGTTGCAGAGGAGTTTACGAGTAGTGACAGGCAGGTTAAAGTTAGTGCAGAGTTTGTACTTGAGCCCTTCGTGCCAGACAGTGTCAACGTCTTTTGCAACCAGGGCTGCCCTGTTTCTTTGTTATGTGTTTATGTGGATGTAGTTGAGGGTGATGTTAATGGCATCCTGTGTGGATCTGTGTGTTCTGAAGCCAAACTGGCCATCAGAAAGTAGAGAATTGTGTTCCAGGTATCTGCGAAGGCGATGATTGATGAGTTTTTCAAAGAGTTTTCTTAAAGTTTCGAGGAGGCTGATAGGGCGATAGTTTCTAGGGTCAGAGTGGCCTTTATTGGGTTTAGGAAGGAGGATAGCAGTAGCAGCTTTAAAGAGGGAAGGGAAGTATTCAGAGGCAAGGGAGGCATTGAGGAGGTTTGTGTAGGCAGTAATGATAGAGTCAGGAAGATGTTTCAGGATAATATGGTTTAAGCCAGAGGCACCAGGGGCCTTGGGAGGAAGGTGTCTGAGGAGAGTTTTAACGTCTGTGTTGGTGAAAGGAGTGTCAAGTTCTTGGGAGGAGGTAAGAGAGTCCAGATGGAGGTGGCTGTCTGGCGTTGTTTTGTATGTGTGTGTAGTGCTCCAGTGTTCTATGTTCTGAATGTGTTGGATAGCGTTAGGGTGGGGTGGGTGAGGGTGGATGATGTTCTCCCAGATGTGTTTGAAGATGTTAGTAGCAGCCTGCGGGTCTGAGATGTGTGTGTTGTTGTGGGTGATGTGTTTGAATTTGTTGGTGGGAGTGGTGCCTCTGATGTTTTTGATAAAGTTCCAGAAGGCTTTGGTGTTTTTGATATGCTGTTTGTCCTCTTGTAGTATGAGCTGTGACCAGTGATTGTTGTGGTCTTGGTCTATACTGTGTAGAATGTTGTTTCTGAGGTAAGTGAGATCTAATCGGACTTGATTAAATCTGTGTGTGTTGTAGAGAAAGCAGTTGTGGTAACAGATAATTAGTCTTCTTGTTCTGATTGAGGGCTTGAAGGAATAACGAGTGGTGTGGGTTTTCTTTGGTATTGCGGTGTTGGCTGCTTGTGTAATGGTGTCCTGGATGAGAGCAAGTTGAGTGTCAATGTCAGAGATGGGTTTGTTGTTGTAGTCATAGGTGAGGCTAATATTATCTATGTGTTGTTTGAAGGCATCCCAGTCAGCGTTCTTGTAGGAGAAGGAAGGTGTGGCCGGGATGAGGAAAGGGTTGGAGGAGATGTGTAAGATGATGGGAATGTGATCAGAGCCTGTAATAGGGCCAGGTGATATGTAGTGTTGAAAGGGAGAGCTGGCTCGGTTTGCCAGAATGATGTCGGGTTTGCCTTGGCCAGTGTGATTGTAGAAGGTGCTGGAGTCTGGGCCGAGGTGAACTAGGTGTTTGTGGTTTGTGAAGTTGAGTAATTGGTGACCAAGTTGGTTGTTACTGGTATGATGAAAGGCGGTGTGTTTGGCATTCATATCAGCTAGTAGGGTTGGTGTAGTTGAAGACTAAGGAAAGGTCATGTATGTTGAGAATAGTGTTTGGGCGAGCATAGGTGGTGAAAAAGATAAAGGGGCCAAGGTGGGTGTGTATTCTGACTGCAAGACAGTGTTGTTGTATAAAAGGGATTGGGAGAAATTCGTGTTTTATGTTGGATTTGACAAGGATGGCAACCCCGGCAACCCCATCGTGGGGATCATAGGGGGACTGTAGTGCAGTATAACCATAATGGCGGATACGTTGAGGGGCTTTGAGGCAGGTACTGTTTAGCAAAACAATATCTGGCCTCTCTGCTTCAAGGAGCTCGGCCAGTAGGTGTCTAATTGTAAAGTAAGAACGTACGTTGAACTGAATCACCTTAAACATGATTTAATGGTTTCGTCATAGCAAAGTTAATGTCGGGGGAGGAGTTTGGATTAAAGCCCGTGACAGTGGTGCCATCAGTGGATGTGTGTTTGTAGGTGCTACGGACCCGTTTCCTGGAGGGGGAGGAAGAGATGGATCTGTTTTTATGTTATTTGGTCTGTCTGTGAGAAGTTGGGGCAGGTTTAGGTTTGAGTGGAGTTTGTCTGGAGGAGGTGGAATTGGACCTGGATGAAGTTTTGGTTGTGGTGGAGGAGTGGGCGAAGGTGGATGCAGAGGAAGTGGAAGCTTTGGTAGGGGATGAGGAAGAGGAATCTATGGTAAGGGATGAGGAAGTGGAAGCTTTGGAAGGGGATGAGGAAGTGGGTAAGGAAGTGGGGGGAGGGGTGGTCGTAGCAGCAGCAGTAGGGGTGTTGGTGGGAGGTGTATAAGTAGTGAAGAGGGGTAGGGGAGGAGGAGAACTGGTGGGAGTAGGAAGTGGGGGGGTGGGAGAGAGGGAGGAGGGAGAGGTTGTAGGAGGCTTAGAAGAGAAGCAGGAAGGAGGGATAATTAAAGAGGGAAGATTGTTAGCAGACAAGATTAGGTTAAGGACATGTGAGTAGTCTGATTGGTAAGCTTGTGAGATTACCATCGCAGAGTGGGCAGCAGCGGCGAGTTGACAGTTAGTTTTGTAGTCTAGTGTGGGTGTAGGTGTAGAAGGAGAAGTGCTTGTAGTCTGTGTGTTGGTGCCTGATGTGTGTAGAGTAGAAGAGGTAGACCAAGTGCGTGAGGAGGCCCAAGCATTGGGGGTAGGGGAGGGAGGTGCAGGGAAGGGGTTGGGGAGGGCCACCTTGTCTATTCCGCACAGTATTTTATATGTCGTTATCATGTCTCCCCTGAGCCTCCTGTCCTCCAGTGTCGTCAGGCCGATTTCCCTCAACCTTTCTGGGACTAGTCTGGGACTAGTCTTGTGTGTGTGTGTTCACTTATATGTAATTTCTAGGACTGAGTCTCAGGTCCTGTCCTAGCTTCTTCATTAATCGCTACTGGTTTCGCTCTTTCTCCTGGCTTCGAGAGCCTAATCGTACCGCTTCCTAAAACTAAGTATGAATCCTGCCTCTACCACTCCACTGACCAAGTCGTTTAATTTCCTAACTAATCTTAGACCGAAGAAATATATCCTCCCATCTTTGTTACTCATCTGTTTTTTGAACTTCCATGTAAGATTCCATATTTGAACTTCCATCCAATTCCATAGGTGAGCTTCCTTCTGTGATTCCATAGGTCACCACCCCCGCGGAAACCTATGGAATCGTCTTCAAGAAACTTTAATGTAACCAAGTTCTTATTAGCACACAGGGTCGAAACCACGAAATTGTACTTTAAAAATATTTTCTAGTTTCAGAATGAATGCTGGTTGAGATTTAAGAAAAAATATAATATAAACTTTTCCCCTGAAAAGCATAGGGTAAGAAAATATCTTCTAGTTTCAGAATGAATGCTGGTTGAGATTTAAGAAAAAATATAATATAAACTTTTCCCCTGAAAAACATAGGGTAAGAAAATATTTTCTAGTTTCAGAATGAATGCTGGTTGAGATTTAAGAAAAAATATAATATAAACTTTTCCCCCGAAAAGCATAGGGTAAGAAAATTATATACGAAATGAAAGATGCGGCATTTCAATTATTACCTGCATTTTCACCATTTTGTTAGTTATACTGGTAATTATACTTTACTCTGAAATATTCAAAATTAATCTACGTTTGTTTGGACTTTTTTGCATGATTTTTTAAAAATAATTTAAATATTTAAAGTTATAGAAAAATGTTCTAATACGTTATTTTATTGCATATTTCGACGATTCAGAGCAGTTTCAAGTTTTTTCTGACAAACCTCACTTTATATCTAAAATATACTTATATGCTATTTGAAAAAAATAATATGATTTAGCTTACTTTTCCCATTAAATTCAATTGCATTAGCAGTTTCGACCAGAAGTGTGATAATTTACGTATTTTAATTAAAAAGTGAATGTCAACAAACTCTTCAAATTAGTCTAAATGTCAAAACATCCAATAAAATCAGATTTTTGCACATTTTTCTTATTTTTTTAATGGTTCATTGATTTTCAAATTCATACATAACTGACTTTACAACAGAAAGGAAATATTTAGGACATTCCCAAGCCCATGATGACACTCTTCAGGTCACTTGTTCTATCTAGGCTGGAATATTGCTGCACACTAACAGCACCTTTCAAGGCAGGTGAAATTGCTGACCTAGAAAATGTACAGGGAACTTTCACGGCGCGCATAACGGAGATAAAACACCTCAATTACTGGGAGCGCTTAAGGTTCCTAAAACTGTATTCCCTGGAACGCAGGCGGGAGAGATACATGATTATATACACCTGGAAAATCCTAGAGGGACTAGTACCGAACTTGCACACGAAAATCACTCACTACGAAAGCAAAAGACTTGGCAGACGATGCAACATCCCCCCAACGAAAAGCAGGGATGTCACTAGCACGTTAAGAGACCATACAATAAGTGTCAGGGGCCCGAGACTGTTCAACTGCCTCCCAGAATACATAAGGGGGATTACCAACAGACCCCTGGAAGTCTTCAAGCAGGCACTGGACAAGCACCTAAAGTCGGTTCCTGACTAGCCGGGCTGTGGCTCGTACGTTGGTTTGCGTGCAGCCAGCAGCAACAGCCTGGTTGATCAGGCTCTGATCCACCAGGAGGCCTGGTCACAGACCGGGCCGCGGGGGCGTTGACCCCCGGAACTCTCTCCAGGTAAACTCCAGGTAATTAGAGGCAGCCAGGGGGGTCAAAGGTATTTTATACTAAACACTCAAAGAAATATATTTACACAACAGAAATGCTCTGAAACATTAATTGTTTCCCAACTTCACATCTCTGGGTACTTTTTTTTTTTTTTTAAGAAATTGTTACTATTCCTAACAGGTGAGAAATTACATAGAATAAAAAAAAAGTCCTTTGTTTTTATTTTTAAAGAAAACCGGAAAAAATCATATAACAATATGTCAAATGTTCAATATTTAAGTCTTAGTATCCACAGAATCTTTTTTTACAACAATATGAAATTAATAACGAGATCTCTTAAAAGATGCGAGGGGGAAGGGAAGGAGGGTAGAGATGCAGATGATAAAGAGGAAGGAGGGTAGAGATGCAGATGATAAAGAGGAAGGAGGGTAGAGATGCAGATGATAAAGAGGAAGGAGGGTAGAGATGCAGATGATAAAGAGGAAGGAGGGTAGAGATGCAGATGATAAAGAGGAAGGAGGGTAGAGATGCAGATGATAAAGAGGAAGGAGGGTAGAGATGCAGATGATAAAGAGGAAGGAGGGTAGAGATGCAGATGATAAAGAGGAAGGAGGGTAGAGATGCAGATGATAAAGAGGAAGGAGGGTAGAGATGCAGATGATAAAGAGGAAGGAGGGTAGAGATGCAGATGATAAAGAGGAAGGAGGGTAGAGATGCAGATGATAAAGAGGAAGGAGGGTAGAGATGCAGATGATAAAGAGGAAGGAGGGTAGAGATGCAGATGATAAAGAAAGAGTCTGGAGTCCGTTATCGTAAATTATTTCCAAGTTATGCCTTGGAACCTTCACTGATATGCAATAAATAACGTTATCATCCATTAATTTCATTGAGAAAAGATAACGAATGAGCAAGTGTGAGGAGTTAAGAGGTATTAGCATAGAAAAGTATATTGATAGTGTGGTAGGTAAGACACATGGGCAACAGTTAGGCAACTTTATTCCGAAACGTTTCGCCTACACAGCAGGCTTCTTCAGTCGAGTACAGAGAGTACTTTACAGAGGATGAAGACTGAAACAGGCCTTCTCTAATTCAACCTCCAACAGAAATATTTGTCTAACCTACTACTACTAGTACTAGCACTAGTATTACATCTCACTCTAAGCCTATATATACCCTCTGTATCCATGTACTGTTTGTAACGGCTTCACAAAACTCCTGGAGAGCGAAACGTTGCCGCAATATAATGTCACATTAGTTGCACTTGAGTCCTTTCACTTACATATTGTCGGTAATTCTACCAAAATATATACAAATATATTTAGTACACAAGATGGTATTCCATTTAATTCCATTACTTTATTTGTATTAACATTCGTAAAAAAACAGTTTACTTTTTTTCTAATTCAGTAACATTCAGTATATTTACCTTTTTGGAGCACAAAACTTGATGATCAAACTCCTCTCATTTTATTAATACACCTAGAATTTTTCCTCTTTATTTTTCCAAATAAGTTTTTCATGCATTGCCCTTAATTATTTGTATTAAACGCTATACATTGAAAATCATTGTCACAAATATTTAACCAGGGAAGTGATCCAATCACAACTACAGAGATTCGAGCACTAGGACAGTTATTCAATCACTACTACAGAAATTCGAATGCTATGGTAGTGGTTCGAACACAATAGGTGAGTACAAGAGGCGGTTAGTTGCTTAGTTAATTGAGTCTTAAGCCAGTGAAGTACACGAGGATCAATAATCCTGTATGTAACTTGTACATCCCCAGACAAGCAAACTGTAAGTCTTTCTTCAGTATGTACCTGACATGTTCCCATATATAAAAGCTTCCTGAAGAGAGTATGAAATGGGCCGAAAAAACTTACGTTATTTCTGTACAACTGAATGTGGGTTACTCGACTGTTATTGTCCATACGGCCAGTGTATGATTCACTCATCATTAATTCTTAAAAATATGAATAAACGTAAACTCTCGTATATATACACTGAGAGATACATATATGTCTCGGTGTATATAATCACGTAAAGAGACAGTTATAGGAGACATACATGTGTATGTATATACGAGGTCATACATGCAGCAGCGGTGGAGCAGTGAGGTGGTACCAGTGTTCAGGCGAAAGCCTCAAGCCTCACCTTTAGTATTATTCATCAAAGTGTGTTCATCAGGAATTCCTTGTGTGAAACCGCTTGTTTCTGAGCCTCAATTGTCCTCAGCACCAGCTGTCCTTAGTCCCCCACCTCTCCACAACCCTAGCTGTCGCCACAGCTGTACACACCATCATTTGCTGTCCGCCCCAGTTTTCCTTAGTTTTAGCTGTCATTCATAGCGTCGTCACTTCGTTGTCTTTAGTTTGAGCTGTAATCATTTCCGGCTTTTGTCACTACATTTGTCCTCAGTCCTGGCTGTCCTCAGCCCTGGCTTTCCTCAGCCCTGACTGTCCTCAGCCCTGACTCATCAGCCCTGACTCATCAGCCCTGGCTGTCCTCAGCCCTGGCTATCCTCAGCCCTGACTGTCCTCAGTCCTGACTGTCCTCAGCCCTGACTGTCCTCAGCCCTGGCTGTCCTCAGCCCTGACTCATCAGCCCTGGCTGTCCTCAGCCCTGGCTATCCTCAGCCCTGACTGTCCTCAGTCCTGGCTGTCCTCAGCCCTGGCTATCCTCAGTCCTGACTGTCCTCAGCCCTGGCTGTCCTCAGCCCTGGCTGCCCTCAGTCCTGACTGTCCTCAGCCCTGGCTGTCCTCAGCCCTGGCTGTCCTCAGCCCTGACTGCTCTCAGCCCTGACTATCCTCAGCCCTAACTGTCCTCAGCCCTGGCTGTCCTCAGCCCTGGCTGTCCTCAGCCCTGGCTGTCCTCAGCTCTGGCTATCCTCAGCCCTGACTGTCCTCAGCCCTGGCTGTCCTCAGTCCTGGCTATCCTCAGTCCTGACTGTCCTCAGCCCTGGCTGTCCTCAGCCCTGGCTGTCCTCAGCCCTGGCTGTCCTCAGCCCTGGCTGTCCTCAGTTCTGACTGTCCTCAGCCCTGGCTGTCCTCAGCCCTGACTGTCCTCAGCCCTGGCTATCCTCAGCCCTGACTGCCCTCAGCCCTGGCTGTCCTCAGTTCTGACTGTCCCCAGCCCTGACTGTCCTCAGCCCTGGTTGTCCTCAGCCCTGACTGTCCTCAGCCCTGGTTGTCCTCAGCCCTGGCTGTCCTCAGCCCTGACTGTCCTCAGCCCTGGGTATCCTCAGCCCTGACTGTCCTCACCCATGGCTGTCCTCAGCCCTGACTGTCCTCAGCCCTGGCTGTCCTCAGCCCTGACTGTCCTCAGCCCTGGTTGTCCTCAGCCCTGGCTGTCCTCAGCCCTGGCTGTCCTCAGCTTCAGCTGTTCTCAACCGGTGCTTAGGACAGCTGCAGCTTAGGTTTAGCATTATTATTATTATTATTATTATTATTATTATTATTATTATTATTATTATTATTATAATTATTATTATTACTATTATTTCTATTATATCAAGAATATTGCTAAACATGTATGGGTGGTAAAGCGAGGTTTAAGTAATGAATGTGTGACCCTTGAGGGTAGACTACGACCCAGCAAAGAAATGTGCTGCATGTGAAGCACACTTTTTCCATCCTCAAGGGGAAAGCGAAGTAGACTGGTGCTCGTAAAGGGTTCTTGATCCGGGGAATTGAAGCTTGTACCTCCCCCACCACCGTTCCTCGGACTTAGTTTTATAAATAAAAGCTTCCCACTCTCCACTGTTTGTATGGCCCTTGCAGGATTAGCGCTTCCCCATGAATAGCGCAGCAACGGTAATGCTATTACGCAGAAACGAGGGTTTCCAAATTCGTCAAGATAAGAACATAAAGAAGGAACACTGCAACAGGCCTACTGGCCTATGCGAGGCAGGTCCAATTCGCCCACCGCCTTGACCTAGTGAGGTCAAACACGTCACTTAAGGGAGGAGCATGACATCCGATCTAGTAGCACAAGCTAGTCAGGTCCAGCATACAAACACCCACCCACGCCAGCTGGCTACTGCGGACAGCTGGCTACTTCGGACAGCTGGCTACTGCGGACAACTGGCTGCTGCGAACAGCTGGTTATTGTGGACAGCTGATTGCTGCGAACATCTGGTTATTGTGGACAGCTGGTTACTGCCGATAGCTGGATACTGCGGACAGTTGGATACTGCAGACAGCTGGAAGGCAGATGGTGTGGAGAATACCTGTGTGAGTATATAATGGCCATGTGGTGACCCCACACTGTGCTTCAAAAATCAATATGACAAAGAGAATGAAATGTGCTCTATTTTTAATAATTATTTTCTCTCGGTTTTTACTCAGGAAGACACTTATAATACCCCAATAATTAGGTTTTTTAGTGGGACTGAAGAAGATAAATTGTGTAATATCACAGTCACTAACGAAATGATTATCAAACAGATAGACAGTTTGAAGCAAAATAGATCGCCTGGTTCTGATGAGCTTTTTTTAAGGGTTCTTAAGGAATGCAAAATGGAACTCTGTGAACCTTTAACTAATATTTTTAAATTATTTCTTCAAACAGGTGTAGTGTCTGATATGTGGAAGATGGCTAATGTAATTCCTATTTTTAAATCAGGGGACAAGTCGTTACCGTCAAATTACCGCCAGTAAGCCTAACCTCAATTGTAGGCAAATTACTAGAGTCAATTATAGCTGATAATATAAGAAGCCATCTGGATAGGCATAATTTGATTAATGATACTCAACATGGATTCACCAGGGGCCGTTCCTGGCTAACTAATTTATTAACCTTCTTCAGTAAAGCTTTTGAGGCCGTTGATCAGGATAAAGAATTCGATATTGTTTATTTACATCTTATTTTAGTAAGGCTTTTGATAGAGTACCACATCAGAGACTGTTGAAGAAAGTGGCTGCTCATGACATTGGGGGAAAAGTGCTGTCATGAATCGAGTCATGGCTCACTAATAGGAAGCAGAGAGTGTGCATAAATGGGGTTAAATCTGAGTGGGCATCTGTAACAAGTGGCGTTCCGCAGGGATCAGTTTTAGGCCCATTTTTGTTTATAATATATATCAATGACCTTGACGAGGGAATTATTAGTGACATAAGCAAATTTGCTGATGACACGAAGATAGGATAATCGATTCAGACGTTGATGTCTCGGAACTTCAGGAGGATTTAGACAAACTCAATTCGTGGTCAGAAAAGTGGCAGATGCAGTTCAATGTAGATAAATGTAAAGTTCTAAAACTCGGAATTGTTCATAACCCTAGCACCTACCAGCTTAATAATGCTGAACTTAGCAGTATAGAATGCGAAAAGGATTTGGGGGTTATGGTAAGCAACAACTTTAAACCACAGCAGTGCTTAAGCGTACGTAATAAGGCAAATACATTACTGTGATTTATATCAAGAAGTGTAAGCAACACTAAAATGGTATAAAATACCGACAGGTTGTTAGGTAAGACACATATGCAACAGTTAGGTATCTTTATTTCGAAACGTTTCGCCTACACAGTAGGCTTCTTCAGTCGAGTACAGAAAAGTTGATAGAAGCAGAAGATACTTGAAGACGATGTAATCAGTCCATCACCCTTAAAGTTTGAGGTGGTCAGTCCCTCAGTCTGGAGAAGACCATTGTTCCAAGGAATGAAACAATATGGAGATGAAGTGACATCATGGAGCCTTATATAGCGCCAAGAGGTGAGACGTAGGTCACTAGAAGAGGTAAGAACTCAGATGCTGGGAGGTCAGGTCCCTCTCAAATCCAGCCGTTCTCACTAGTAGAGGTTGTCGAAGTTGATTGTAGGTCTGTACCAAGATACCCTTGTGTTGCAGTGTCTGACAGATTGAACATCTGAGTTCTTACCTCTTCTAGTGACCTACGTCTCACCTCTTGGCGCTATATAAGGCTCCATGATGTCACTTCATCTCCATATTGTTTCATTCCTTGGAACAATGCTCTTCTCCAGACTGAGGGACTGACCACCTCAAACTTTAAGGGTGATGGACTGATTACATCGTCTTCAAGTATCTTCTGCTTCTATCAACTTTTCTGTACTCGACTGAAGAAGCCTACTGTGTAGGCGAAACGTTTCGAAATAAAGATACCTAACTGTTGCATATGTGTCTTACCTAACAACAAGTGTAAGCAACGGAAGTCCAGCGGTTATACTTCAGCTTTACACGTCATTAGTAAGGCCTCACCTAGATTATGCAGCTCAGTTCTGGTCTCCGTTTTACAGAATGGACATAAATTCATTAGAAAACATTCAGCGACGAGTGATAAAATTAATTCATTGCATTAGAAATCTTCCGTATGAAGAGAGATTGAAGTCCCTTAAATTGCATTCACTTGTAAGACGAAGAATGAGGGGAGACATGATCGAAGTGTACAAGTGGAAGATAGGTATTAATAAAGGGGATATTAATAAGGTCTTGAGAATATCTCTCCAAGATAGAACCCGAAATAATGGATTCAAATTAGACAAGCTTAGATTTTGAAAGGATATAGGAAAGAATTGGTTTGGAAATAGGGTAGTTGATGAATGGAACAGTCTACCTAGTAGGGTTATTGAGGCTAAAACCTTGGGTAGTTTCAAATTTAGGTTGGATAAATACATGAGTGAAAGGGGTTGGATTTGAGTGGGACTTGCACCTGAGTTAACAGAATTATAAAAGCTTGTTCCTAGGGTAGAATTGAAAACTGAGTTGGGCGATTATTCTGTTATTGGGATGGATTGTGAAGGGCCTGCCTAGTATGGGCTAACAGGCCTTCTGGAGTGCTCCTCCATTCTTATGTTCTTATATTATAAGTTGGAGGTGTTGCTGCCATTCAGAGGAAGTTTAAAAAAAAAACTCCGAATAAACTATGTTAGAAGATCGTCTGCTCCTGGGATCAAAAGAGTTCGATCTTATAATCATGAAAGATTTAGACAATAAAACTCATTAGGGAAACAACGGATGCAGGTTTTTGCTCTAGCGCCTCAGTGTTGCTATCGAGAGAGGTAATTCGAAATATAGATACCTAACTGTTGCATATGTGTCTTACCTAACAATTCCAGGAGCATTCCGGACCCTCTCCCTATAATAACTGACGTGGGTCTCCCTGGAGTCTTTCTTGAGACCAGGCGTCCCTGTGGATCAAGACCTGATCAACCAGGCTGTTAATGTTGGATGCACGCGGTCCAGCGTACGAACCACAGCCCAGTTGACGAGGAAATAACTAGGAACCTATCCATTTCTGTCTTGAAGGCTTCAAGAGGATATATTGGTAATCTCCCCTGAAGTATGGTGCGAGGCTTGTGAATAGTCTTTGGCCCCTTACACTTGCTGAACACACATATGTATAAGCCCAAGAAAAGTGATAATGAACGACTGTTTCTCGCATAGACCACGAATCGAGCCCTCGTCCATTATTCACTTTATGCATATCTTCATTCTTCAGTCCATTTGTATGCAGACTGAAGAACTGAGACACTTATGCGACACATGGGAATCTTTATTGAAGAAACGTTTCGCTACACAGTGGCTTCATCAGTCCAATACAAAGTAGAAATGTAAGGAGAGGAGGAGTTTGAGGTAATCAGTCCCTCAGCCTGGAATCGATGTGTTCAGTCCATCACTCCTACAAGATTGATGGACTGAACACATCGACTCCAGGTTGAGGGACTGATTACCTCAAACTCCTCCTCTCCTTACCCATTTCTACTTTGTATTAGACTGATGAAGCCACTGTGTGGCGAAACGTTTCTTCAATAAAGATTCCCATGTGTCGCATAAGTGTCTCAGTTCTTCAAGTTGTCGGTTTTCAAAACCATTCATCACACTTGTATCCAGACTGCTGAATCTCCGCTCAGAAAAAACTACAGAGACAAGACAAAGACTTCACTAAACACGAATGTCACGAGTCACCAGGTCACCAGTCTCAGGTAGCGAGTCATCAGGTCACCAGTCTCAGGTAGTGAGTCATCAGGTCACCAGTCTCAGGTAGCGAGTCATCAGGTCACCAGTCTCAGGTAGTGAGTCATCAGGTCACCAGTCTCAGGTAGCGAGTCATCAGGTCACCAGTCTCAGGTAGTGAGTCATCAGGTCACCAGTCTCAGGTAGCGAGTCACCAGGTCACCAGTCTCAGGTAACGAGTCATCAGGTCACCACTCTCAGGAAACGAGCCATCAGATCACCAGTCTCAGATAGTGAGTCATCAGGTCACCAGTCTCAGGTAGCGAGTCACCAGGTCACCAGTCTCAGGTAACGA
>NC_091293.1:33739455-33766258 GCF_038502225.1 Cherax quadricarinatus | reverse complement strand
GGAATGCGCTGTATAACTGGTTTAGTGCTCAAGTTTCAAAATATTTTGGCCATTCTCAGGTTGGCCGTCTCATTGGTTCATCAAAATAATGAAAAAATATGCAAGCTACGGTGTTCTGATATGCAAACTGGCCAAAATAAAACTGGAACCA
The DNA here is from genome assembly GCF_038502225.1 of Cherax quadricarinatus. Classification (NCBI taxonomy): domain Eukaryota; kingdom Metazoa; phylum Arthropoda; class Malacostraca; order Decapoda; family Parastacidae; genus Cherax; species Cherax quadricarinatus. The sequence continues at coordinate 33,766,107 of NC_091293.1, read as the reverse complement.
AAGCCGACAACTTTCGCGATATATGTTTTCAGAGAGCATCATAGGATTCACCCTCTACTCATCAGAGAGCAATAGCTTAGTTAATTATGCTAACTTTTTGATATGGGACTCACGAAATTGTAAAAACAAGATTGCAAACAAACCACGGTATTGGTGGGGTTAGAACCCATGGCAAGTGAGTCATGAAACTCCAGGCCAGTGCGAAAGGCAATGAACCAGCTGGCTACAATAAGATTCATTCAACTCTGCATATTTATACACCGTAGGGAGGTTAGGTTGGGCCTCATTGTGACCACAAAGCAAGCTTTTACAGATGAATCTCCCGCCAGCGTTGCCGTGACGAACTCGAGCTCAAATCCCCTCAAAGCTGTCATCATGATGTTTTGGTATGGGAGTTCTTTATTTTGAACTGAAGGTAACAGAGTAACGTAACATGGCGAAACGCAACCTAAGCCAACCTAATCAAACTGAACCTAACCTAACCCAAAATAACTAGTCTAACTTTACCTATCCTTACTACCTATAGCCTAACCTAACCAAAAGTAATCAAAGTAAAAGTGAATATAGTAGCCTAACCTAACCCAACAAAGCAACTTAGCATATCGTAACCTAACCTTGACCAGACTTCACATAGCAACTTGATCTATCCTGACCTTAGTTACCTTGCTGCAATTTACACTAAATACGAAAGCCTAATTTTTCTAGCCGAAGAGATTGCATTTAAACATTTCATTGGTTTCCATAAAGGAAAGGGCTCTTTATTCAAGGAATTAGAACTGCTTTCTCCTTCCTTGAATAAAACCTAATTACCTCCCATTACCCAGGGGGAAGGGGGCTCTTCATCCTAGGAATTGAAACTGCTTTCTCCTTTCTTGAATAAAACCTGATTATCTCTCATTCTCCAGACTCTGTATCATTCGTAATAAATATAATTAACAACAACAATAACCATAAAAACTAATAATAATAATAGTATTCATAATAATAACAACAACAACAACAATAACTACAACAAGAACAATTATAATAATAATAATAATAATAATAATAATAATAATAATAATAATAATAATAATAATAATAATAATAATAATAATAGTAATAATAATTTAAAGATAAAGTAATACTCGACAAAAACATCATTATGTTTGCACTTCTCAATACTCTTCACGACTGTTAATAAATTTTCATATTTTAAGCATTAAATGCACCCAGCTTATGAAGCTCTGGAATCATTGTTTAGAGTAACAAAAGTTCAAGCTATACACTTCGAGTTGAATATTTCTTTCGCTAATTAGTGTGCCTATAGCAGGTTCTACATTTTGCTTGTAATGAAGAGAGGTGACGAGAATATCTGAAGTGAATGTACAGAAAATTAGAATCATGGCCAGGGTTGATGCTATGATAATTTAATCTAAAGCCTAGTTTTATTTTTTTTTGATATTCTGTTACCTGCATTTCTTGTTTTTACATGGCATCGTATATATTCAACCATCAATATTGTATTTGAAATTCCAAGTAGATTTAAAAATGCGGCAAAAATAAGCCCAAAAAAAAAAAAAGACAATTGTAGTATATCTAGGTTTCTAGAAATTCATCTACGAGGTACCACAGCGAAGAAAGATGGAAAATAAGAAAGATGCGTCTTACTGGAAAACTACTTTAGGGCTAAGCTATCATCTAATAACATCGGAAGATACGAAATAGAAAAAACTATGCACTTTTTATCGAATGTAAACCTATAGAAAAACCTGAATGTTACCATATATACAGAGGAATCTGAATGTAATCACATTCAGAAGAACCCAAATGTTAGCACATTCCGAGGAACCTGAATATGTAAGTATATTCAGAGCATCCTGAATGTTAACACATTCAGAGGAACCTTAATGTAAGCACATTCAGAGCATCCTGAATGTTAGCACATTCAGAGGAACCTTAATGTAAGCACATTCAGAGCATCCTGAATGTTAGCACATTCAGAGGAACCTTAATGTAAGCACATTCAGAGCATCCTGAATGTTAGCACATTCAGAGGAACCTGAATAGGTTAGCGCAGTTGTCAGAGACTTGAAAGTCTAGTTTCAGTGTGAAAAACTGAAAACATAACAAAGTTTGGATATGAGAGAAGACAGTGGAATAGTCATTAGCAGTGATCAAAGTAGACTGAACAACACCTCACCTCGAGCAAGAGAGGCAAGACACTCTCCGAGGCTTCATGGTTACGAATGTGAATTAAAAAATAAAGAAATAACCAGCACATAGGAGAGAGAGAAGCTTACGACGACATTTCGGTGCGACTTGGAGCATTTAGTAAGTCACAGTGGTCCAAGTCGGACCAATACGTCGTCGTAAGCTCCTCTCTCTTATATATGCGGCTTATTTGTGTATTGTTCCAGTCACGGTATTTTGCCTTTTTGTTCTTTACGATTAAAAAAAAACATTAAAAACAATCCTGCCACTTTTTAACACACTTCACAGACCTGACTTTGAACATAAAGCTCAGTTTTCCTTCCTGAATGGTACAAAAGAGGAAATCAAACTGGAGAGTGTGCAGAAAATGTCAACAAATATTCAGTCATCGTGAAAGAAGCTATATGAAGACAGATTCATTGCGATCAACCTGCTCTTCATAGATGCAGAGACAGTGGGATCTCAATGGTTGCATTAGCCAATTCGACTGAGGGGGTAATTGATGACTTGTCTAGACTTTAAACTGATAGATTATAGAGGTATGGGTGTTTGTGGGAAACAATCAGGCTGCAGAATTAGGGTTGAAAACAGCAGATATTACCGGGATACTTCAGGGATATGTTTAAAAGACAATATTCAAAACAAAGTTGCTAGTAAAGGCAAAGCAATTGATCAACAAACAAAGAGAGATAGTAGAGGGCAACGAGTGACTAGCTCCCTTAAGGTTTACTATACAAATAGTAGGAGTCTAAGAAATAACATAGATGAGCTCAGATTACTTGCAAGTGCAGGTAATATAGATATTATTGCTATAACAGAGACATGGTTCAACCTGAAAGATAGGGAAATGCCTTCTGGATGCAACATACAGGGTTATAAATTATTCCATACTTATAGGGTCAACAGGAAGGGTGGTGGAGGGGCGATGTATTTTTGAGACAATTTAAATTGTTGTCTTAGACATGATATAAGATTAGAAACATCGGACGCAGAATCTGTTATCTGTTTGGGTACAGTTTCTCGAGGGTCATGAAAAATGAATTTTGGGTGTGATTTACAGGCCCCCAAACCTTGATAGGGAGTGCAGTAAGCTGTTATGGGACGAAATTCATAAGGCGTCTAGATATGAAAATATTGTGTTAATGGGAGATTTTAACTTTAGACAAATTGATTGGAACAGTGTGACAGGAAATCTTGAGTCTAGTGACTTTCTCGATACGGTTCAGGATTGCTTTTTAAAAGAGTTTCTGACAGAATCAACTAGAGGAAACAGTCTTCTTGACTTGGTTCTTGCCAACAAAGAATCACTAGTTAATAATCTTGAGGTTAGTGATGAGCTAGGGGAAAGCGATGACAAATCACTTAGTTTCAATATATCATGGAATTACCCAGATAACTACAATCAAATCCCTGTCCCAGACTTTCGCTTGGCCGATTTCATGGGACTGAGAAATTACCTGGGTGGGCTAAATTGGGATGACCTGACTATGTGTCAGGTAGGTGGTCTTGGCTGCCTATATGACATTTTTCAGAGCATAGTTCTAGCTGCCCAGACAACTTTTAGTAGAGTAGGGAATTAGATCTAACAAAAATGATCCCAAATGGTCAAAAGAGAGGCATATATAGGCGTATCAAAAGAGGGATGGGCAGTTAAGAAATCAATATATAAAATTAAAGAGAGGAATAAAAACGGAATAAGAAAAGCAAAAAGGGATTATAAGGTTAAGGTCACAAGGGAATCGAAGACTAACCCAAAAGGGTTCTTTCAGGTATACAGAAGTAAGATTAGGGACAAAATAGGCCTACTTAAGAGTAACTCAGGTCAGATCACTGACAGTGACAAGGAAATGTGTGAACTTTTTAATACTTTTTACCGAGGAAAATACTAGCGAAATTCCAGAAATAGTAGATTAGGTAGAACAGGACGATAATAAACTATGCACGATTACGGTAACTAGTGACATGGTCCTCAGACAAATAGAGAAATTAAAACCTAACAAATCCCCAGGTCCTGATGAACTGTTTGCAAGGGTGTTAAAGAAATGTAAAGAGGAACTTAGCATACCTTTGGCTAATCTTTTCAACATATCACTACAAAGTGGCATAGTGCCTGATAAGTGGAAAATGGCAAATGTAATGCCTCTTTACAAGGCAGGTGACAGGTCCTTGACTTCGAACTATAGACCAATAAGCCTTACCTCCATAGTGGGGAAAATTTATGGAATCAATAATTGCCGAAGCAATTCGTAGCCATCTTGATAGGCGTAAATTGATTAATGAATCTCAACACGGTTTTATAAAGGGGCGTTCCTGTCTTACGAACTTACTAACTTTTTTCACTAAGGTGTTTGAGGAGGTAGATCACAGTAATGAATATGATATTGTGCATATGGACTCCAGTAAGGCTTTCGATAGAGTTCCATACCAGAGGCTATTGAAGAAACTTAAGGCACACGGAATAGGAGGAGAAGTTTTTTCCCGGGTAGAGGCATGGCTGACAAATAGACAGCAGAGAGTTTGCATAAATGGGGAGAAATCAGAATTGGGCACGTCACAAGCGGTGTTCCGCAGGGGTCAGTGTTGGGCCCGTGTTGTTCACAATTTACATAAACGACATAGATGAAGAAATAAATAGCGACACAAGCAAATCTGCTGATGACACCAAAAATAGGCTGTCCAATTCATTTTAGTGAGGACACTAAAGTACTCCAGAATGATTTGAGTTGACTGATGCAATGGTCGGAGAAGTGGCAGATGCAGTTAAATATAGACAAAAACAAGGTTCTAAATGTCGGACAGGACAATAACCATGCCACATATAAACTAAATAATGTAGATCTTAATACTACTGACTGCGCAAAGGATTTAGGAGTTCTGGTTAACAGTAATCTAAAACCAAGACAACTGTGCATAAGTGTTCGCAATAAAGCTAACAGAATCCTGGGCTTCATATCAAGAAGTATAAATAATAGAAGTCCTCAGGTTGTTCTTCAACTCTATATATCCTTGGTTAGGCCTCATTTAAATTGTGCTGCACAATTCTCGTCACCGTATTACAGAATGGATATAAATACACTGGAAAACGCACAGAGGAGGATGACAAAGTTGGTCCCATGTATCAGAAATCTTCCCTATGAGGATAGATTGAGGGCCCTGAATCTGCACTCTCTCGAAAGGCGTAGAATTAGGGGGGATATGACCGAGGTGTATAAATGAAAAACAGCAATAAATAAAGGGGATGTAAACAGCGTGCTGAAAATTTCCAGCCAAGACAGGACTCGCAGCAATGGTTTCAAGTTGAAAAAATTCATATTCAAGAAGGATATAGGAAAGCACTGGTTTGGTAATAGAATTGTGGATGAGTGGAACAAACTCCCTAGTATAGTTATAGAGGTTAAACGTCGTGTAGTTTTTAAAATAGGTTAGATAAATACATGAGAGGGCGTGGGGTGGGTGTAAGTTGGACCTGAGTTGCTTGTGATACTAGGTTTGATGCCGTGCTCCTTCCTTAAGTGGAAGGGGCCTGACTAGGTGGGTCATTGGGCTAAGCCGGAGGGTGATATACACCTGCCTCGCATGGGTCAGTAGGCCTGCTGCAGTGTTCCTTCCTTCTTATTTTCTTATGTTCTTATTTTATATGTCGTTATCATATCCCCCCATCTCTCCTGTCTTCCAGTGTCGTCATTTCGATTTCCTTTAACCTATCCTCGTAGAACATAACCCTTAGCTCCGGGACTAGTCTTGTTGGAAACCTTTGCACTTTCTCTAGTTTCCTTGCATGCTTGGCTAAGTGTGGGTTCCAAACGTACACAGTGTACAGAGTCCTCAACGATTCCTTATTAAGATGTTGGAATGCTGTTCTTAGGTTTGCTAGGCGCCCACGTGCTGCAGCAGTTATTTGGTTGATGTGCTCCTCAGGAGATGTGCCCATTGTTATACTCACTCGAAGATCCTTTTCCTTCAGGAAGGTTTGTGGTCTCTTGCCCCCTAGACTGTACTCCGTCTGCGGTCTTCTTTGCCCTTCCCCAATCTTTATGACTTTGCACTTGGTGGGGTTGAACTTCAGGAGCCAATTGCTAAACCAGGCGTGCAGCCTATCCAAATCCCTTTGTAGTTCTGCCTGGTCCACGTCCGATTGAATTCTTCTCATCAACTTAACATAATCTGCAAACAAGGACACTTCGGAGTCTATTCCGTCCATCATGTAGTTCACAAATACCAGAACAGCACTGGTCCTAAGACTGACCCCTGTGGTACGCCACTCGTTACAGGCGCCCACTCTGACACCTCGTCACGTACCATGACTCGCTGTTGTCTTCCTAACAGGTATTCCTTGATCCATTGTAGTGCCTACCCTGTTATCCCTGCCTGGTCTTCCAGGCAGGGATAACAGTCCAAGAAGATGCAATCAACCCACCCCTCTCTCTCGTCTCTTCTGTTTCTTTATCATAAAACTCCAGAAGGTTTGTGACACAAGATTTGCCTTCCATGAAACCGTGCTGGTTATCATTTATACTTTTGTTCCGTTGCAGGTACTCCACCACTCTCTTCCTCATAATCTTCTCCATGACTTTGCATACTATACAGGTCAGTGACACTGGTCTGTAGTGTGTGTGTGTGTGTGTGTGTGTGTGTGTGTGTGTGTGTGTGTGTGTGTGTGTGTGTGTGTTTGTGTGTGTGTGTGTGTGTATTGAGTGTATGTGTGTGTGTGTGTGTGTGTGTGTGTGTGTGTGTGTGTGTGTGTGTGTGTGTGTGTGTGTGTGTGTGTGTGTGTGTGTATTGAGTGTATGTGTGTGTGTGTGTGTGTGTGTGTATGTGTGTGTGTGTGTGTGTGTACTCACCTATTTGTACTCACCTATTTGTGGTTGCAGGGGTCGAGTCACAGCTCCTGGCCCCGCCTCTTCGCTGATTGCTACTAGGTCCTCTCTCTCCCTGCCCCATGAGCTCTATCATACCTCGCCTTAAACTATGTATGGTTCCTGCCTCCACTACTTCACTTTCTAGGCTATTCCATGGCCTGACTACTCTATGACTGAAGAAATACTTCCTAACTTCCCTTTGATTCATCTGAGTCTTCAACTTCCAATTGTGACCTCTTGTGTCTGTGTCCCATCTCTGGAACATCCCGTCTTTGTCCACCTTGTCTATTCCGCGCAGTATTTTATATGTCGTTATCATGTCTCCCCTGACCCTCCTGTCCTCCAGTGTCGTCAGGCCAATTTCCCTCAACCTTTCTTCGTAGGACAATCCCCGTAGCTCTGTATGTGTGTGTGTGTGTGTGTGTCTGTATCCTGTGTTAGTTACCATTCTGTCCTAGGCACATGTCAGTGAGAGACTAGGCCTGTTGTATATGGGTGTGTGTGTTGGTGTGTGTTGGTGTGTGTGTGTTGGTGTGTGTGTGTGTGTTGGTGTGTGTGTGTTGGTGTGTGTGTGTTTGTGTCTGTGTTTGTGTGTGTGTTTGTGTGTGTGTGTTTGTGTGTGTGTGTTGGAGTGTGTGTGTGTTGGTGTGTGTGTGTGTATTGGTGTGTGTGTATTGGTGTGTGTGCGTTGGTGTGTGTGTGTGTGTGTGTGTGTACTCACCTAATTGTGGTTGCAGGGGTCGAGACTCAGCTCCTGGCCCCGCCTCTTCACTGATCGCTACTGGATCCTCTCTCTCTCTGCTTCCTGAGCTTTGTCATACCTCTTCTTAAAACTATGTATGATTCCTGCCTCCACTACTTCACTTGCTAGGCTATTCCACTTGCTGACAACTCTATGACTGAAGAAATACTTCCTAACGTCCCTGTGACTCGTCTGAGTCTTCAGCTTCCAGTTGTGACCCCTTGTTCCTGTGTCCCCTCTCTGGAACATCCTATCTCTGTCCACCTTATCTATTCCCCGCAGTATCTTGTATATCGTTATCATGTCTCCCCTGACCCTTCTGTCTTCCAGTGTCGTCAGTCCGATTTCCCTCAACCTTTCCTCGTACGACATTCCCTTGAGCTCTGGGACTAGCCTTGTTGCAAACCTTTATACTTTCTCTAACTTCTTGACGTGCTTGACCAGGTGTGGGTTCCAGACTGGTGCTGCATACTCCAGTATGGGCCTAGCATATACAGTGTACAGTGTCTTGAACGATTCCTTATTTAGGTATCGGAACGCTATTCTCAGGTTTGCCAGGCGCCCATATGCTGCAGCAGTTATTTCGTTGATGTGTGCCTCCGGTGACGTGCTCAGTGTTATGGTCACCCCGAGGTCTTTCTCCCTGAGTGAGGTCTGTATTCTTTGTCCACCTAGCCTATACTCTGTCTGCGGTCTTCTTTGCCCCTCCCCAGTCTTCATGACTTTGCATTTGGCAGGATTGAATTCGAGAAGCCAGTTTCTGGACCACATGTCCAGCCTGTCCAGGTCTCTTTGCAGTCCTGCCTCATCCTCGTCCGATTTAATTTTTCTCATCAACTTCACATCATCTGCGAATAGGGACACTTCAGAGTCTATTCCTTCCATCATGCCGTTCGCATATATCAAAAATAGCACTGGCCCTAGAACTGACCCCTGTGGGACCCCGCTCGTCACAGGCGCCCACTGTGATACCTCTTCACGTACCATGACTCGTTGCTGCCTCCCTGTCAGGTATTCCCTGATCCACTGCAGTGCCCTCCCTGTTACATGCGCCTGATCCTCCAGCTTCTGCACTAATCTCTTGTGGGGAACTGTGTCAAAGGCTTTCCTGCAGTCTAGGAAAACGCAATCAACCCACCCCTCTCTCTCGTGTCTTACTTCTGTTACCTTGTTATAAAACTCCAGGAGGTGTGTGATACAAGATTTGCCTTCCATGAACCCATGCTGGTTTTCATTTATAATCTTGTTCTGTTCCAGGTGTTCGACCACTCTCCTCCTGATAATCTTCTCCATGACTTTGCACACAATACATGTCAGAGACACAGGTCTGTAGTTTAGCGCCTCGTTTCTGTTTCCTTTCTTAAATATGGGGACTACATTTGCTGTCTTCCATTTCTCAGGTAGTTGCCCAGTTTCAAGGGATGTGTTGAAGATTGTGGTTAGAGGCATGCACAGCATTTCTGCTCCTTCTCTCAGGACCCATGGGGAGATGTCTGGTCCCATTGTCTTTGAGGTATCAAGGTCACTTAGCAGCTTCTTCAGCTCCTCCTCGGTTGTTCGTATGTCATCCAACACTTGTTGGTATATTCCCTCTTGATGTTCCTTTCTGTACTGACTTCCCACAGCCCTTCCTGTCTCTACTGTAAAAACTTCCTTAAATCTCCTGTTTAGCTCCTCACATACCTCCTGGTCATTTCTTGTGAGTTCTCCCCCTTCTTTCCTTAATCTGATCACCTGGTCTTTGACTATTGTCTTCCTCCTGATGTGGCTATACAACAGTTTCGGGTCAGTCTTGATTTTTGATGCTATGTCATTTTCATACTGTCGCTGGGCCTCCCTCCTTACCTGTGCGTACTCGTTCCTGGCTCTGCGACTGATCTCCCTATTTTCGTGTGTTCTCTGCCTTCTGTACTTTTTCCATTCTGTATTGCACTTTGTTTTTGCCTCCTTACACCGTCGGGTAAACCAGGGGCTCGTTCTGGTCTTCCCGTTGTTTCTGTTGCCCTTGGGAATAAACCTTTCCGCTGCCTCCTTGCATTTTGTTGTTACATATTCCATCATTTTATTTACTGGCTTTCCTGACAGTTCTCTTTCCCATGGGACCTCCTGCAGGAAGTTCCTCAACCCTATGTAGTCCCCTCTTTTATAGTCAGGATTTTCCCATTCAACTCCTGTTACTCTCTCCACTTGCAGCTCTACTATATATTCAAAGCACAGAACCACGTGGTCGCTAGCTCCTAGGGGACTCTCATACATGATGTCCTCAATGTCTGAACTGCCCAGGGTGAACACAAGGTCCAATCTTGCTGGTTCATCCTCCCCTCTCACTCTGGTAATGTCCTTAATATGTTGGTGCATGAGGTTTTCCAGCACCACGTCCATCATCTTGGCTCTCCATGTTTCAGGACCCCATGTGGCTCCAGGTTTTCCCAGTCAATCTCCCTGTGGTTGAAATCCCCCATAACCAGCAACTTTGCTCTGCTGGAGTGAGCTCTTCTTGCCACTTCAGCAAGTGTGCCCACCATTGCTCTGTTGCTCTCTTCGTATTCCTCTCTTGGCCTCCTGCAGTTCTGTGGTGGATTATACATCACTGCAATGACCACCTTATTTTCTCCAGACTGAAGTGTACCTACTATGTAGTCTCTTTCTCCCATCTCATCTATGCCTTCCATTTTCTCGAATTTCCATCTGTTTTTTACTAGCAGAGCAACCTCACCTCCCCCTCTGCCCCTTCTATCTTTCCTCATGATCTGGTATCCTGGTGGGAAGATTGCATCTGTTATTGTCCCCCGTGAGTTTTGTCTCTGTAACTGCTATGATGTCTGGGGACTTCTCATTGATTCTTTCTTGCCATTCCTCATGTTTATTTGTTAATCCATCTGCATTTGTGTACCAAACCTTCAACTTCTGTTCTAATACTGTAACTGTGGTGTGGGGGTTGGGAACAGAGGGATCGGTGTGTGATGGTTGGTTTGGATTGCTCAGTTGCCTTGGGGGTGTCGTGGCTGGGGTCCTTCTGCAATTGTTTCTGGGGGGTGTGCTTGTCCTTCCACTTGTTATTCTGCTCTCTTTTTTCATTTCCTCCCATTTCTCCTTAAGTTTCTGAACTCTTTCATTGTCCTCCTTTCTTCCTGTGTTCTGTCTCGATCAAGGTACACGCTCATGAACTCCTGCCTGCCTCTCAGCTGTGCTTTTTCCTGCAGGATCATGGTTCGGGTTGATTCTGCCTTGAAAATTACTCTGAGAGGCCGATTCCTTTTCTCTGTGAACCACCCTATTCTCCGAAAATTTGCCACTTGGGTCATTTCCCCCCCACAGGTCGCCCTGCACATTGTCTGTGTCTGATGCAGCCATTGCCGATGCTACTTCTGTAATATCTTTGTCTCTATGCTGTTTCAGATGTCTCAGCTCCTCTTCTAATCTCTTTATCTTGTTTTCTGCAGTTTAGGCATGTTGCTTCCACCTTCTGCATTCTGCTTCTAACCTCTCTTCCATCTTCCTTGCCAGCTCCTCTAGTCTCCTTTCCCAGTCTTCCTTTTTGAGCTCTGCTTCCCAGTCCTCCCCCAGATTCGTCCTTCGTGCCCCTTGTTCTCATCCTAGTTCTAGGTTCCCCGTTGCTCCACAGAAGGAAGGGGAGGGGTGGTTAGGGGTTAGGGAGGGGAAAGATGGTTGGGGGAGAGGGGATGGATGGTTATGGGGAGGGGGAGGATGGTTATTGGAGGGGAGGATGGTTATTGGAGGAGGGGTAGTTGGGGGAGGTGGGTTAGATGGTTTGGGGGAGGGGTAGGTGGCTAGGGTGAGGTGGTTAGAGAAGGGGAGAGGTGGTTAGGGGAGGGGGAGGGTATGTGCTTGAGAGAGAGGGGATGGATGGTTATCTGGGAGGGGGAGGGTGGTTATTGGAGGGGGAGGTAGTTGGGGGGGGAAGGGGTTAGATGGTATGGGTAGGGGTTAGATGGTTTGGGGGAGGGTAGGTGGCTAAGGTGAGGTGGTTAGGGAAGGGGATAGTGGTTAGGGAGGGTGGGGATACGTGTTTGTGTCAAGTGTATATGTGCTTTTGTATGTGTGTGTGTGTGCGCGTGTGTGTGTGTGTTGCGTGTGTGTGTGTGTGGGTGTGTGTGTGTGTGGGCGTGTCTGTGTGTGTGGGCGTGTGTGTGTTGTGTGTGTGTGTGTGTGTGTGTGTGTGTGTGTGTGTGAGTGTGGGAGTAGATGTGAGTGGGTGTGTGTGTGGTGTGTGTGTGTACTTGTAGTAGATGTGAGTGTGGGCGTATTGTAGTAGACTTGTAGTGTGAGTGTGTGTACTTGTAGTAGATGTGTGTGGGTGTGTACTTGTAGTAGATGTGAGTGTGGGTGTGTGTACTTGTAGTAGATGTGAGTGTGGGTGTGTCTACTTGTAGTAGATGTGAGCGTGGGTGTGTGTACTTGTAGTAGATGTGAGTGTGGGTGTGTGTACTTGTAGTAGATGTGAGTGTGGGTGTGTGTACTTGTAGTAGATGTGAGCGTGGGAGTGTGTACTTGTAGTAGATGTGAGTGTGGGCGTGTGTACTTGTAGTAGATGTGAGTGTGGGCGTGTGTACTTGTAGTAGATGTGAGTGTGGGTGTGTGTACTTGTAGTAGATGTGAGCGTGGGCGTGTGTACTTGTAGATGTGAGTGTGGGTGTGTGTACTTGTAGTAGATATGAGCGTGGGCGTGTGTACTTGTAGTAGATGTGAGTGTGGACGTGTGTACTTGTAGTAGATGTGAGTGCGGGCGTGTGTACTTGTAGTAGATGTGAGTGTGGGCGTGTGTACTTGTAGTAGATGTGAGTGTGGGTGTGTGTACTTGTAGTAGATGTGGGTGGGGGGTGTGTGTACTTGTAGTAGATGTGAGCGTGGGCGTGTGTACTTGTAGTAGATGTGAGTGTGGGTGTGTGTACTTGTAGTAGATGTGAGTGTGGGTGTGTGTACTTGTAGTAGATGTGAGTGTGGGTGTGTGTACTTGTAGTAGATGTGAGCGTGGGTGTGTGTACTTGTAGTAGATGTGAGTGTGGGTGTGTGTACTTGTAGTAGATGTGAGTGTGGGCGTGTGTACTTGTAGTAGATGTGAGTGTGGGCGTGTGTACTTGTAGTAGATTTGAGTGTGGGCGTGTGTACTTGTAGTAGATGTGAGTGTGGGCGTGTGTACTTGTAGTAGATGTGAGTGTGGGCGTGTGTACTTGTAGTAGATGTGAGTGTGGGCGTGTGTACGTGTAGTAGATGTGAGTGTGGGCGTGTGTACGTGTAGTAGATGTGAGAGTGGGTGTGTGTACTTGTAGTAGATGTGAGTGTGGGCGTGTGTACGTGTAGTAGATGTGAGTGTGGGCGTATGTAAGTGTGGTAGATGTGAGTGTGGGCATATGTACGTGTGGTAGATATGAGTGTGGGCGCGTGTTCGTGCGGTGGACGTGAGTTTGGGCGTGTGTACGAGTGTATGTGGGCGTGTGTATTTGTGGTAGATGTGCGAGTGGGCGTGTATTCGTGTCTTAGACGTGTGTTTTCGCGTGTGTATGGGTATGATGTGTGCGTGTAGGCATAGTGTGGACGTGCTTGTGGGCAGTGTTGTTAGGTGGGATGTGAGGTGGTGGGTGGGGAGGGTGGTGTGAGGTGAAGTAGTGTGAGGCAGAGTGAGGGGACGTGAAGAGCGAGAGAGAGAGAGAGAGAGAGAGAGAGAGAGAGAGAGAGAGAGAGAGAGAGAGAGAGAGGGGAGAGAGAGAGAGAGAGAAAGAGAGAGGTGATGCTGTGGGTGTTTCTCAGGCAGAGAGCAACACAGGCATGCAATACAGAGCGAGAACAAAGAGAGAAAGAGAGAGAGAGAGAGAGAGAGAGAGAGAGAGAGAGAGAGGGCGCGGGGGAGAGAGAGAGAGAGAGAGAGAGAGAGAGAGAGAGAGAGAGAGTGGGGGGTGAGAGAGAGAGAGAGAGAGAGAGAGAGAGAGAGAGAGAGAGAGAGAGAGAGAGGGAGGAGGGAGGGAGGAGGAGAATGTATTGTGAATAAAGGGAGTTTACAGGTGATCCCCAAAACCCCACTCCCTTCCCCTCTAACCCCTGGACACTCTCTTACTTCTTCCCCAGCTGGTCTAACTCTCGCCCTTAGCTCCTTCTCTGGTCTGATCTGCTCCACTTCTCCCTTGGTTTCCGCACACCTTTAGGGGTGTCACTTTCCTCTGCCTTTGTATTTTAGCTCCTCCTCTTCCCACTTTTTACTCCATCTTTTATTCTTTCTTACTTTGCTGGTGTTTTTCCTTGTAATGTGTCTGCGTCTGTCTTTAGACTCTCTCCTCTCTCTATGAAAACTGTTCGTCTTGTTGCCATCTCTTGTCTCTCCTAATCCATCTTGGGACTCAATCCAGACTAGCCACACACCTGGACTTGACTTACACCTAGTGCCTGTTACTAGTTATTATTATTATTATTATTATTATTATTATTATTATTATTATTATTATTATCATTCTTGTAATTTCTTCAGTTTCTCGTATCTCAGTTTTTGGGTGTCATACACACATCTGTGTGACTGGTTAGTGGTCCAAGGTTGATGGAAACGTCGCCACTAATTTCAGTGTCCTAGGTGCTGGTTATTTGAGTATCGTATATATTCTGAGAAATTTATATATATATATATATATATATATATATATATATATATATATATATATATATATATATATATATATATATATATATGCAAAACAACCACTGTGAAAGAATAGAGAAATTCCAAGCGCTTTCGTGACTACTCAACATTATCAAGGAACTATGTTCCTTGATAATGTGAGTAGTCATGAAAGTGCTTGGAATTTCTCTATTCTTTCACAGTGGTTGTTTTGCATATTCTGAAATCACCTGTTTACTGTGATCTTATTGCATATATATATATATATATATATATATATATATATATATATATATATATATATATATATATATATATATATATATATATATATGTATATATATATATGCGCAAAACAACCACGGGGGGAGTAGAATGATAGCTCGAGGCCTTTCATATTGCAATCAACAAATCATCAGGAGCTTGCAAAATTGTAGAAAAGAGGAGGGTTTCCACGTGAATACGTTCCCAGAGGATCGCGTTCACTGGAGTGAGCGAGGGAGAGAGGAGAAGGTACCGGAAGTACCCACATGCCGGAAATGGACACTTCCGATACCTTCTCCTCTCTCCCTCGCTCACTCCAGTTAACGCGGTCCTCTGGGAACGTATTCACGTGGAAACCCTTCTCTTTTCTGGAGTTTTGCAAGCTCCTGATGATGTGTTTATTGCAACACGAAAGGCCTAGAGCTATCATTCTACTCCCCCCGTGGTTGTTTTGCATCTTGTATCTCTTTTTTTGCGACACTGTATTTGCTTAATGTGTTTTAAGGGGTTACTAGCCCATTGCTCCCGGCATTTCAGTCGCCTCATACGACACGCATGGCTTACCGAGGAAATAAACAACAAGAGCTATTTACAAGAACAGAAGAAAAACCTAGATGTGTGTGTGTGTGTGTGTGTGTGTGTGTGTGTGTGTGTGTACTCACCTACTCACCTATTTGTGGTTGCAGGGGTCGAGTCCTAGCTCCTGGCCCCGCCTCTTCACCGGTTGCTACTAGGCCCTCTCTCTCCCCGCTCCATGAGCTTTATCAAACCTCGTCTTAAAACTGTGTATGGTTCCTGCCTCCACTACGTCATTTTCTAGGCTATTCCACTGCCTTACAACTCTATGACTGAAGAAATACTTCCTACTATCTCTCTGACTCATTTGTGTCTTCAACTTCCAATTGTGGCCTCTTGTTTCTGTGTCCCCTCCCTGGAACATCCTGTCTTTGTCCACCTTGTCTATTCCACGCAGTATTTTATATGTCGTTATCATGTCTCCCCTGACCCTCCTGTCCTCCAGTGTCGTCAGGCCGATTTCCCTTAATCTTTCTTCATAGGACATTCCCCTTAGCTCTGGAACTAACCTTGTCGCAAACCTTTGTACTTTCTCTAGTTTCTTGACGTGCTTTATCAAGTGCGGGTTCCAAACAGGTGCTGCATACTCCAGTATGGGCCTGACATACACGGTGTACAGTGTCTTGAATGATTCCTTACTAAGGTATCGGAATGCTGTTCTCAGGTTTGCCAGGCGCCCATATGCTGCAGCAGTTATCTGATTGAGTGTGTGTGTGTGTGTGTGTGTTTGTGTGTGTGTGTGTGTGTGTGTGTGTGTGTGTGTGTGTGTGTGTGTGTCTGTGTGTGTGTGTTTGTGTGTGTGTGTGTGTGTGTGTGTGTGTGTGTGTGTGTGTGTGTGTGTGTTTGTGTGTGTGTGTGTGTGTGTGTGTGTGTGTGTGTGTGTGTGTGTGTGTGTGTGTGTATGTGTGTGTGTTTGTGTGTTTGTGTGTGCGTGTGTGTGCACTCACCTATTTGTACTCACCTATTTGTGGTTGCAGGGGTCGAGTCACAGCTCCTGGCCCCGCCTCTTCGCTGATTGCTACTAGGTCCTCTCTCTCCCTGCCCCATGAGCTCTATCATACCTCGCCTTAAAACTATGTATGGTTCCCGCCTCCACTACGTCACTTTCTAGGCTATTCTACGGCCTGACTACTCTATGACTGAAGAAATACTTCCTAACATCCCTTTGATTCATCTGAGTCTTCAACTTCCAATTGTGACCTCTTGTGTCTGTGTCCCTTCTCTGGAACATCCCGTCTTTGTCCACCTTGTCTATTCCGCGCAGTATTTTATATGTCGTTATCATGTCTCCCCTGACCCTCCTGTCCTCCAGTGTCGTCAGGCCGATTTCCCTCAACCTTTGTGTGTGTGTGTGTGTGTGTTTGTGTGTGTATATGTGTGTGTGTGTGTTTGTGTGTTTGTGTGTGTGTGTGTACTCACCTAGTTGAGGTTGCGGGGGTTGAGTCCGAGCTCCTGGCCCCGCCTCTTCACTGATCGCTACTAGGTCACTCTCCCTGAGCCGTGAGCTTTATCATACCTCTGCTTAAAGCTATGTATGGATCCTGCCTCCACTACATCACTTCTCAAACTATTCCACTTACTGACTTCTCTGTGGCTGAAGAAATACTTCCTAACATCCCTGTGATTCATCTGTGTCTTCAGCTTCCAACTGTGTCCCCTTGTTACTGTGTCCAATCTCTGGAACATCCTGTCTTTGTCCACCTTGTCAATTCCTCTCAGTATTTTGTATGTCGTTATCATGTCCCCCCTATCTCTCCTGTCCTCCAGTGTCGTCAGGTTGATTTCCCTTAACCTCTCCTCGTAGGACATACCTCTTAGCTCTGGGACTAGTATTGTTGCAAACCTTTGTGTGTGTGTGTGTGTGTGTGTGTGTGTGTGTGTGTGTGTGTGTGTATGTGAGTGTGTGAGTGTCTGTCTGTTTGTGTGTGTGTGTGTGTGTGTGTGTGTGTGTGTGTGTGTGTGTGTGTGTGTGTGTGTGCATGTGTGTGTGTGCGTGTGTGTGTGTGTGTGTGTGTGTATGTGAGTGTGTGCGTGTATGTATGTGTGTGTGTGTGTGTACTCACCTATTTGTACTCACCTATTTGTGGTTGCAGGTGTCGAGTCACAGCTCCTGGCCCCGCCTCTTCGCTGATTGCTACTAGGTCCTCTCTCTCCCTGCCCCATGAGCTCTATCATACCTCGCCTTAAAACTATGTATGGTTCCTGCCTCCACCACATCACTTTCTAGGCTATTCCATGGCCTGACTACTCTATGGCTGAAGAAATACTTCCTAACATCCCTTTGATTCATCTGAGTCTTCAACTTCCAATTGTGACCTCTTGTGTCTGTGTCCCATCTCTGGAACATCCCGTCTTTGTCCACCTCGTCTATTCCGCGCAGTATTTTATATGTCGTTATCATGTCTCCCCTGACCCTCCTGGCCTCCAGTGTCGTCAGGCCGATTTCCCTCAACCTTTCTTCATAGGACAATCCCCGTAGCTCTGGGACTAGTCTTGTTGCAAACCTTTGCACTTTCTCTAATTTCTTGACGTGCTTGACTAGGTGTGGATTCCAAACTGGTGCTGCATACTCCAGTATGGGCCTGACGTAGATGGTGTACAGAGTCTTAAACGAATCCTTACTGAGGTATCGGAACGCTATCCGTAGGTTTGCCAGGCGCCCGTATGCTGCAGCAGTTATCTGATTGATGTGCGCCTCAGGAGATATGCTCGGTGTTATACTCACCCCCAGATCTTTTTCCTTTAGTGAGGTTTGCAGTCTTTGGCCATCTAAACTATATTGTGTCTGCGGTCTTCTTTGCCCTTCCCCAATCTTCATGACTTTGCATTTGGCAGGGTTAAATTCAAGGAGCCAGTTGCTGGACCAGGCTTGTAGCCTGTCCAGATCTCTTTGTAGTCCTGCCTGATCCTCGTCCGATTCGATTCTTCTCATTAACTTCACATCGTCTGCAAACAAGGACACTTCTGAGTCTATCCCTTCCGTTATGTCGTTCACGTATACCAAGAACAGCACAGGTCCTAAGACTGACCCCTGTGGAACCCCGCTTGTCACAGGCGCCCACTCTGACACCTCGTCGCGTACCATGACTCGTTGTTTCCTCCCTGTCAGATATTCTCTGATCCATTGCAGTGCCTTTCCTGTTATGTGTGCCTGGTCCTCTAGCTTTTGCAGTAACCTCTTGTGAGGAACTGTGTCGAAAGCCTTCTTGCAGTCCAAAAATACGCAGTCGATCCACTCCTCTCTCTCTTGTCTTACTTCTGTCACCTTGTCATAAAACTCTAGTAGGTTTGTGACACAAGATTTTCCTTCCCTGAAACCGTGCTGGTTGTCAATTATACACTTGTTTCTTTCCAGGTGCCCCACCACTCTCCTCATGATGATCTTCTCCATGACCTTGCATACTATACACGTTAGAGATACAGGTCTGTAGTTTAGTGCCTCATGTCTGTCTCCCTTTTTAAAAATTGGGACTACATTTGCCATTTTCCATACCTCAGGGAGTTGCCCAGTTTCAAATGATGTGTTGAAGATCTTTGTTAATGGCTCATACAATATCTCTGCTCCCTCTTTAAGGACCCATGGAGAGATGTTGTCTGGTCCCACCGCCTTTGAGGTGTCAAGTTCGCATAGCAGCTTCTTCACCTCCTCCTTGGTTATATGTACCTCATCCAGCACTTGCTGGTGTGCCCCCCTGTTCTGATTTCTTGGAGTCCTACTGGTTTCCACTGTAAATACCTCTTTAAATCTTGTGTTGAGCTCCTGACATACCTCTCGGTCGTTTCTTGTGAATTCCCCATCACCCTTCCTCAGTCTGATTACCTGGTCCTTGACTGTTGTTTTCCTCCTGATGTGGCTGTACAACAGCTTCGGGTCAGTCTTTACTTTTGATGCTATGTCATTTTCATATTGTCTCTGAGCCTCCCTTATCTGTGCATATTCGTTTCTGGCTCTTCGGCTGATTTCTTTATTTTCCTGAGTTCTCTGTCTTCTGTACCTTTTCCATTCTCTAGTACACCTAGTTTTTGCCTCCCTACACCTTTGGGTGAACCAAGGACTCGTTCTGTTCTTCCCATTATTTCTGTTTCCCTTGGGAACAAACCTCTCCTCTGCCTCCTTGCATTTTGTTGCTACATAGTCGTGTGTGTGTGTGTGCGTGTGTGTGTGCGCGCGTGTGTGTGTGTGTGTGTGTATGTGAGTGTGTGCGTGTATGTATGTGTGTGTGTGTGTGTGTGTGTGTGTGTGTGTGTGTGTGTGTGTGTGTGTGTGTGTGCGTGTGTGTGTGCGTGTGTGTGTGTGTACATGTGTGTGTGCGTGTGTGTGTGTGTGTGTGTGTGTGTAGGTAGTAGGTTGGTAGACAGCAACCACCCAGGGAAGTACTACCGTCCTGCCAGATGACTGTGAAACAGAAAAACCTGTAACTGTTTTACATGATGGTAGGATTGCTGGTGTCTTTTACTTGTACTGTCCCAGTACTCAGTGGTCAGTCGTCACGTGAGGTCACAGACCCTGAGCTGCCTTGGGGATTAGTGTGGACGGTTACAAAGCATGGCTTGCTTCTGCAGTGTTTTAAAAATTGAGGTTGGAGAGTTGAAGGAGGAGGTCTTGCTTCTCCAGGAGGAGATTAGGAGGCTGAAGGTCCACCTCAATGGGTCTGGGAGAGAGTGTGAGGTGGCTGGAGTTGTGGGGAATGAGGCTTCTAGCAGCGAGGTGCAGTCTGTCTCTCGCTGTGAGGAGGCTGTAGTTGGGGAGGCAGCAACGGCTACCAGCAGTGAGGTGCAGCCCAGCACCTGCTACAAGTGGCGAGTAGTTCACAGTAATGGAAGGCGCATCAGAGTAAGGAAAGTTAAGAGTGAAGATCTGAAGGTAGGAAATCGCTTCTCTGTTCTTCAGGATGAATGTACTTCAGTGGCCAGTGAAGGTAAGGGTACTACTGCCCCTGCTAATGGAGGTAAGCGCATTCTTGTGGTTGGTGACTCTCAGGTAAGATACATTGACCGTGCTTTTTGTAATAGGAATAAGAAGATGAGAGATAGAGTGTGCTTCCCTGGAGCTGGTGTTGGGGACATTGTCAACAGGCTGGATAATATCATGTCAGGTAATGGGAGCAAGCCCATTATCTGTCTCAGTGCTGGTGGAAATGATATTGGGAAGGGTAGGAGAGAAGAGCTGCTAGATAAGTACAGGTCAGCTATAGATTTCATTAAGTCTAAGGGAGGGATCCCAATCATATGTAGCATCTTGCCTAGAAGGGGAGTAGGAAATGAATGGTTGTCTAGGGCAATTAGTGTAAATTGCTGGCTAGACAGATACTGCAAGGAACTTGCAATCCCATTCATTGACAACTGGAACAACTTTTATGGCAAACATGATATGTATGCAAGGGATGGGGTACATCTCTCTGGGGCTGGGGTGGTAGCACTTGCAGACTCGATTGAGAAGGCCATTGGTGAAATGCCTATGATTTTAAACTGATGGAAGATAGAGGTATGGGTGTGTGTGGGAAACAAGCAGGTTGCAACACTTGGGTTGGAAACAGTAAATGTATAAAAGGCATTCAGCATGAAGTTATAAATAAAGACAATAGATCAGGTCAGCAAACAAAGGGGGACAGCAGAGGGCAGCAAGGGACTAGCTCCCTTAAGGTTTACTATACTAATAGCAGGAGTGTAAGAAATAAGATAGATGAGCTAAGATTAATTGCAAGTGCAGGAGACATAGATATTATTGCTATAACAGAGACCTGGCTCAATCTGAAAGATAGAGAGATGCCCTCTGAATGTCACATACAAGGCTATAAATTATTCCACACTGACAGGGTCAACAGGAAAGGTGGTGGAGTAGCGATGTATGTCAGAGACAATTTAAATTGTTGTGTTAGACAAGATATTAAATTAGAAGCGTCAGCCACTGAATCTGTTTGGTTACAGCTTCTCGAGGGCCGAGAAAAACTAATTTTGGGTGTGATTTACAGGGCCCCAAATCTTGATAGGGAGTGCAGTAAACTTCTATGGGACGAAATTCGTAAGGCATCTACATACGAAAATGTTGTGCTAATGGGAGATTTCAACTATAGACAGATTGACTGGAGCAATTTGACAGGAAATTTAGAGTCAGGTGACTTTCTTGATACGATCCAGGATTGTTTTTTAAAACAGTTTGTGACAGAGCCAACTAGGGGAAATAACCTCCTTGACTTGGTTCTTGCCAGTAGGGAAACACTAATTAATAATCTTGAGGTTAATGATGAGCTTGGGGAAAGTGATCACAAATCACTCAGTTTTAATATATCATGGAATTCCCCTAATAATGGCAATCAAGTCTCCGTCCCTGACTTTCGCTTGGCTGATTTCATAGGACTGAAAAATTACTTAGGTGGGCTGAACTGGAATGACCTGACTAAGGGTCAGGTAGGTGGTGATGGTTGCCGATATGATGCTTTCCAGGGCATAGTTCTAGCTGCTCAGTCAAATTATGTTCCAAATAGGGAAATCAGATCAAACAAAAATGATCCTAAATGGATGAACAATAGATTAAAATATCTGATTGGTCAAAAGAGAGGCATATATAGGCAAATCAAAAGAGGAGAGGGGCAATTGAGAAATCGATATATTCAGTTAAAGAGAGAAATAAAAAAGGGAATTAGAAAAGCAAAAAGAGATTATGAGGTTAAAGTTGCAAGAGAATCGAAGACTAACCCAAAAGGATTCTTTCAGGTATACAGAAGTAAGATCAGGGACAAGATAGGCCCACTCAAAAGTTCCTCGGGTCAGCTCACTGACAGTGATAAGGAAATGTGTAGAATTTTTAACACATACTTCCTCTCAGTTTTTACACAGGAGGATACCAGCGATATTCCAGTAATGATAAATTATGTAGAACAGGACGATAATAAACTGTGTACTATTAGGGTCACAAGTGACATGGTCCTTAGGCAAATAGATAAATTAAAACCTAACAAATCCCCAGGCCCTGATGAACTGTATGCAAGGGTTCTAAAGGAATGTAAAGAGGAGCTTAGCACACCTTTGGCTAATCTTTTCAACATATCACTACAAACTGGCATGGTGCCAGATAAGTGGAAAATGGCAAATGTGATACCTATTTTCAAAACAGGTGACAGGTCCTTAGCTTCGAACTATAGACCAATAAGCCTAACCTCCATAGTGGGAAAATTTATGGAATCAATAATTGCCGAGGCAGTTCGTAGCCACCTTGAAAAGCATAAATTAATCAACGAATCTCAGCATGGTTTTACAAAGGGGCGTTCCTGCCTTACGAATTTATTAACTTTTTTCACTAAGGTATTTGAGGAGGTAGATCATGGTAATGAATATGATATTGTGTATATGGACTTCAGTAAGGCTTTTGACAGGGTCCCACATCAGAGACTATTGAGGAAAATTAAAGCACATGGAATAGGAGGAGAAATTTTTTCCTGGATAGAGGCATGGTTGACAAATAGGCAGCAGAGAGTTTGCATAAATGGGGAGAAATCAGAGTGGGGAAGTGTCACGAGCGGTGTTCCACAGGGGTCAGTGTTGGGCCCCCTGCTGTTCACAATCTACATAAACGACATAGATGAGGGCATAAAGAGCGACATCGGCAAGTTTGCCGATGACACCAAAATAGGCCGTCGAATTCATTCTGACGAGGACATTCGAGCACTCCAGGAAGATTTGAATAGACTGATGCAGTGGTCGGAGAAGTGGCAGATGCAGTTTAATATAGACAAATGCAAAGTTCTAAATGTTGGACAGGACAATAACCATGCCACATATAAACTAAATAATGTAGATCTTAATATTACGGATTGCGAAAAAGATTTAGGAGTTCTGGTTAGCAGTAATCTGAAACCAAGACAACAGTGCATAAGTGTTCGCAATAAAGCTAATAGAATCCTTGGCTTCATATCAAGAAGCATAAATAATAGGAGTCCTCAGGTTGTTCTTCAACTCTATACATCCTTGGTTAGGCCTCATTTAGATTATGCTGCACAGTTTTGGTCACCTTATTACAGAATGGATATAAATTCTCTGGAAAATGTACAAAGGAGGATGACAAAGTTGATCCCATGTATCAGAAACCTTCCCTATGAGGATAGACTAAGGGCCCTGAATCTGCACTCTCTAGAAAGACGTAGAATTAGGGGGGATATGATTGAGGTGTATAAATGGAAGACAGGAATAAATAAAGGGGATGTAAATAGTGTGCTGAAAATATCTAGCCTAGACAGGACTCGCAGCAATGGTTTTAAGTTGGAAAAATTCAGATTCAGGAAGGATATAGGAAAGTACTGGTTTGGTAATAGAGTTGTGGATGAGTGGAACAAACTCCCAAGTACCGTTATAGAGGCCAGAACATTGTGTAGCTTTAAAAATAGGTTGGATAAATACATGAGTGGATGTGGGTGGGTGTGAGTTAGACCTGATAGCTTGTGCTACCAGGTCGGTTGCCGTGTTCCTCCCTTAAGTCAATGTGACCTGACCTGACTAGGTTGGGTGCATTGGCTTAAGCCGGTAGGAGACTTGGACCTGCCTCGCATGGGCCAGTAGGCCTTTTGCAGTGTTCCTTCGTTCTTATGTTCTTATGTTCTTATGTCTCATAAACACGCTAGATAACAGGGATATCTTGCTACTTCTACTTACACTTAGGTCACATTACACAGGCACGCACAAGCATGCACACATCAAGGTTTTTCTTTTTTTTTCTAAATATCTCTTGTTCTTCTTTATTTCCTCTATTGTCCATGGAAAAGTGGAAACGAATCTTTCCTCCATAAGCCATGCGTGTCGCATGAGGCGACTAAAATGCCGGGAGCAATGGGCTAGTAACCCCTTCTGTAAACATTTACTAAAAAAGAGAATGAAAACTTTGTAAAACTGGGATGCTTGAATGTGCGTGGATGTAGTGCGGGTGACAAGAAACAGATGATTGCTGATGTTATGAATGAAAAGAAGTTGGATGTCCTGGCCCTAAGCGAAACAAAGCTGAAGGGGGTAGGCGAGTTTCAGTGGGGAGAAATAAATGGGATTAGGTCAGGAGTATCTGAGAGAGTTAGAGCTAAGGAAGGGGTAGCAGGAATGTTGAAGGATTAGTTATGGATAGAGAAGAGGGAATATAAATGTGTAAATTCAAGGATTATATGGATTAAAATAAGGGTTGGATGCGATAAGTGGGACATAATAAGCGTGTATGCACCTGGAGAAGAAAGGAATGTAGAGGAGAGAGAGAAATTTTGGGAGATGTTAAGTGTATGTATAGGAACCTTTAAACTAAGTGAGAGAGTAGTTGTGGTAGGGGACCTAAATGCTAAAGTAGGAGAAACATTTAGAGAGGGTGTGGTAAGTAAGTTAGGGGTGCCAGGTGTAAATGTCAATGGGAGCCCTTTGATTGAATTTTGTATAGAAAGGAGTTTAGTTATAGGTAATACATATTTTAATAAAAAGAGGATAAACAGGTATACAAGATATGATGTAGGGCGTAATGGCAGTAGTTTGTTGGACTATGTGTTGGTAGATAAAAGGCTGTTGAGTAGAGTTCAGAATGTACATGTTTATAGAGGGGCCACAGATATATCAGATCACTTTTTAGTTGTAGCTACAGTGAGAGTAAAAGGTAGATAGGATACAAGGAAAATAGAAGTATCAAGTAAGAGAGAGGTGAAGGTTTATAAACTAAAAGAGGAGGCAGTTAGGGTAAGATATAAACAAGTATTGGAGGATAGATGGGCTAGTGAGAGTATAGGCAATGGGGTCGAAGAAGATGTATGGGGTAGGTTTAAAAATGTAGAGCTAGAGTGTTCAGCAGAAGTTTGTGGTTACAGGAAAGTGGATGCGGTAGGGAAGAAGAGCGATTGGTGGAATGATGATATAAAGAGAGTAGTAAGGGAGAAAAATTAGCATATGAGAGGTTTTTACAAAGTAGAAGTGATGCAAGGAGGTAAGAGTATATGGAGAGAAAAAGAGAGGTTAATAGAGTGTGAAGCAATGCAAAAAGAGAGCAACAAATTTTGTTAAAATTAAGAAAAAGTTTTGGAGTGAGAATAATAAGTTGAGGAAGCCTAGGGAACAAATGGATTTGCCAGTTAAAATTAGGAGAGGATAATTATTAAATGGTGAGTTAGAGGTATCGGGAAGATGGAGGGAATATTTTGAGGAGCTGTTAAATGTTGATGAAAATAGGGAAGCTGTGATTTCGTGTATAGTGCAAGAAGGAATAACATCTTGTAGGAATGAGGAAGAGCCAATTGTGAGTGTGGGGGAAGTTCGTTAGGCAGTGGGTAGAATGAAAGGCGGTAAGGCAGCTGGGATTGATGGGATAAAGATAGAAATGCTAAAAGCAGGTGGGGATATAGTTTTGGAGTGGTTAGTGCTTTTATTTAATAAATGTATAGAAGAGGGTAAGGTACCTAGTGACTGGCAGAGAGCGTGCATAGTTCCTTTGTATAAAGGCAAAGGGGACAAAAGAGAGTGCAAAAATTATAGGGGGATAAGTCTGTTGAGTATACCTGGTAAAGTGTATGGTAGAGTTATTATTGAAAGAATTAAGAATAAGACGGATAGTAGGATAGCAGATGAAAAAGGAGGCTTTAGGAAAGGTAGGGGGTGTGTAGACCAAGTGTTTACAGTGAAACATATAAGTGAACAGTATTTAGATAAGGCTAAAAAGGTTTTAGTGGCATTTATGGATTTAGAAAAGGCGTATGACAGGGTGGACAGGGGGGCAAAGGGCATATGTTGCAGGTGTATGGTATAGGAGGTACGTTACTGAAAGTAGTGAAGAATTTTTACGAGGATAATGAAGCTCAGGTTAGAGTATGTAGGAAAGAGGGAGATTATTTCCCAGTAAAAGCAGGCCTTAGACAAGGATGTGTGATGTCACCATTGTTCTTCAATATGTTTATAGATGGGGTAGTAAGAGAAGTGAATGTGAGGGTCTTGGCAAGAAGTGGTGGATGAATTTGGTTGGGTATGTAAATGAAGAAAATTTAAAGTGAATATAGGAAAGAGTAAGGTTATGAGGATAACAAAAAGATTAGGTGACGAGAGATTGGATATCAGACTAGAGGGAGAAACTATGGAGGAGGTGAATGTATTCAGATATTTGGGAGTGGACGTGTCAGCAGATGGGTCTATGAAAGATGAGGTGAATCATAGAATTGATGAGGGGAAAAGGGTGAGCGGTGCACTTAGGAGTCTGTGGAGACAAAGAACTTTGTCCTTGGAGGCAAAGAAGGGAATGTATGAGAGTATAGTTTTACCAACGCTCTTATATGGGTGTGAAGCATGGGTGATGAATGTTGCAGCGAGGAGAAGGCTGGAGGCAGTGGAGATGTCATGTCTGAGGGCAATGTGTGGTGTGAATATAATGCAGAGAATTCGTAGTCTGGAAG
>NC_091293.1:33731955-33736955 GCF_038502225.1 Cherax quadricarinatus | reverse complement strand
AAGGGTCAGGGAGTAAAAGGAAAGAGCAGCTGGGTGCAGATAGAGAGGGAGATAAGTCGAATGCTGAGGCACAACCATGCTACCAAGAGCCACTGGAAAAATCAAGGGAGAAAATGACTATATACAGACAGGAACCAGAGTCACAGAGGGAGAGGCAATGGGAGGAGGAAAGGGCAAAATCAGTGTTTATCCATGGGCTTCGGGAGAGAGAGGAAAAGACACACACTGAAAGATGGCAGGAAGAAAGAAAGGAGATTGGAAAAATCATCACGGAAATAGGGGGAGAAGACATGGACGAGATTGTAAATTTTCAGAGAATAGAGGGGTACTTGAAGGGGAGAAACCGACCGATCAAGCTGATTCTCAGGACAGAAACAGTGCGGAACAGGATCCTCCAAGAGAAACCAAGGTTGAAAAACTCGGGAGAGTGCAAGAAAGTGTTCCTAGAGAGAGACAGAACACAGAGACAGCAGCTGAGGGAGAGGACAAAAAAGCGAAAGGAGATAGGAAAGGAAACAAGGATGGAACTAGCAGAGGTCAGTCAGAGCAGAACAGAGAAGCAAGGGCAAGCACACACACAACTATCCTCAGAACCCCACAACCTATCACACCATCCCAACGCAAACTACAATCCATACCCACAGCTTCCACCCAACCCCAATCATAGATTCCCACAGTATACTAGGTCTCCCACTCCGCACAGCCTCCCAACCACAGTAAGGTTGGAAAGGAAACTGGAAGGTATGGTACACAAACGCTAATGGAATAACAAAACAAGTGGGAGGAGGGCATGAAAGAGTCAAAGAGACATCACCAGACATCATAGCGCTCACAGAAACCAAGTTATGAGTAGATAACAAGATTATATTTAATGTGGATACCAGACTCTGAGGAAAGACAGAAGGAAACAAGGGGGTGGAGGAGGGCACTGTTGACTGCAAATACTGATGGAATTTTGATGAGTTGGAGAGAGGAGCATGTTACATAATAAAGTGATTATTAAAGGAACGCCTACCTGAGGTCCCAAGGTGGTAATTGTGCATGATGTATAACCCACCACAGAACAGCAGGAGACCAGGCATGAGCATGACGAGAGCAATAGAGGCGATGGATGACACACTGGCTGCAGTGGTCAGAAGAGCTCATGCATGCAGTGGTAAGTTTGATCATGGGCGACTTTAATTCACAAGGAGATTGACTGGGAGAACTTGGAGCTAAGATGAAGCAGATATATGGAGGGCTAAGATGATGAGGTGTGGTACTGGAAAATCATGTACCAACACGTAAGGGACACTACAAGAGAGAGAGGAGAGGATGAGCCAGCGAGACTGGACTTAGTATTCACCTTGAGCAGTGCAGATATTGAGGACATCACATATGAAAGACCCCTTGGGGGCCAGCGATCATGTGGTTTTGAGCTTCGAATACACAGTAGAGCTACAAGTGGAGGGGAAAGCAGGAAGGCCAGGACAAATGAAACCAAACTAGAGGAAAGGGGACTACACAGCAATGAGGAACTTCCTGAACGAGGTTCAGTGGGACAGAGAACTGGCAGGGAAGCCAGTTAATGAGATGATGGAATATGTAGCAACAATGTGCAAGGAGGCTGAAGAGAGGTTTGTACCCAAGGGAAACAGGAATAATGATAAAGCCAGGATGAGCCCATGGTTCACCCAAAGGTGCAAGGAGGCAAAAACCAAGTGTGCTGGGAATGGAAGAAATATAGAAGGCAAAGGACCCAGGAGAATAAGGAGAGCAGTCGTAGAGCCAGAAACGAATATGCACATATAAGAAGGGAAGCCCAACGAAAATATGAAAACGACATAGCAGCGAAAGCCAAATTTGACCCGAAGCTGTTATACAGCCACATCAGGAGGAAAACAACAGTCAAGGATCAGGTAATCAGGCTAAGGAAGGAAGGAGGAGAGACAACAAGAAATGACCATGAAGTATGTGAGGAACTCAACAAGAGATTCAAAAAAGTGTTCAGAGAAGAGACAGAAGGGGCTCCAGAGGGACTGAGAGGTGTGGCACATCACCAGGTGCTGGACACGGTACACACAACCGAGGAAGAAGTGAAGAGGCTTCTGAGTGAGCTAGATACCTCAAAGGCAATGGGGCCAGATAACATCTCTCCATGGGTCCTGAGAGAGGTAGCAGAGGCACTATGTGTACCCCTAACAACAATATTCAATACATCTATCGAAACAGGGAGATTGCCTGAGGCATGGAAGACAGCAAATGTAGTCCCAATCTTTAAAAAAGGAGACAGACATGAAGCACTAAACTACAGACCAGTGTCACTGACATGTATAGTATGCAAAGTCATGGAGAAGATTGTCAGGAGAAGAGTGGTGGAGCACCTAGAAAGGAATGATCTCATCAACAGCACCCAACATGGTTTCAGGAATGGGAAATCCTGTGTCACAAACCTACCGGAGTTCTATGACAAGGTGACAGCAGTAAGACAAGAGAGAGAGAGGGGTGGGTGGATTGCATATTCTTGGACTGCAAGAAGGCGTTTGACACAGAACCACTCAAGAGATTAGTGCAAAAACTGGAGGATCAAGCAGGGATAACAGGGAAGGCACTACAATGGATCAGGGAATACTTGACAGGAAGACAGCAGCGAGTAATGGTACGTGGCGAGGTGTCAGAGTGGGCACCTGTGACCAGCGGGGTCCCACAGGGGTCAGTCCTAGGACCAGTGCTGTTTCTGGTATTTGTGAACGACATGACAGAAGGAATAAACTCTGAGGTGTCACTGTTTGCAGATGACGTGAAGTTGATGAGAAGAATTCATTCGATCGAAGACCAGGCTGAATTACAAAGGGATCTGGACAGGCTGCAGACCTTGTCCAGCAATTGGCTACTGGAGTTCAATCCCACCAAGTGCAAAGTCATGAAGATTTGGGAAAGGCAAAGAAGACCGCAGACGGAGTACAGTCTAGGGGGCCAAAGACTACAAACCTCACTCAAGGAAAAAGATCTTGGGGTGAGTATAACACCAAGCGCATCTCCTGAAGCGCACATCAACCAAATAACTGCTGCAGCATATGGGCGCCTGGCAAACCTCAGAACAGCATTCCGACATCTTAATAAGGAGTCGTTCAGGACCCTGTACACCGTGTACGTTAGGCCCATATTGGAGTATGCGGCACCAGTTTGGAACCCACACCTAGCCAAGCATGTAAAGAAACTAGAGAAAGTGCAAAGGTTTGCCACAATACTAGTCACAGAGCTAAGAGGTATGTCCTACGAGGAGAGGTTAAGGGAAATCAACCTGACGACACTGGAGGACAGGAGAGATAGGGGGGACGACTTACAAAATACTGAGACTTACAAAATACTGAGAGGAATTGACAAGGTGGACAAAGACAGGATGTTCCAGAGACTGGACACAGCAACAAGGGGACACAGTTGGAAGCTGAAGACACAGATGAATCACAGGGATGTTAGGAAGTATTTCTTCAGCCACAGAGTAGTCAGGAAGTGGAATAGTGTGGGAAGAGATGTAGTGGAGGCAGGATCCATACATAGCTTTAAGCAGAGGTACGATAAAGCTCATGGTTCATGGAGAGTGACCTAGTGGCGACCAGTGAAGAGGCGGGGCCAGGAGCTTGGACTCGACCCTTGCAACCTCAACTAGGTGAGTAGGTGAGTACACACACACACACACACACACACACACACACACACACACACACACACACACACACACACACACACATCACGGGCCTCAGAAGATGAGGTAAATACGCTGAAGAAAGTTACAGGGCTAGTCCTCAGACGAGATATGGCATCTGAAGCAACTGAGGGAGATGACATAGAAACCACAGGGGCTAGAAAGAGAGACAAGAACAGAGTCAGTAGAGAACAATCAGAACCGGGCAGAGCAACATGTGCAAACACACAGAACCACTCTCAGAACCCACACAGCCAAACACACTATCCCAGTACGAACCACAATCTACACTCATAGCCCACACCCCAAACTATGCTGCAGAATCACACAGCACCCTGCCAGCTCCCCTACTCCCACCGCAAACCCCCGTAGAACACAGTGCTAGAGAGGAAACTGAAGGTGCGGTATAGCAACGCTGATTAAGCAACGAATAAGTTGGAGGAGTGGCCTGAAAGACATCATAGCTCTCACAGAAATGATAACAGACGCCATCTTTCCAACAGGATATCAGATCCTGAGGAAAGAGAGAAGGAACAAACGGGGTGGAGGAATGGCACTGCTCATTGAACACCGATGGGATTTTCAGGAGCTGGAGAGAGGAGACAGAGAAGAAGCAAGTGACTACATAATAGGAAACTTCAGACTTTAGGTCCCAAGGTGGCGATTGCAGTGATGCATAACCCACCACAGAATAGCAGGAGGCTATTCTGTGGTGGGTTATACATCAAGAACCGCAAAGCTACTGGGGTCCCAGAAACGTGGAAGACCGAGATGATATGACTCACGAAATCGTATGACACAATTGCAAACAAACCATACCATGGGCGGGGCTAGAACCCGCGATCAGAGAGTCTCAAAACTCCAAACCGTCGCGTTAGCCACTGGAACAGCTAGCGGTAGTACCAACACTACCAGAGAGAGAGAGAGAGAGAGAGAGAGAGAGAGAGAGAGAGAGAGAAAGAGAGAGAGAGAGGAGAGGACAAACCAGCAAGACTAAACCTAGTATTCATCTTGAGTAGAGCAGATATAGAGGACATGACATATGAAAGCTCCCTCAGGGCCAGTGACCTCATGGTTCTGAGCTTCGAATACACAGAGTTGCAAATGGACAAGGAAGCAGGAAAGGCAGGCTGAACGAAGCCAAACTACAAGAGAGGGACTACAGAGGCATAAGGAATTTCCTGTGCGAGGTTCAGTGAGACAGAAAACTACCAGGGAGATCCGTAAATAAAATGATGGAAGCAGAGGAGAGGTTTGTACCCAAGAGTAACAGAAATAAAGAGATGACTAGGACGAGCCCTTGGGTCACCCGAAG
>NC_091293.1:33724455-33726955 GCF_038502225.1 Cherax quadricarinatus | reverse complement strand
CCAAGAGAAACCACGATTGAAATACTCGGAAGAGTACAAGAGGGTGTTCCTAGACAGAGACAGAACAAAATCAGAACGACAGCAGCTGTGGGAGAGGACAAAAAAACGAAAGGAGCTAGGAAAAGAGACAAGGAGGGAATCAGCAGAGGTCAGTCAGAGCAGGACAGAACAGCAAGGGCAAGCACACACACAACTACTCTCAGAACCATACAACCTATCACACCATCCCAACACACACTACAATCCATACCCACAGCCTCCACCCAACATCGAGCTATAGAATCCCACAGTATGCCACCAGGTCTCCCACCCCCACAGGCCCCCCAAACCACAGTGTTGGAAAGGAAACTGAAGGTATGGTACACAAACGCTGATGGAATAACAAATAAGTGGGAGGAGTGGCACGAAAGAGTCAAAGAAGCATCACCGGACATCATAGCTCTTACAGAAACCAAGCTTACAGGTATGATAACAGATGCCATCTTTCCAACGGGATACCAAATCCTGAGGAAAGACAGAGGGAACAGGGGGGGTGGAGGAGTGGCGTTGCTGATCAAAAATCGCTGGAATTTTGATGAGCTGGAGAGAGGAGATAGCGGAGAAGAAAGTGATTACATAGTGGGAACACTTCACTCTGGAGGTCCCAAGGTGGTAATAGCAGTGATGTATAACCCACCACAGAACAGCAGGAGGCCAAGGCAAGAGTACGACGAGAGCAATAGAGCGATGGTTGACACACTGGCTAGAGTGGCCAGAAGAGCTCATGCATGCAGTGCAAAGCTCCTGATCATGGGTGACTTTAACCACAAGGAGATCGATTGGGAGAACTTGGACCCACATGGGGGCCAAGATACATGGAGGGCTAAGATGATGGAGGTGGTACTGGAGAACTTCATGTACCAACACGTAAGGGACACTACAAGAGAGAGAGGAGAGGATGAACCAGCAAGGCTGGACTTAGTATTCACCTTCAGTAGTGCAGATATCGAGGACATCACATATGAAAGACCCCTTGGGGCCAGTGACCATGTGGTTTTAAGCTTCGAATACACAGTAGAGCTACAAGTGGAGGGAGAAGCAGGAAGGCCAGGACGAATGAAGCCAAACTACAAGAAAGGGGACTACACAGGAATGAGGAACTACCTGAACGGGGTTCAGTGGGACAGAGAACTGGCAGGGAAGCCAGTTAATGAGATGATGGAATATGTAGCAACAAAATGCAAGGAGGCTGAGGAGAGGTTTGTACCCAAGGGTAACAGGAGTAATGAAAAAGCCAGGATGAGCCCATGGTTTACCCAAAGGTGCAGGGAGGCAAAAACCAAGTGTGCTAGGGAATGGAAGAAATATAGAAGGCAAAGGACCCAGGAGAATAAGGAGAACAGTCGTAGAGCCAGAAACGAATATGCACAGATAAGAAGGGAGGCCCAAAGACAATATGAAAATGACATAGCAGCGAAAGCCAAATCTGACCCGAAACTGTTGTACAGCCACATCAGGAGGAAAACAACAGTCAAGGACCAGGTAATCAGGCTAAGGAAGGAAGGAGGAGAGACAACAGGAAATGACCGTGAAGTATGTGAAGAACTCAACAAGAGATTCAAAGAAGTGTTCACAGAGGAGACAGAAGGGACTCCAGAAAGACGGAGAGGTGGGGCACACCACCAAGTGCTGGACACAGTGCACACAACCGAGGAAGAAGTGAAGAGGCTTCTGAGTGAGCTAGATACCTCAAAGGCAATGGGGCCAGATAACATCTCCCCATGGGTATTGAGAGAGGGAGCAGAGGCGCTATGTGTACCCCTAACAACAATATTCAATACATCTATCGAAACAGGGAGATTGCCTGAGGCATGGAAGACAGCAAATGTAGTCCCAATCTTTAAAAAAGGAGACAGACATGAAGCGTTAAACTACAGACCAGTGTCACTGACATGTATAGTATGCAAAATCATGGAGAAGATTATCAGGAGAAGAGTGGTGGAACACCTAGAAAGGAATGATCTCATCAACAGCAGCCAGCATGGTTTCAGGGACGGGAAATCCTGTGTCACAAACCTACTGGAGTTCTATGACATGGTGACAGCAGTAAGACAAGAGAGAGAGGGGTGGGTGGATTGCATTTTCTTGGACTGCAAGAAGGCGTTTGACACAGTTCCCCACAAGAGATTGGTGCAAAAACTGGAGGACCAAGCAGGGATAACAGGGAAGGCACTACATTGGATCAGGGAATACTTGTCAGGAAGACAGCAGCGAGTCATGGTACGTGGCGAGGTGTCAGAGTGGGCACCTGTGACCAGCGGGGTCCCGCAGGGGTCAGTCCTAGGACCAGTGCTGTTTCTCGTATTTGTGAACGACATGACGGAAGGAATAGACTCTGAGGTGTCCCTGTTTGCAGATGACGTGAAGTTGATGAGAAGAATACACTCGATCGAAGACCAGGCAGAACTACAAAGGGATCTGGACAGGCTGCAGACCTGGTCCAGCAATTGGCTCCTGGAGT
>NC_091293.1:33684455-33719455 GCF_038502225.1 Cherax quadricarinatus | reverse complement strand
ACTCCACCACACAATACCATACTTCACCACACAATACCATACTTCACCACACAATACCATACTTCACCACACAATACCATACTTCACCACACAATACCATACTTCACCACACAATACCATACTTCACCACACAATACCATACTCCACCACACAATA
This sequence comes from Cherax quadricarinatus, assembly GCF_038502225.1. Classification (NCBI taxonomy): domain Eukaryota; kingdom Metazoa; phylum Arthropoda; class Malacostraca; order Decapoda; family Parastacidae; genus Cherax; species Cherax quadricarinatus. Next base: position 33,719,299 of record NC_091293.1, on the reverse strand, counting down.
CCATACTTCACCACACAATACCATACTTCACCACACAATACCATACTTCACCACACAATACCATACTTCACCACACAATACCATACTTCACCACATAATACCATACTTCACCACACAATACCATACTCCACCACACAATACCATACTTCACCACACAATACCATACTCCACCACACAATACCATACTTCACCACACAATACCATACTTCACCACACAATACCATACTTCACCACACAATACCATACTTCACCACACAATACCATACTTCACCACATAATACCATACTTCACCACACAATACCATACTTCACCACACAATACCATACTTCACCACATAATACCATACTTCACCACACAATACCATACTCCACCACACAATACCATACTTTACCACACAATACCATAATTCACCACACAATACCATACTTCACCACACAATACCATACTTCACCACACAATACCATACTTCACCACACAATACCATACTTCACCACATAATACCATACTTCACCACACAATACCATACTTCACCACACAATACCATACTTCACCACATAATACCATACTTCACCACACAATACCATACTCCACCACACAATACCATACTTCACCACACAATACCATACTTCACCACACAATACCATACTTCACCACACAATACCATACTTCACCACATAATACCATACTTCACCACACAATACCAACATAATACCATACTTCACCACACAATACCATACTCCACCACACAATACCATACTCCACCACACAATACCATACTTCACCACACAATACCATACTCCACCACACAATACCATACTTCACCACACAATACCATACTCCACCACACAATACCATACTCCACCACACAATACCATACTTCACCACATAATACCATACTTCACCACACAATACCATACTTCACCACACAATACCATACTTCACCACATAATACCATACTTCACCACACAATACCATACTCCACCACACAATACCATACTCCACCACAAAATACCATAACTCACCACACAATACCATACTTCACCACACAATACCATACTTCACCACACAATACCATACTTCACCACACAATACCATACTTCACCACATAATACCATACTTCACCACATAATACCATACTCCACCACACAATACCATACTTCACCACACAATACCATAACTCACCACACAATACCATAACTCACCACACAATACCATACTCCACCACACAATACCATACTTCACCACACAATACCATAACTCACCACACAATACCATACTCCACCACACAATACCATACTTCACCACACAATACCATACCTCACCACACAATACCATAACTCACCACACAATACCATACCTCACCACACAATACCATTTTTCACGACTCAATACCATACCTCACCACACAATACCATACCTCACCACACAATACCATGCTTCACCAGACAATACCATACCTCACCACTCAATACCATACTTCACCACACAATACCATACTCCACCACACAATACCATACTTCACCACACAATACCATACTCCACCACACAATACCATACTTCACCACACAATACCATTCCTCACCACACAATACCAAACTCCAACGCACAATGCCATAAAAACACAATGGCATACTCCACCACACAGTACCATACTTCGCCACACAATACTGTACTCCACCACACAATACCATTCTTCACCACACAATACCATATTCCACCACACAATACCATACTTCACCACACAATACCATACTTCACCACACAATACCATACTTCACCACACAATACCATACTTCATCACACAATACCAATCCTCACCACACAATATTAAACTCCACCACACAATGCCATAAAAACACAATACCATATTCCACCACACAATACCATACTTCGCCACACAATACCATATTCCACCACATAATAACATACTCCACCACACAATATCATACTTCGCCACACAATACCATACTCCACCACACAATTACCATGGTTTGTCACACAATACCATACTTCACCACAGAATACCAAACTCCACCTCACAATGCCGTAACCACACAATACCAAACTCCACCACACAATGCCATAACCACATAATACCATACTCCACCACACAATACCATACTTCACCACACAATACCGAACTTCACCACAAAATGCCATAACCACACAATACCATACTTGATCGAGCAATACCATTCTCCACCACACAATACCATACTTTACCTCACACTGCCGTTCACCGCACGATAGCATATTTCATCACATAATTCATTAATTAAGTACACAATGCAACAATACAACAATTACCACACCTTATTTAATTACAACATCATACTCGGTCACACAACACCATATAAACTCACCCAGTACCATTCTTCATACAATACCATGCTCCTTCATACAGTACAATACCCCATCATACAATACACTACTCCAACACACAATGCAATATTTTACACACAATACAATGCTTCACATAGAATACCATTCTCCATCACATAATACGGTATTTTACATACAGTACTATGCTCCATCACACAATACAATACTTTACATACAATACCTTACTCTATCACACAATGCAATACTCCATCATACAATACAACACTTTACGTAGAACAATACTCCATCATACAATACAATAATCAATCACACAGTACCATACATCACTACATGATACAATACTCCATCACACAATACATTACTTTACATACAATGTCATTCTTCACCTCACAATACAAATATTTTATCACACAATATATTTAATCACGTAATGGCACAATTCATCACACAATATTGCACTTCATACACCATACCTCGTCAAACTACATGTCAGTTCATCACACAGCATCTAAGTTCATCAAAAAACGCCACACATCATCACACTACGCCATCATTAATCACATAATTTCATATCTCATCGCACAACACCATATCATACCCATATAAGTGCTTCATCACGCCATTATTCATCTGATACTACCACTTTCCATCACACAACAACACACTCCATCACACAACAACACACTCCATCACACAACAACACACTCCATCACACAACAACACACTCCATCACACAACACCATAATGCCAAACACCGCCAAACTTATTCACACACTAGCATACAGTATTGCCACATAACACAATACTGCATCACGCCATACCGTACTTCACCAATGGATCACATTACACCACTGTGTACCATCTTAAATACACACACACACCACTGACATTAATCTCCATAACAATGTAACAAATTTATCAAACTACACCACAAATACAACAAAACCACTACAACACCTGCCGCTTCCATCACAACCACCGTTACCAACGGTTCCATAACAACCACCGTTACCAACAGTTCCATAACAACCACCGTTACCAACAATTCCATAACAACCACAAGCATCATCACCACCATCATCAAGACCCCTCACTGGAAACATGTTTCCACAGGTGTTCTGATCAAAGTAGCTGAGGTTACTGTTTTACCTGATATACCCTGATTGTTTGGCCATTAATTGTTTGTTGATCCACGCCCTCTAGCGGCAGGTACCACAGGGTCGCTGCTAAGTATATTTACACTACGGCACTGCGGAAGTTTATACGCCGCTTCCCGACACAGTGATGTGTATGTGTGTGTGTGTGTGTGTGTGTGTGTGTGTGTGTGTGTGTGTGCGTATTCACCTAATTGCACTGACCTAATTGTGGTTGCAGGGGTCGAAACATAGCTCCTGGCCCTGCCTCTTCACTGGTTGCTACTACTCCAGTAGGTTTGTAACAGGATTTTCCGTCTCTGAATTCGTGCTGGTTGTCGTTGATAAGCTCATTCCTTTCGAAGTGCTCCACCACTCTTCTCCTGATAATCTAATTCCATGACTTTGCATACTATACATGTCAGCGATACTGGTGTCTACTGCTGTCTTCCATGTCTCACGGACCTGCCCTGTTTTGATAGATTTTTTGACGATTGTTGTTAGTGGTACACAGAGCGCTCTGCTTCCTCTCTGAGGATCCACGGAAATATGTTATTCGGTCCCATCGCCTTTGAGGTATATAGTTCGCTTAGCAGCCTCCTCACCTCTTCCTCGGTTGTATACTTTGTGTCTAGCACTACGTGGCGTACCCAACCCCTCCATATTTTAGGAGTCCTTTCTGTCTCCACTGTGAATACTTCTTTAAATCTCATGTTGATCTCCTCACATACTACTCGGTCATTTCTTGTGATCTCGCCTCCTTCTATCGTCATCCTTATTACCTGGTCCTTGACTGTTGTTTTCCTCCTGATGTGACTGTACAACAGCTTTGGGTGGGACTTGGCTTTCGCTGCGCTATGTCATTTTCGTATTGTCGTTGAACTTATTCATTTCTGGTTCTTCGACTACTCTCCTCATTCCCCTGGGTCTTTTACGTACTATACTTCTTCCATTTTCTAGCACATTTAGTTTTGGCCTCTCTACCCCTCTGGGTGAACCAAGGGCTCGTTCTGGCCCTCTCATTATGTCTGTTATCCTTGGGTACAAACCTCTTCACTGCTTTCTTGCATATTGTTGTCACACATTCATCTCATTTACTGATTTCCCTGCCAGTTCTTTGTCCCACTGAACCTTTTGCAAGAAGTTCCTCATGCCTGTGTAGTCCCCTGTCTTGTAGTCTGGCTTCCTCACCGCTTCTCTTCCTGCTTCCCTCTCCACTAGTAACTCTACTGTGTATTCAAAGCATAGAGCCACATGATCACTAGCTCCGAAGAGCCTTTCATATGTGATGTCCTCAATATTTGTGTGTATGTGTGTGTGTGTGTGTGTGTGTGTGTGTGTGTGTGTGTGTGTGTGTGTGTGTGTGTGTGTGTGTGTGTGTGTGTTCACCATTACGTGGTTGCTGGGGAATGAAGGGGACGTGGGAAGAGGGGTATGTATATGTTATTGTGCTGTATCGGGATAATATATATAACTAGCATTACATTTTATAAATACCACTGTCTACCTACATCGTGGTAGACTAGACTGTCTGGCTAGTGCTAAATTGATGGAGGATCGAGGCTCTATCAGACCTTCCAGTTAATGACGCACTCGGGTTCAGCGTTTCTCGAAAAGAAACATATAAAATTCACATTTAAACACCTATCAAGGGTGCGTTGTTTCCCCTCGCTGACTAACCAGGACTCTTCCAAGAGACTCCTTGTTTGGCACTCATTCATATCCCAAGGGGAATATATAATGATGAAAACGGAAAAAATGGAACGGAGTGCAAATTTGATCAGATATTTCATAAAGCTTTCCGAGAAGCCCTTGAAAATTTACTCCTGTTCTCAGAAACGTCAATTTTGTTCTTCGAGGACCGTTCTTCTTGGTTCACCGAGAAATGAGGAAACTCACAGCGGCTGAGCTGTCAGACTGTGCTGTGGTGGTAACCATGGTATTTTTTTTTACCAGGATTACTGGCTTACGCACGCACACACACACACACACACACACACACCATAACATACATACAAAATACTGAGAGGAATTGACAAGGTGAACAAAGACAGGATGTTCCAGAGATGGGACACAGCAACAAGGGGACACAGTTGGAAGTTGAAGACACAGATGAATCACAGGGATGTTAGGAAGTATTTCTTCAGCCACAGAGTAGTCAGTAAGTGGAATAGTTTGGGAAGCGATGTAGTGGAGGCATGATCCATACATAGCTTTAAGCAGAGGTATGATAAAGCTCACGGTTCAGGGGGAGTGACCTAGTAGCGACCAGTGAAGAGGCGGGGCCAGGAGCTTGGACTCGACCCCTGCAACCTCAACTAGGTGAGTACAACTAGGTAAGTACAACTAGGTGAGTACACATAATATGGAAAGTAATGAAGAAGCTATTCAAAAGGCTTAAAGCTGACAAATTCTGTCTCACAATTTCTCTCTCCTACAGTTGCTCAAAATATACAAGTTTAAGAAGTGGAGAGCCATAGGAATCAGAATAGGAGCCAGTAAATGGTTATAACTATGGCCACAATTTTTAAAGGGAGTGTACCGGTAAGCCAGTGGAAGGCCTTGGTCAGATGACCTAAGGCTCTACCAGTGGGTCATCATCTGGCTAAGTCCCTCGTCAGGAAACAGTTGTCCTATTTCCTGACGAACCTTATGTAAATAGAATCGGATGTATTTCTGTTACCAGGTGACGTAAAATTAATAAGGACATTAGCAATCAGGCAAGTGGTTAATACTAGCAAATTCGGTAAAAGATAAGTGGGTGAAGGGAGAAGCAGGTTTGAAACAGAGTATAGCTCGAGAGTGTGGGGATGATGGGGTACAGGTTTCAAACCTCTCACAAAACCAATGACCAAGGGGTGAGCATAGTGCGGAGCATATCACTTGAGGCTCACATCAAGCGAATATTCTTAGCAACAAAGAATCATTTATTACTCTTTACTGAACATATACCAAACCAATTTTGAAGGACGCTGGTCAAGTATACAGGTTACACGGCCTAACTGTCCTTTAAACCTAACAAATAACAACAAATTAACATTACAAAGATGTAATAAAGTTGGTAGAATTACCGACAATATGTAAAGTAAAAGGACACAAGTGCAACTAATGTGACATTTATTGTGGCAACGTTTCGCTCTCCAGGAGCTTTATCAAGCCATTACAAACAATACATGGACACAGAGGGTATATAAAGGCTCAGAGTGAGGTGAATACTAGTGAGGTACCTCACTCTGAGCCTTTATATACCCTCTGTGTCCATGTATTGTTTGTAATGGCTTGATAAAGCTCCTGGAGAGCGAAACGTTGCCACAATAAATGTCACATTAGTTGCACTTGTGTCCTTTTACTTTACATTACAAAGACGAATGATTGCCAGCAAGCAAAGAGCAGAATCAAGACAGAGGCACAAGTTTCAGAATAAACTTTTATTGAGATAACGTTTCGCTCTACGTAAAGTGAAAACTTCATCCTAACAAGAGTTTATTCAGCATTTACTGTCACTGTCTTCATTACTGTCGGTAACTCTCCATGTCATCCAATGCGCAGAGTAAAAACAACGAACTAGTCAAAAGAAATAACACTCAGGGAAAATATATATACAACAAGATCGGAAAACCATGACAAATAGACAAAATCTGTGGAAACTGTCAACTATTGTGCTGAGATATAAAACAAACTGATTGTATAAACGCGAGATAAAACTGAGAAGTGGAAAAATATAAATCCTAAACATGATTAACTGAATTATCAGAACTAAAACTACAATACCCTAAGACTGTGTGTCGTAGACACACACGGAATGTAATATTACATAGGAGAATTTTAGTGTATAATGTTAGACCCAGAGTGAAGGTTGAGTGAGGGAACAGCTGATCAGACCCAGAGTGAAGGTTGAGTGAGGGAACAACTGAGCAGACCCAGAGTGAAGGTTGAGTGAAGGAACAACTGATCAGACCCAGAGTGAAGGTTGAGTGAGGGAACAACTGATCGGACCCAGAGTGAAGGTTGAGTGAGGGAACAACTGAGCAGACCCAGAGTGAAGGTTGAGTGAGGGAACAACTGAGCAGACCCAGAGTGAAGGTTGAGTGAGGGAACAACTGATCAGACCCAGAGTGAAGGTTGAGTGAGGGAATAACTGATCGGACCCAGAGTGAAGGAACAACTGAGCAGACCCAGAGTGAAAGCTGAGTGAAGGAACAACTGATCAGACCCAGCGTGAAGAATTAGTGAAGAAATAACTGATCAGACCCTGAGTGAAGAATGAGTGAAGCAACAACTCATCAGACCCAGAGTGAAGAATGAGTGAAGCAACAACTAATCAAACCCAGCGTGAAAAATGGGTGAAGGAACAAAAATTAGACCCAGAGTGAAGGATGAGTGAAGGAACAGCTGATCAGACCCAGAGTGAAGGAAAGATGCTAAGACATGAGTAGGCTCGGTGAAGGAATGTTAGAGAAGAATCAGAGTTAAGGATGAAGGAGAACAAATGAGTGTAGCAAGAGTGAAGGAAGGGTGAAGGAAAGGTCGGCGACACACGAGCATACATGCCTAGGGAAGCAGTAATGATCCTTCCATTATTGGCTTCATTGATCCACTTCATGTATCGGAAAAAGGTGAATCAGAAACACTGATTACGGAGGAAAGGAACATATGGTGTAAATATATTTTATATTACAGGAGAGTATCGGATGATCTCTTATATGTGTATCTATTATCTATCTATATTTGTATGTACAAATTAATAATATATATATATATATATATATATATATATATATATATATATATATATATATATATATATATATATATATATATATATATATAGATAGATAGATAGATACAGAGTTAAATCGGAGGCTGCCATAGTGAAGAGCTCTGTTCCACAAGGCACAGTACTCGCCCCCATCTTATTCCTTATCCTCATATCAGACATAAACAGAGATATACATCACAGCACCGTATCATCCTTTGCGGATGATACTAGGATCTGCATGAGGCTGTCATCTGCTGAGGACGCGGTTAACCTCCAAGAAGATATAAACAAAGTTTTCCAGTGGGCAACGGTAAACAATATGATGTTCAATGAGGACAAATTCCAACTACTCCGTTATGGAAAACTGGAGGAGATAATAACTAGAACAGAGTATACTACTGACTCTGGCCATACAATAGAGCGGAAAAATAATGTAAGGGACCTGGGAGTAGTAATGTCTGAGGATCTCACTTTCAAGGATCACAACAGTGCCACGATCACAAGTGCAAAGAAAATGATAGGGTGGATAATGAGAACGTTCCAAACGAGAGGTGCCAAGCCAATGATGATCCTTTTCAAATCACTTGTTCTCTCTAGGCTGGAATACTGCTGTACATTAACATCTCTATTCAAAGCAGGTGAAATTGCAGATCTAGAGAGTGTACAGAGATCCTTTACTGCACGTATAAGTTCTGTCAAGCACCTTAACTACTGGGAACGCTTGGAAGCACTTGACTTGTACTCGATGGAACGCAGGAGGGAGAGATATATCATAATCTACACTTGAAAAATCCTGGAAGGAATCGTCCCAAATCTGCACACAGAAATCACTCCCTACGAAAGTAAAAGACTGGGCAGGCGATGCAAAATACCCCCAATTAAAAGTAGGGGCGCCATTGGTACACTAATAGAAAACACAATAAGTGTCCGGGGCCCAAGACTGTTCAACAGCCTCCCATCAAGCATTCGGGGGATTACCAGTAAACCCTTGGCTGCCTTCAAGAGAGAGCTGGACAGTTACCTAAAGTCAGTGCCAGATCAGCCGGGCTGTGGCTCGTACGTTGGGCTGCGTGCAGCCAGCAGTAACAGCCTGGTTGATCAGGCCCTGATCCACCGGGAGGCCTGGTCATGGACCGGGCCGCGGGGGCGTTGATCCCCGGAATAACCTCCAGGTAACCACCCCATCTTTTCATTCTTTTTTACCAATAGGTATATTTTATTACATAATATGGTATAAAAGGTTTAAGAAATACATTGTTGATATAAAGATGGCATATACAGTACATGAGATGTGAGAGATACATGTCTAGTATATATTGTTACGTGTTTGTCACTGATTATAATGCGAAAATCTCATCCAGCTCCTCAGAGCTGGGGCGCGTGCCCAAAATTTATTTATTTATTTATATATAAATTTTATTTATAGGCAGAATAAACTGTCAAAAAAATACAAACAAGAATACATTGGTACATTATATCAAAGATGATTATGCATCTCCTGCAGCTCATCCGAAGCCGGACTCTAGCCAAGTATGCAGCAAGCATTTCCCCTCTGGATGGCCACACTGAGGCGCTGGAACATGAAACTGGCAGTCCTTGGGTCTCTGGTGGTGTCCATGAATCTGGAACCCAGTTCTTTGAGGAAGCGTTTGGCGTTTTTTCCCCATGATCCCACGGCCATTTATCCCACAGGGACAAATGATACTATTTGCTTAGGTCTCTGTACTTGCCGATCTTGTACCCCTTCCTGTGATTAGCAGCTCCTCTCAGTCGCCCGACACTGTGGTAGATGTAGGCTTCAGCCACCTTCGAGACGCATGTATAGTCCCATGCTAAGAAGAGGTGGTGCTGGGAGGCATGGAGGTGGCGCTGAGGCGTCGAGGTGGTGCTGGGGAAGTGGAGGTGGAGGCGGCGCTGGGGGGCGTGGAGACAACGCTGGGGAGCCTGGAGGTGACGCTGATGATGTGGAGTACTGGGGTATGAATGTGGTGCTGGGTGGTTTTAAACATATCATTTTATTTTCTGATTGTTTTCTAGCATATCTTCTTGCACATGAATACAACTTCCACAATTCTGCGACTCTTAACATGTGAGCTCTCACAGGTTTTTTTGGCAATACAAAAAAAAAAAGTCTGCGGACGTTATCATCCAAGATTCACCTACCTTTCTGTTTCTGGTGTGAGTTGAGGTAGAGAAAGCCTAGGTGGCTTTGATCCTGGGATCCCTCTTGGATCGCTCATCGACCGAGAAAATCTAGTTATTCTGCCACTCAAAACTATGCGCACAGGAGGTTCTCCAAAAACCTCTGAGGCTTTTAGAGGAAATAGCATTAAATTCTCAAGTCATCGGGCGCTTCAGTAACCAACAACCTGCTTCAGAATTCAAGCGTGGCCGGAGGGGAGTCGGTTGGAGGGGGGGGGGGCGTCTGGGTATGTGGATGGACGGCCCGGGGAGGGGGTATGTTTCCGGTGGGTCTTGTCAGGAGACTGGCCGAGGAGCATGACAGGGAAACTTGGCCAAGGGGTCTGGCACGGGGGTCAAAATTTCAAGTTGATATTATTAGATCTAAGGCTAAATACGAAGTAAGTGTTATTCTGAGAAATTTTTAAATTGTATTATATTCAGGTCAAAACCAAAATGCCACTTTTTTTGTTATTTATTACGGATGGAACAAAATGTAATAATTAGGGAAACATTATTAAGCCACATCACAAGCTTCTTTTCATAATAATTCTCCCCAGGTGCGTCCAGCATTAACACACTCAAGTTTGGCGCTTTTTTGTGAGTCTAAGAATTATCCAGGAGTGCCTCTCATGGTCATATACTTTCTTTGTGAAAAAGCATTAGGGAATTTCATTCTAAATATTTTTTTCAGCCGGCGGGAATAAATTTTATACATATATACTTGTATATGTGAGACGATTTCATTATTTTATCACAACACAATCTATATCCTTTCATGCGCCTTGTATACTCACCTAGTTGTACTCACATGGTTGTACTCACATAGATGTACTCACATAGTGTTACTCACATAGCTGTGGTTGATTCGTGTGGATCCTGCTTCCACTACATCACTTCCCAAACTATTCCACTTCCTGACAACTCTGTGACTGAAGAAATACTTCCTAACATCCCTGTGATTCATCTGAGTCCTCAACTTCCAACTGTGACCCATTGTTGCTGTGTCCCATCTCTGGAACATCTTGTCTCTGTCCACCTTGTCGGTTCCTCTCAGTATTTTACATGTCGTTATCATATCCTCCCCTATATTTTGTGTCCTCCAGTGTCGCCAGGTTAATTTTCCTTAGCCTCTCCTAGTAGAGCATGCCCCTTAGCTCCCGTTGCAAAACTTTGCACTTTCTCTATTTTCCTTACGTGCTTGGCTAGGTGTGGGTTCCAAACTGGCGCTGCATACTCAAATATAGGCCTAACGTACACATTGTACAGGGTCCTAAATGATTCCTTATTGAGATGTCGGAATGCTGTTCTGAGGTTTGCTAGACGCCCATATTCTGCAGCAGTTATTTGTTTGATGTGCGCCTCAGGAGATGAGCCTGGTGTTATACTCACCCTAAGATCCTTTTCCTCGAGTGAGGTTGGTAGTCTCTAGCCCCTAGACTGTACTTCCTCTGCGGTCTCCTTTCCTTTCCCCAATCTTTATGACTTTGCACTTGGTGGAGTTGAACTCCAAGAGCCAGTTGCTGGACCAGGCCTGCAGCCTGTCTAGATCTTTGTAGTTCTGCCTGGCCCTTGTCCATCTGAATTCTTCTCATCAACTTCACGTCATCTGCAAACAGGAACACTTCTGAGTCTATTCCTCCTGTCATGTCGTTCAGAAATACCAGAAACAGCACGTGTGTGTGTGTGTGTGTGTGTGTGTGTGTGTGTGTGTGTGTGTGTGTGTGTGTGTGTGTGTGCTCACCTATTTGTGGCTCCAAAGATCGATTCACAGCTCCTGGCCCCGCCTCTTCACTGATAGCTACTAGGTCTATTCTCTCCCTGCTCTATGAGCTTTATCGTATCTCTTCTTAAAACTATGTATGGATCCTGCGTTCACTCCCTCACTCTCCAGATTGTTCCACTTCCTGACAAATCTATGACTGAAGAAATACTTGCTAACATCTCTGTGATTCATCTGAGTTTCAACCTCCAGTGACCCCTTGTCGCTGTGTCTCATCTCTGGAACATCCTGTCTCTGTCCACCTTGTCAATTTCTCTCAGTATTTTAAATGTCGTTATCACGTTTCCTGTATCCCTCGTGTCCTCCAGTGTCGCCAGGTCGATTTCCCTTAACCTCTCCTCATAGGACACCCATTAGCTCCGGAATTAGTCTTGTTGCAAACCTTAGCATTTTCTCTTTCTTGACGTGTTTGACGTGCTTGACTAGGGGTGGGTTTTACACTGGTGTTGCATGCGGTGTACAGAGTTATGAATGATTCTTGATTCGTGAATGATTCCTTCTTAATCGCTATTTTTAGGTTTGTCAGGCGTTATTTGGTTGCAGTTATTTGGTTGATATGAGCCTCAGGAGATGTGCTCGGTATTATACTCACCCCAAGATCCTTTCCCTTGAGTGATGTTTGCAGTCTTTGACCACCTAGCCTGAACTCTGTGTGCGATCTTCTTTCACCTTCCCCAATATTCATGACTTTTCACTTGGTGGGGTTAAACTCCAGGAGCCAGTTGCTCGCTCCTCATCCGTCTGAACTGCCGTATTAGCTTCACTTCGTGCATGTGCATCCTGATCATATTAGCTGACAGATTCTTCCTCCTATAATGAGAAACGGTGTTCACTCGACCAAAGAGTGAGAAAATGCACGATCGAAATTTCATGGTAAGGCCCGCGCTGCCAGACGTAAGCCATCTGTTATTTGTTATCTCGTTTTTACCGGGTAATTGTACGGATCCATGTCAGGTATACGGATATATAATATAATCTAGTTAGATTTAACCAAACCTAAACGAGAATAAAAAACTATTAATATTTCTAGGAAGTTTCAAACATAGATAAATGAAGCTGCTGAACCATGTATTTCCTTTAAGAAGGAGAGAGAGAGAGAGAGAGAGAGAGAGAGAGAGAGAGAGAGAGAGAGAGAGAGAGAGAGAGAGGGGGGGATATGGGTGGCGTTTCTGTTATGTAGAAGGCCAATATGGTCAGAGTACTACACTTGACTGCACTCTGAGGACAGCGAGAAGTAAGCTTCTACACAACAAGACGGGCAGCAATTACACTCTGACTGTACCTTTCTCCAGAACATCACTTCATCTGAAATAATTTATGCACAGAATGACTCGAGTCTGGAACATATTCTTGCACCATAATGACATCAACGAAATAAAGCCAGTTGACCAAATGAAATTGTTGGCTCACAGATGGGTTCAACTTTATCATGTTACATATTTTTATGTATTGTAACAACAAAAAAACTTTCCAATAAACTGATCTAGGTAACAGCTTTTAGCTTGTAAATAAAATTAGGAACCTTAGCCTAACTTTGTAAAACCCTGTTTGAAAGAGAGAAAGAGAGAAAAAGAGAGAGAGAGAGACTGATGTCTCGAGGTGATCAGTGTCATTGTGCACATGCCTGTGAATAGGTTAACACTCTCGTGAATATATCTTTACGGTCTTACAGTCACATCGTCATTCAGCAACGAAGGGGGAATAATAGACTGGAGATTTCTGGGTAAACTTCGACGAGGCCAGCCTCGAAAGGAAAGTAACTGAGCTCTATGCGATGTTTCGCAAGGTCCGTTGATGAGCTTCCTGGGATGATGTGTGATGGAAGTTAGTGAGCACCTTGTGAAGATCCACAGGGCGAGGATTTAAGTTATCTGATGAGAGTCACACAAAGAGCCAATGAGCTCTTTGTGAAAATCCACAAGGGGCGTCACCTTGTGAAAGTCCACGAGTCAGTGAACCCCCTGGGAGCTCACTGTTAGTGAACCCCAAGGATCTCACTGTTAGTGAGCTCCTCAAGAATGAACAACTTCCACTCTTTATTCACACAAAGAAAAAAGAGACGGGCTCATTTTCATGCGGAAGAGGCTCGTAAAATTTAAAGTTTATCTCTCGGCGAAGGAATGGTGTACGCTGTCACGCTAAAAGTTAATTCAGTCAGGACAATTATCCACGAGATATATACAGTTGGAGCTGTCAGCCTGGCAGTGGTGCGAGTCTGAATCATTGCTACCTTCAACTGGCAGAGAGTGAAAGCAAGACTCCTAGCGACTTGCAGATTCTTTGTTCTTATGTGATTTTACTTCACTTCAAAAAAAGGGGGGAAATATGTCTTGACGCTGGTGAAGGGCTCTTGATAGAAGGAAACGGAACTATCTTTCTCTTTTTATGATCTAATGTAATTAGGTTCCATTCCCCAGGCGCTGGGTGATCCCCTTATAAAGTCTTAAAGGTTCTCCATGAATAAATTGTTAATGTGAATTTACTGTACTTGTACCGCGCGCGCGTGTGTGTGTGTGCATCGTTGTTATGATGGTGTAACTTCACTCTTGTGGAACACGTAAACTGGGTAAACTCATTGTATAAGACAGTTCACGGGGCTGGTTAAAATTTCCTTCGAATAAAACATGGGAGTTACCGGGTACATGAGACAAACAGATAAAAGAAGATCTTACTGTCTGTATCGAGGCAATCTGCTGAAGGAAAACGGCTGAATGACTAGTTACTGTGGATGAAATTGGATAAGTTTTTTAAGGAGAGACGGATTTAGAAAAATGGGAAGACGAGGGGGAAAAAATCAGCCGTTGGTGGTGTAAATTTCAAAGATATGACAAGACTCACTGGGATTATTGACAAAACACAGTAGATCTCATACATTATGTCATTATATTATATTATAGGTGATGAAAGATTGAATATCAGATTGGAGGGAGAGAGTATGGAGGAGGTGAACGTATTCAGATATTTGGGAGTGGACGTGTCAGCGGATGGGTCTATGAAAGATGAGGTGAATCATAGAATTGATGAGGGAAAAAGAGTGAGTGGTGCACTTAGGAGTCTGTGGAGACAAAGAACTTTGTCCTTGGAGGCAAAGAGGGGAATGTATGAGAGTATAGTTTTACCAACGCTCTTATATGGGTGTGAAGCGTGGGTGATGAATGTTGCAGCGAGGAGAAGGCTGGAGGCAGTGGAGATGTCATGTCTGAGGGCAATGTGTGGTGTGAATATAATGCAGAGAATTCGTAGTTTGGAAGTTAGGAGGAGGTGCGGGATTACCAAAACTGTTGTCCAGAGGGCTGAGGAAGGGTTGTTGAGGTGGTTCGGACATGTAGAGAGAATGGAGCGAAACAGAATGACTTCAAGAGTGTATCAGTCTGTAGTGGAAGGAAGGCGGGGTAGGGGTCGGCCTAGGAAGGGTTGGAGGGAGGGGGTAAAGGAGGTTTTGTGTGCGAGGGGCTTGGACTTCCAGCAGGCATGCGTGAGCGTGTTTGATAGGAGTGAATGGAGACAAATGGTTTTTAATACTTGACGTGCTGTTGGAGTGTGAGCAAAGTAACATTTATGAAGGGATTCAGGGAAACCGGCAGGCCGGACTTGAGTCCTGGAGATGGGAAGTACAGTGCCTGCACTCTGAAGGAGGGGTGTTAATGTTGCAGTTTAAAAACTGTAGTGTAAAGCACCCTTCTGGCAAGACAGTGATGGAGTGAATGATGGTGAAAGTTTTTCTTTTTCGGGCCACCCTGCCTTGGTGGGAATCGGCCGGTGTGATAATAAAAAAAAAAAATAAAAATTACTATAATTTTTATGTTCTTTGGGAAGCGTCAAATACGTTAGGGTCAATCAGGACTGATCCAAGAAGAGGGAAGAGAAGTCCATTTCCTTGAATCAACAATTTCTCACTGGCATCAGGGAATGATGTCAGAGAGAAAAGATACCTGATACAGATTCAGATGACAACACTGTAGGCTTGTGAGGGGTGGGATGAAATGTGGGAATGTATGAGCCGCCGCTGTCACCAGTAAAGTAGGAGCTGAGGAGACATGAGTGGGGAGCCTGACTGTCTGGACACAAGTTCATATTGAGTGAATGGATGAAGGTGGAAGATCCGAAAAGTGAACAAGGGAACAAGAGATTGATATGTAAGATAGGAGTGTCCGACGTGAGCACCTCAAAGCGGTTATGTAGAATTGAAGGTCTACTGAAGAACACTGAAAGAAGATCTGTATGATTGTTGTTAGTTACACTTCATGGCTCACCCATCAAGTGTGTGATGTAGAATTGTGCATTAATGAACCTATGACGCTGCTTTATGGTGTCTGCTCACTCCGCGTATTGCACAAGTCTTGTACATCATTCCTCACCATATGTGGGATATTAACTGGGAAATAATATGCAGTTTACCAGCTTTTGATCATCTTCTAAGTGTTTAGAAGATGGACAGTGCAATCATTTCACCAGTTTGTTCTCTTCCTTGACTCGGATACTGACCTCTGATTGATTGTAAAGATATTCTGAAAGCCTTAAATGGGCTTCTTACTCATTTTCAATTTTCAGTGAGCAAGTCTCCAGCATTATTCTTTAACATTTTTATTATGTTATCCTATTATTTCTCAGGTTACTATTTATATTTCTCCTGCTTTCTTCCATCACCAACAGTCTGATAGAGCGGAGACCGAGTTATGATTAGCGGACGGAGAATCGAGCCTCCGCCACTCCTGGTGGTTAAGTATTCCGCATCATACTGATGGTCACTAATACTTCTCGTGTTTCATCGTGTTCTGTCTGCTTGCATCCCGTCCATATGTTGTCTTTTTCTCTATTCTAAAATGTATCGTCTCATTCTCTTCAGTTAATATTATTTTCTTGACATCTACTGTTTCAACATGTCTGTCAATCATTTCATTAATTATACATAAGTTTCCAGCTACAGAACATCCATGGTCTAGTTTACTGTCTGATTATATGATCTGTAATCACATTCCTGAAAGCACTGCTGACTCCATTATAACTATGTTGACAAACATTATCTCTCGGTCCAAAGCAGGACTCAAACTTGCGATCTCGGCATCAGAGTACTCAGTACTGGTGCCGAGTTTACAGGTTCTAATCCTGTTGTGGACTGAGAGATAATGTTTGTTAATAATTTCGCCTGTTTGCGAATAGTTAAGCATAACTGTATTGAGTTTTGCTTCATTTTCTTATTTTATAAGTGTTATTCTAGTGTGCTAGGATTAAGCTCTTTGCTCCCCTTTTCCCTACTAACCCTTCCTCTGTTTCTCATGCAGACAAAAACCTGGAGGTAGTTAGGTTATAGCTAATCCTTTTCAGTAGATAACTTCGATGTGGACGACAGTGACTTCCGCTGTTTTGTTTTTCCAAAGTACTCATGTACTCATTCCTCCTCCAGCCTCCTTACTCGACGCAGATCTAATTTCTCCCTCCTCTTTTTCTTCTTAATCTCTTTACAATTAATTTGCTTCATAATATTATAGCCAGTCGATGAATATTTATGTTTCCCGGCCATTGTTTACCACTTCTTCAGCCTTGCATCAGGTACCTTGTTTGCCTTTCTTTTATGTTTTCCTTTTCGTCCCCAACAGTGAGTGCTGGTCACTCATGGATTGGGAAACAAACTGATAGATTTCTGAAGCCTGAAAGAGTTTGCATCATCAGCTTAAAAGATCGCCAAGGACTTGTGAAGTTGGAAAAATTTGGTGGAGTATAGCTAATGGACTTTTTTTTTTTTTTACCTCCAACCTTTTATAAATTTTTGATGTTCATCCTAGCGTAGAAAATAAATATAGCATTTCATTTTCCGTGAAGTTTCTGGCAATCACAGTGCACACAACGTGATGCCGTTATCACCAAGTTTGACACACAAATATTTTGTCTCCATCTGAGGTGGTTTTTCTCCCTGGTATAGACAAAAACACCCTTCAAGCTTGGGAAAATGGGTATGTACTCTGATGCTGGTATTAGACTTTTGTTCCCCTTCTTCGCATCCGGTCCCATTATCTTCCACTTCCCTTGCGGTAAATGATACTTGGGGTTTATCGTTTTACCTCGAATATAATACTAATAATAATAATAATAATAATAATAATAATAATAATAATAATAATAATACGTGAAAAACTCAATACCATCAGGTAGGTGTCGATCCTACGACTCTGTGAAATCATGCTAGTCAATCCTTTTTATGTGTTTACCTTGCGCCTGAAGACGCAAGGTACAGAACAAACTTTTACTGGGACACAGCTTCACTCTCTGTAGAGCTTATAAAATCATTGGATAATAATGTTCTACACAGCGAAATACCGTCTCATCCTACCTTAGACCATTTCTAAGCCCCAACCCTGTAAAAGGTATACCACCATCCCCCAAGATGCGACCCACAACAGTCGACTAACACCCATGTACCTACTTACTGCTAGGTGAAGGAAGCAGGTGTCAGGAAACAGGTCCAACGTTTCGTCCCACACTCAGTGTGTGTATGCGCGGAAACCTCACTGCCGCTTCATATTCCAGTTCGGGTCAAATTTATGCAGAAAAAAAGTTATGTAAAGTACAAGGACACAAGTGCAACTAATGTGACATTTTATTGTGGCAACGTTTCGCTCTCCAGGAGCTTTGTCAAGCCGTTACAAACAGTACATGGACACAGTACATTACAACTGTTTGTAACGGCTTGACAAAGCTCCTGGAGAGCGAAACGTTGCCACAATAAAATGTCACATTAGTTGCACTTGTGTCCTTTTACTTTACATATCGTCGGTAATTCTTCCAACATTATTACAGATAAAGGGTTAGTTTTTGTTTTCCATAATTCATGTATCGGAAGGCACTTTTGAAGCAATTTTGAAGGCACTTTTAAAGCATTATATAACTTCAGACACCTCTAGGGAGCACTCCTCTATTTATTAAATGGTGTGTGTAACGTAGCTGTGATAAACCAGGGAGTGGGAAGAAGAGGAAACGAGCCGACCAATAAATAATATATATGCATGAAATTACGCCAGCCCCAGTAGAGGTTTGTCAAGTTGCCGTAACTTGATAAAGCTAAACTTGAGGAAAATGTTCTTGTAAGAAACACTTGAAATGGTACATGTGTCTTCATCATCAAGCCAAGTAACGGTGTTTGTCACCCAGCCAGTGCTGTTTATCAGCCAGCCAGCCAGTGCTGTTTATTAGCCAGCCAGCCAGTGAAGTTTGTCTCCAAGTCAGAGGTCCATTAATATGGTGCTTTTTGTACTAATAATGTAGTCTTTATCTTCAAGCTAGCAGTCTGTATCGCCAAGCCAGCAGTCTGTATCACCAAGTCAGCAGTCTGTATCACCAAACCAGCAGTCTGTATCACCAAGTCAGCAGTCTGTATCGCCAAGCCAGCAGTCTGTATTACCAATCCAGCAGTCTGTATCACCAAGTCAGCAGTCTGTATCACCAAGCCAGCAGTCTGTATCGCCAACAGTCTGTATCACCAAGTCAGCGGATCATGTAACAGCGACCCTTGTCAGCAGACACTTTTCTTGTTTCATGGTGAATAAATCACCAAAATCACCACCGCTTCATTTATTTAATCTTCCGGTGATAATCTTTTGATCAATAATCTATATTCCCCCATCGTGTTATCGCACTCTTCCATTTCAATTAAATGACGTTAATCTACATTCAGTTTCATCCAGTATCTCTCGCTTCATTCTGATCAATGATTCACGAAACTGTATAAGACGATAACAAACAAATCACAGAACGGGTGGGACTCGCCCGCCATGGGTTCGAACCTCTCCCCTTCTGTGATTCATTTTCTTGAAGGTGATATGCAGTCAGTTTCAGCATTTGTTTTCCATACGACTGTTACATCATCCACATTGATTAGTAAAGCATTATCAGAGGCAGCACTGGTTCTCATGGGTCTCTACCGATGACATTTTCTCATCAGGATATTTTTCTCTTCTTATCAGTGTTCGCATTTGGCTTTAAAACGATGGACTCACAGCCTCTTGAATATTTGTCTTTGATTCCTCTTATTTTGCAGTTTCCATATTAACCTCTCATAACGAACTGTAATAAAAACACTTATAAATGCAATCTACTCATCTACTTCGCTTTTGAATTAAGACAACGTCACTTCTACCAACAAAGACATCCATCTATTTTTGCGATAAACCTTAAAACTTGTGTGTTCGATCCTTGCTTTCTAGACCACTGAGTGAAGGATCTCGTAAAGATGGAAACGAACTCCACACATTTGAGAACCAACGTTCCTTGAACATTTTTTTTGTCCGTGATCGCAAAAATATGTATGGAAACGTATGTCAGTTCAATTTGAAATCCACCTCCGGTGGAATTCGAATCGAACTGACAAATTATATTTCATCAACGAGAAAGCTGGTTGGCAGAGAAGCAGAAGTTTCATGGTGCTGCATTAGGCAGCCTCATCTCTTCCTAATGATTTCACCCTCATTTTGTAAAAGTATGAAATTTCGATGTAGAATATTTTATTAAGTATAAAAACATTCCTATTTATGTTAACATTTTTTACCTAGATGTGTTATGAAGGCTTCAGGAATAATAGATTGAGAGGGTAATCAGGCAAGCTCCTCGATGCTGGCATCGGATCAACGAATTGTGGCAGCCTTTTTTGTTATCGAGCTGCAACGTCTACAAGGGTGCTTGAGGCCGCATCCCTGCCCCACTCAGGAATGCTTCTACTGTTTACAGGGACGCTAGTATTGCAGCCAACGTGTATTCCTTCCATTCTTAGCCTCGTGTGGTGGATGTAGGTCGAGAACCCTCAGTGCCAACGCTCCTAGGCCACACCATAGTCTCCCATCTTACCCCCAATCTTGCTCTTCTTTTCTTCATGTTTCCCACTAAGATTACGCTGAGCTCACCACTTGTAGAGACAAAAGATTTACAAGCGCTTTTATGTATGATAATAAATGAAAAGAAGAATTATCCTAGCAAAAATGTTTTTTTTTTTTGGCTAATTACGTTGTTTAAATAAATGACATACATAACTATCTTTTAGAATAATATGGGTTAGAATTCTCAGCAGTCCTGTGTGTGTCTGTCTGTTTGTGTGTGTGTGTGTGTTTACCTATATGTGGTTGCAGGGGTCGATTCACAGCTCCTGGCCCTGTGTCTTCGCTATTCGCTACTAGATCACTTTCTAACCGCTCCAAGAGCCTTATCGTACCTCTTCTTAAAGCTATGCATGGATCTTGCCTCCACTACTTCAGTCTTCCGATTATTCCACCCCCTGACAACTCTAACGCTAAATAAATACTTCTTAACATCGCTTTGGCTCACCTGAGTTTTCACCCTCAAGCTGTGGCCCCTTGTTTCTGTGTCCCATCTCTGAAACATTCTCGTCCTGTCCACCTTGTCAATTCCTATCAATATTTTATACGTCGTTATCATGTCTTCCTCCCCATCCCTCCTATCCTCTAGTGTCATCAGGTGGAGCTCTCTTAACCTCTCCTCATAAGACATACTCTCCTCATAAGACATACTTTTGCACTTTCTGCAATTTCCTGGCGTGTTTGACCAGGTGTGAGTTCAATACTGGTGCTTTATACTCCAATATGTGCCTGACGTACAGTATCATGAATGACTCTTTACTTATATCGAAATGCTGTTCTCAGGTTTGCCAGGCGCCCGTATGCTATAGCGGTTATTTGATTGATGTGAGCTTCAGGGGACGTGCTCGGTATAATGCTCACCCCAAGATCCTTTTCCTTTAGTGAGGTTTGAAACCTTTGGTCCCCTAGCCTGTACTCCTTCTGCGGTCTTCTTTGTCCTTCCCCAAGCTTCGTAACTTTGCACGTGCTGGGGTTAAACGTCAAGAGCCATTTGTCGGACCAGACTTGCGGTCTGTCCTGATCCCCTTGTAATATTACCTGATCCTTCTCCTCCTCCTGCCCCTCTGATAGCTCTATCTTTTCTCAGGATCTGATATCCATTTGGAAAGATAGCATCTGTTATCATCCCGTTGAACTTTGTCTCCGTGAGTGCTATGATGTCCGAGGATACCTCAATGTTTCGTTCTTGCCATTCCTCAATCTTATTTGTTATTACATCTGCACTGATGTACCATACCTTCAGCTTTATTTCCAGTACTGTATTTTGGGAGAGGCAAGAGGTGGTGCAGAATGGTGGTGTGGAAGGCCAGGTGGGATATTATGAAAGGCTGCTATGATAGTGGTATTAGTGCTGCAGAGTGAGGGGAGTTCGTGGAGTGTGCTTTGTTTCTGGATTTTGTGCTTGGTTGGTATAAGTTGGTAGGGGTTGAGGAGGTTCTGTGAGCCTTTGTGTTTGGTGTTTTCCCTGAGGCTGAGCTTTCCTGTCTGTCGATGCCTGCCCTGTCTCCCTTTCTTTCTACTGGTGTCTACTTACTCTCACTCTTAGTTGTTCCCATTATTTATGTGTTTTGTTGCGGTCGAGGTACACTTGTTGATATTATCGTGAGTTCTTTAACAGTGCTTTCTCTTGTAGTATCCTGTTCCATATCACTTCTGTCTTGAATACTCCTTAAGTCTGAGAAAATTTGTTACCTGGGACATGTCCTTCTCTCCTGATATTGCAATGATGCCCTTAATACATTCTTCCTCAGAATGTCTTCCCTCATCATAGGTAATTTCTTCAGCCTCATAAAGCCCATGAATCTGATTTAAGAATCTTCTTCATTGTTTCCCTTATCTCCCAGACACCCCAGTAGCCTGATATTACTTCTGCAAGGGACATCTTAGCTCCTTCCCCTCCTTCAGTCCCCTCACTGTCTGCTGATGTTTTTATTTTCACCGCCTTCCTCTTTTCAGTTCTAATCTTTATAGTTTGCTTCAGCACTTAAAGTTCTTCCTTCACGCTCTGTAGCTTTGCCTCAGTAGCTACAGCTCGTAACTCCCACTTCCTCTATTAAGATAAGCTTCTCCACCACTGTTCTGCAAAGCTTGTTTAGCCTTTTTTCCCATTCTTTTTCCATTTTGCTCTTGAGTCCTTCTGTCCAGTCTTCGTTCTCAGATCAGCCATCTTCAGTTCCTTTGCCTCTATATCCTCCATTATGAGATCCCATTTCTATTTTTCCCTGTTAGTATGCTCTAGTTTCTGCAGTCTGTAAACATTGAGTAGACGTGTTAGTTACCATTTTGTAATAGGCACATGTCGATTAGATAGTAGGCCTGTTGTATATGCGCACGCGCTCGTATACGTGTGTGTGTGTGTGTGTGTGTGTGTGTGTGTGTGTGTGTGTGTGTGTGTGTGTGTGTGTATGTGTGTGTATGTGTACTCACCTAGTTGTACTCACCTAGTTGAGGTTGCAGGGGTCGAGTCCAAGCTCCTGGCCCCGCCTCTTCACTGATCGCTACTAGGTCACTCTCCCTGAACCGTGAGCTTTATCATACCTCTGCTTAAAGCTATGTATGGATCCTGCCTCCACTACATCTCTTCCCAAACTATTCCACTTCCTGACTACTCTGTGACTGAAGAAATACTTCCTAACATCCCTGTGATTCATCTGTGTCTTCAACTTCCAACAGTGTCCCCATGTTACTGTGTCCAATCTCTGGAACATCCTGTCTTTGTCCACCTTGTCAATTCCTCTCAGTATTTTGTATGTCGTTATCATGTACTCACCTATTTGTACTCACCTATTTGTGGTTGCAGGGGTCGAGTCTTAGCTCCTGGCCCCGCCTCTTCACCGGTTGCTACTGGGCCCTCTCTCTCCCCGCTCCATGAGCTTTATCAAACCTCGTCTTAAAACTGTGTATGGTTCCTGCCTCCACTACGTCATTTTCTAGGCTATTCCACTGCCTTACAACTCTATGACTGAAGAAATACTTCCTAATATCTCTCTGACTCATTTGTGTCTTCAACTTCCAATTGTGGCCTCTTGTTTCTGTGTTCCCTCCCTGGAACATCCTGTCTTTGTCCACCTTGTCTATTCCACGCAGTATTTTATATGTCGTTATCATGTCTCCCCTGACCCTCCTGTCCTCCAGTGTCGTTAGGCCGATTTCCCTTAATCTTTCTTCATAGGACATTCCCCTTAGCTCTTGAACTAACCTTGTCGTAAACCTTTGTACTTTCTCTAGTTTCTTGACGTGCTTTATCAAGTGCGGGTTCCAAACAGGTGCTGCATACTCCAGTATGGGCCTGACATACATGGTGTACAGTGTCTTGAACGATTCCTTACTAAGGTATCGGAATGCTGTTCTCAGGTTTGCCAGGCGCCCATATGCTGCAGCAGTTATCTGATTGATGTGTGCTTCCGGAGACATGCTCGGGGTTATACTCACCCCAAGATCTTTCTCCTTGAGAGAGGTTTGCAGTCTTCGGCCACCTAGCCTATGCTCCGTCTGCTGTCTTCTTTGCCCTTCCCCGATCTTCGTGACTTTGCATTTGACAGTGTGTGTGTGTGTGTGTGTGTGTGTGTGTGTGTGTGTGTGTGTGTGTGTGTGAATGTGTGTGTACTCACCTAATTGTAGTTGCAGGGGTCGAGGCTCAGCTCCTGGAGCCGCCTCTTCACTGAGTGCCACTAGGTCCTCTCTCTCCCTGCTCCATTAGCTTTATCATACCTCATTTTAAATCTATGTATTGTTCCTGCCTCCACTACCTCACTTGCTAGGCTATTCCACTTCCTGATTACTCTGTGACTGAAGAAATGCTTCCTAACATCCCTGTTGGTCTTGAACTTCCAATTCTGACCCCTTGTTTCTGTGTCCCCTCTCTGGAACATCCTGTCTTTGTCCAACTTGTCTATTCCACGCATTATTTTGTATGTTGTTATCATGTCTCCCCTAACCTTCCTCTCCTCCAGTGTCGTCAGGCCCATTTCCCTCAACCTTTCTTCATACGACATTCCCCTTAACTCTGGAACTTACCTTGTCGCAAACGTTTGCACTTTCTCTAATTTCTTGACGTGCTTAATCAAGTGTGGGTTCCAAACAGGTGCTGCATACACCAGTATGGGCTTGATGTACACGGTGTACGGTGTCTTGAACGATTCCTTACTAAGGTATCGGAACGCTGTTCTCATGTTTGCAGGCACCCATATGCTGCAGCAGTTATCTGGTTGATGTGTGCTTCCGGAGACGTGCTCGGTGTTATACTCACGCCAAGATCTTTCTCCTTGAGAGAGGTTTGCAGTCTTCGGCCACCTAGCCTATGCTCCGTCTGCTGTCTTCTTTGCCCTTCCCCGATCTTCGTGACTTTGCATTTGGCGGGCTTAAATTCGAGAAGCCAGTTACTGGACCAGGTGTCCAGCCTGTCCAGGTCTCTTTGAAATCCTGCCTGATTCTCATCTGATTTAATTCTCCTTATTAGCTTCACATCATTTGCGAACAGGGACACTTCTGAGTCTAACCCTTCCATGATGTTATTCATATATACCAAAAATAGCACTGGTTCTAAGACCGACCTATGTGAGAACCCGCTCGTCACAGGTGCCCACTGTGATACCTCATTACGTACCATGATTCGTTGTTGCCTCCCTGTCAAGTATTCTCTGATCCATTGCAGTGCCCTTCCTGTTATACGCGCCTGATCCTCTAGCTTCTGCACTAATCTCTTGTGAGGAACTGCGTCAAAGGCCTTCTTGCAGTCCAAGAAGATGCAATCAACCCACCCCTCTCTCGTGTCTTACTTCTGTTACTTTATCATAAAACTCCAGAAGATTTGTGACACAGGAGTTGCCTTCCATAAATCTGTGGTGGTTGGCGTTTATACTCTTCTTCCGTTCCAGGTGCTCCACCACTCTCCTCCTGATAATCTTCTCCATGACTTTGCATACTATACACGTCAATGACACTGGTCAATAGTTTAGTGCCTCTTTCCTATCTCCTTTTTTAAAAATGGGAACTACATTTACCGTCTTCCATACCTCAGGTACTTGCCCAGTTTCAAGGGATGTGTTGAAGATTATGGTTAGTGGCACACACAGCATTTCTGCTCCCTCTCTAATGACCCACCGGGAGAAGTTGTCCGGTCCCATTGCCTTTGAGGTATCAATGTCCCTTAGCAGGTTCTTCACCTCTTCCTCAGTTGTATGTATGTCATCCAACACTTGTTGATATATTCCTTGCTGGTGTCCCCCTCTGTTCTGTGCTCCCAGAGGCCTTCCTGTCTCCGCTGTAAATACTTCTTGTGTGTGTGTGTGTGTGTGTGTGTGTGTGTGTGTGTGTGTGTGTGTGTGTGTGTGTGTGTGTGCGCACGTGTGTGTATGTGCTTGGCACAGAATCACCTCTATCAGACGAACCATCCATCCTGTAAACCAGACAGATGCCCAAGTTTTGGTTTTTCGATGTAGCTACCTAAATAATTAGACGAAAGATTTCCTTAGGACAGGTGCTACCCTCTTCTTCTTAAGATGCTACGAAACACCAACATATTATATACTCTTGTGGATGATAGAGGCGATACTACCTATTGACCTCAGGTACGATTCAAATCCAGTCCATGGATGCCATTGGAAAAACTACATTATGTACATGCCAAATCAATATTTGTAGTCTATATTTCGCTGTTGTCAAATTTATAAACATTTATTTAGAACGAAATGCAGTCTATTAAGAATTTCTCTGCAACATCGTGTATATTTTCCCTACTTGTCCGCAAGTTTTACCCCTAAAACACACCGGATTATCTGGGTAATTCGACTAGTTGTCCGGTTGCTTGTTCTGATAATTCTTTGCCTCTGTTTTCCTCATGCTCCTCGTCTTCTTTCTTTCTCCTTCCCTCCTTCCTCCAAACAATCCATACATCTCCTTGCCTTCCTGACCAGCCCAAGACAAAGGCCACCCCCACCCTCCTTCGCTCACTCCCAGCCAGTTAGCCAGCCAGCCAGCCAGCCAGCCAGCCAGCCAGCCAGCCAGCCAGCCAGCCAGTCAGCCAGCCGGGCCGGACATAAAATTCAATTCCCAACAAGAGTATAAACTCCGGCCACTCTACAAATCACAAAGCTCCTTTCCCAGACGCCACCCCGACGACACGCCAACCAGGTGGAGGCAATGAACTAGCTGAGGTAGGAAGGGAAGCAGGTACGAAGGAGAGCAAGCTGGCAGTGAAGGAAGGAGGCAAGTATGACCTTAGGGAAGCGAAGCTGGCTGGCGGAAAAGCAGGAAGGGATGTAAGCAGGAAAGCAGACAGAGAAACACCCATACAGGGAGACAGGATGATGGACAGGAAGGCAGACAGGGAGGCAAGTAGGCCAGGCAAACGGAAAAGCACGCGTGCAGGGAAAAGCAGGCAGATAGGAAGGAAGGCAGATAGAAAAGCAAGCAGATAGAAAAAGCTGGCAGTCATGCATGCATTCAGGCAGGCAGGGAGGCAGGTAAGCAGGTAGGCAGACGCGTAGAGAGGGAGGTAGTCAGGTAGTCATGGTGACAGACAGACAAGTAGGGAGAAAATAATGAAGATATGATTATGATTTATTTTTAACAAACCGGTCATCTCTCACCGAAGTGGGGAGATCATGAGAAAAAGAAATACTTTCGCCATCACTCATTCAATCACTGTCTTGTTAGAAACATGATGACATCACAGTTCAGACTGCACTCCAAATTGCAATATTTATGTCCGTCCTTCAGAGTGCAGGCACCGTATTATTCACCTCCAGGACTCGAGTCCGCCTATACATAGATTACCTGTATTCACTTCCGCAGGTCACTGCCCCCTCGACCTGGTCCCAGACCAGGGCCTCGGGGTCTAGCTTGATTCAACAAGCTGTTGGTCCTTGCCACTCGAAGCCCACAATCTGGCTGATCACACACTGATTTAAAGACCCTGTCGAGTTCCTGCTTGAAGACAGGATTTTGTTCGTAATCTCCCTTATACCTAAAGTAAGTTGTGTTCTCTTCACCATTACTGAGTTTCTTTTCACCCGAAGTATCTTGCAGCGTCTGCGAGGTTTCTTGTGTTCCTTTGTAGTGATTTCTGCACTTTTCAGGTGCAGAATATTTAGCCTACATTTCAAGGAGTTCCGTTCGAGGGACTTTAATTAAGTGCTCCCAGTAAATTAGGTGCCTGACTGGGTTTACGTGAGATGTGAAGGTTCAGTAAAGTTCTATATAAATATATATATATATATATATATATATATATATATATATATATATATATATATATATATATATATATATATATATATATATATATATATATATATATATATGTCGTGCCGAATAGGCAGAACTTGCGATCTTGGCTTAAATAGCAACGCTCATCTTGCCATATAAGACAAGCGAAAATTTGTGTATGCAATAATTTCGCCAAAATAATTCTGAACCTAACGAAAAAAATATATTTGATTGTGTTTGTTTAGTACTAAATTATTGTAAACGTATTTAAAATATATTTAGTTGGATTAGGCTAAAATAAATTGTTCTTGTTATAATAAGGTTAGGTAAGTTTTCTAAGATTCTTTTGGTGCAAAATTAAAAAAATTTTACTTCAACATTAATGAAAAAAATATATCTTTAAACGTATAAGAGAAAATTTTAGAAAAGACTTAATTTTAAATGAGTTCTTGCTAATTGACCAGTTTTACATATCCGGCACGACATATATGTGTGTGTGTGTGCACCCATATGCTCCACCACTTATTCGGTTGATGTGCACCTCAGGGGATGTGTTCAGTATGATACTCACCCCAAGATCCTTTTCCATGAGAGAGGTTTGTAGACTTTGACCCCCTAGCGTGTACTCCATCTGTAGTCTACTTTGACTTGTACCATATTTCATGACTTTGCGCTTGGTAGGGTTAAACTCCAGAAGCCATTTGTCTGACCAGGCTTGAAGCCTGTCTAGATTCCATAGTATACTTACCTGATCTTCATCTGCATATATTCTCATTAGCTTCACATCGTCTGAGAGCAGGGACACCTTTGAATCTATCCCTTCCGTCCTATCATTCACATATACAAGAAAGAGCAATCGACTTATGCACCCTCTCTGACACCTCTTCAGGTACTAACACACGTGGTTTCCTTCCTGTCAGGTATTCCCTGATCCACTGCACCACTTTCCCTCCTATTCCTGCCATTGCTCCTCTAGCTTTTCAACTAGTCTCTTGTGTGGTACTGTGTCGAAAGCATTCTTATAGTCCAAGAAGATGCAGTCCACCCATCTCTCTCTTCCATTATACTTCTGTTACCTTGTCGTTAAACTCCAGTAAGGACGAAATGCTGATTTTCCTTTTCCTGAAGCCGTTGTCTTATATGAACCCATTCCTTTGTAGGTGCTTCACCACTCTTCTGATAATCTCCTAGACTTTTCATGTTATGCATGTCAGGGAACAAATCTGTAGTTTAATGTTGTCTGTCTGTCTCCTTTCTTAATAATTGGGACTACGTTTTATGTCTTTCACACCTTAAGTAATTGCCTCGTTTCAATATATATATATATATATATATATATATATATATATATATATATATATATATATATATATATATATATATATATATATATATATATATATATTGAAGATTGTTGTTAGTGGCACACATAGTGCATCTGCTCCCTCTCTCAGGACCCAAAAAGAAATGTTGTCTGGGCCCACCGCCTTCGGGTTATCTAGTTCACCTCGGTTGTGTGCAATGGGCCCAGTGTTTACTGGTGTACAATACCGCCTCAGTTTGCTTGAAGCCTCTCTGTTCCTACTGTGAATACCTCCGTAAATTTTACGCTGAGCTCCTCACAGGCTTCCTGGTCGCTCTCTCTGAGTTTCCCTCCTTCCTTCCTCAGCCTGATTACCTGGTACTTGACTCTTGTTATCCTCCTGATGTGGCTGTAAACAAGTTTGGGTCAGATTTGGCTTTTGGCTTTGTATGTGTGTGTTTTGTGAGAGTGAATGTGTGTGCGTGCTTTTATGTAAGTGTGTGTGTGTGTACTTACCTAACTATACTCACCTAATTGAGGTTGAAGGGACCGAGTCATAGCTCCTGCCTCCCCCTCTTCACTTATTGATAGTAGATCTACTCTTTCCCTGCTCCATGAGCTTTATCATACCTCCACTACATCACTCTCCAGACTGTACTACTTTCTGACAAATCTATGGCTGAAGAAATACTTCCTGACATGCCTGTGACTCATATGAGAATTCCACTTTCAATTGAGACCCCTTGTTGCTGTGTCCCATCTCTGGGACATCCTGTTTCTGTCCACCTTGTCAATTCCTCTCAGTATTTTGTGTATGTATGTGTGTGTGTGTGTGTGTGTGTGTGTGTGTGTGTGTGTGTGTGTGTGTGTGTGTGCGTGTGTGTGTGTATACTCACCTAGTTATACTCACCTAGTTGTGGTTGCGGGAGTCGAGTCACAGCTCCTGGCCCCGCCTCTTCACCTGGCCGCTACTCAGCCACTCTTCCCGCTCCGTGAGCTTTATTATACAACTTCTTAAAGCTATGTATGGATCCTGCCTCCACTACATCACTACCCAGGCTATTCCACTTCCTGACAACTCTATGACTGAAGACATACGTCCTAACATCCCTGTGGTTCATCTGAATCTTCAGCTTCCAACTGTGACCCCTCGTTGCTGTGTCCCATCTCTGGAACATTCTGTCTTTGTCCACCTTGTCTATACCTCTCAGTATTTTATATGTCTTTATCATATCCCCCGTAACTCTCCTGTCTTCCGGTGTCGTCATGTCGTTTTCCCTTAACCTCTCCTCGTAGGACATACCCCTTAGATCCAAGACTAGTCTTGTTGCTAACCTTTGCACTTTCTCTAGTTTCGTTACATGCTTGGCCAGGTGAGGGTTCCAAACTGGCGCTGCTTATTCCAATATGGACCTAACGTACACAGTGTATAGGGTCCTAAATGGCTCTTATTTAGATGTCGGAGTGCTAAGGTTTGCCAGGCGCCCATATGCTGCAGCAGTTATTTGGTTGATGTGCGCCTCAGGAGGTGTTTCAGGTGTGTGTGTGTGTGTGTGTGTGTGTGTGTGTGTGTGTGTGTAGTTAAGATTGTTAGATGAATACAGAAATTTTATTTTAAAAGCAGGTACGGTCAAGGCCATGGAGAAAATATACATTAGCTCTCATTGAAATTACGCCTAGAAAGTACCCACGGAATACAAAGTGCACTGAGGGAAGAGGGGAGGATACAGTGACATGAGTTGGTCAGAGGGGGGCATAAAAACCTCAAACAGGTGCAAAACAGTAAAACGGTTAGTGCACACAGAAAGTCAGCTGTAAAAAAACGTAAAAGTTACGACAACACTGAAGTTTAAGCGTAAAAACCTTACAGCGGACACAAAGTTAACCGTAAAAAAAAAGTTATGACAGATTGAAGTTAAGCTGTGTAAGGTCTAGCATGGGGAGGGGCATGGGGAGGGGCATGGGGAGGGGCATGGGGAGGGGCATGGGGAGGGGCCTGGGTAGGGGCATGGGGAGTGGCATGTGGAGGGGCAGGGGGAGGGGCATGGGGAGGGGTGTGAGACTTTGTGGTTAGATAAGCCAGAGTTGTTGTTGTGGTTAGATAAGCCAGAGTTGTTGTTGTGGTTAGATAAGACAGAGCTGTTGTTGTGGTTAGATAAGACAGAGCTGTTGTTGTGGTTAGATAAGACAGAGTTGTTGTTATGGTTAGATAAGACAGAGTTGTTGTTATGGTTAGATAAGACAGAGTTGTTGTTATGGTTAGATAAGACAGAGTTGTTTTTGTGGTTAGATAAGCCAGAGCTGTTGTTGTGGTTAGATAAGACAGAGTTGTTGTTATGGTTAGATAAGACAGAGTTGTTTTTGTGGTTAGATAAGACAGAGTCGTTGTTGTGGTTAGATATGCAAGAGTTGTTGTTGTGGTTAGATAAGACAGAGTCGTTGTTGTGGTTAGATATGCAAGAGTTGTTGTTGTGGTTAGATAAGACAGAGTTGTTGTTGTGGTTAGATAAGACAGAGTTGTTGTTGTGGTTAGATAAGACAGAGTTGTTGTTGTGGTTAGATAAGCCAGAGTTGTTGTTGTGGTTAGATAAGACATGGCTGTTGTTGTGGTTAGATAAGACAGAGTTGTTGTTGTGGTTAGATAAGACAGAGTTGTTGTTGTGGTTAGATAAGAAAGAGTTGTTGTTGTGGTTAGTTTTGCCAGAGTTGTTGTTGTGGTTAGATAAGACAGAGTTGTTGTTGTGGTTAGATAAGCAAGAATTGTTGTTGTGGTTAGATAAGAAAGAGTTGTTGTTGTGGTTAGTTTTGCCAGAGTTGTTGTTGTGGTTAGATAAGACAGAGTTGTTACTGTGGTTAAATTAGCCAGAGTTGTTGTTGTGGTTAGATAAGACAGAGTTGTTGCTGTGGTTAGATAAACCAGAGTTGTTCTTGTGATTAGATGAGCCAGAGTTGTTGCTGATTTTAGATAAGCCAGAGTTGTTCATGTGGTTAGATAAGCCAGAGTTGTTGCTGTGGTTAGATAAAACAGAGTTGTTGTTGTGGTTAGATAAGCCAGAGTTGTTATTGTAGTTAGATAAGACAGAGTTGTTGCTGTGGTTAGATAAGCCTGAGTTGTTGTTGTGGTTAGATAAGCCAGAGCTGTTGTTGTGGTTAGATAAGCAAGAGTTGTTATTGTGGTTAGATAAGGCAGACTTGTTGCTGATGTTAGATAAGCCAGAGTTGTTGCTATATTTAGATAAGGTAAAGCTGTTATTGTGGTTAGATAAGCCAGAGTTTTTGCTGCTGTTAGATAAGCCGTAGTTGTTGTGGTTAGATAAGCCAGAGTTGTTATTGTGGTTAGATAAGACGGAGTTGTTGCTGTGGTTAGATAAGCCAGAATTGTTGCTGATGTTAGATAAGCCAGAGTTGTTGCTATATTTAGATAAGGTAAAGCTGTTATTGTGGTTAGATAAGCCAGAGTTTTTGCTGCTGTTAGATAAGCCGTAGTTGTTGTGGTTAGATAAGCCAGAGTTGTTGCTGTGGTTAGATAAGCCAGAGTTGTTGATGTGGTTAGATAAGACAGAGTTGTTGCTGTGGTTAGATAAGCCTGAGTTGTTGTTGTGGTTAGATAAGCCAGAGCTGTTGTTGTGGTTAGATAAGCCAGAGTTGTTATTGTGGTTAGATAAGGCAGACTTGTTGCTGTGGTTAGATAAGCCTGAGTTGTTGTTGTGGTTAGATAAGCCAGAGCTGTTGTTGTGGTTAGATAAGCCAGAGTTGTTCTTGTGGTTAGATAAGCCCGAGTTGTTCTTGTGGTTAGATAAGACAGAGTTGTTGCTGTGGTTAGATAAGCCAGAGTTGTTGATGTGGTTAGATAAGACAGAGTTGTTGCTGTGGTTAGGTAAGACAGAGTTGTTGCTGTGGTTAGATAAGTCAGAGTTGTTATTGTGGGTGGATAAGGCAGAGTTGTTGCTGTGTTTAGATAAGACAGAGTTGTTGCTGTGGTTAGATAAGCCAGAGTTGTTGTTGTGGTTAGATAAGCCAGAGCTGTTATTGTATTTAGATAACCCAGAGTTGTTGCTGTGGTTAGATAAGCCAGAGTTGTTAGAGTGGTTATATAAGGCAGAGTTGTTATTTTGGTTAGATAAGGCAGAGTTGTTGCTGTGGTTAGATAAGCCAGAGTTGTTACAGTGGTTATATAAGCCAGAGTTGTTGCTGGTGTTAGATAAGCCAGAGTTGTTATTGTGGTTAGATAAGCGAGAGTTGTTGCTGTGGTTAGATAAGCCAGAATTGTTACAGTGGTTATATAAGCCAGAGTTGTTGCTGGTGTTAGATAAGCGAGAGCTGTTGCTGTGGTTAGATAGGCAAGAGTTGTTGCTGTGGTTAGATAAGAAAGAGTTGTTGTTGTGGTTAGATACGAAAGAGTTGTTGCTGTGGTTAGATAAGCCAGAGTTGTTATTGTGGTTAGATAAGCCAGAGATGTTGCTGCTGTTAGATAAGCCAGAGTTGTTCTTGTGGTTAGATAAGCCAGAGTTGCTACTGTGTTTAGATGAGCCATAGTTATTGCTGTGGTTAGATAAGCCAGAGTTGTTCTTGTGGTTAGATAAGACAGAGTTCTTGGTGTGGTTAGATAAGCCAGAGTTGTTCTTGTGGCTAGATAAGACAGAGTTCTTTGTGTGGTTATATAAGCCAGAGTCGTTGCTGTGGTTTGATAAGCCAAAGTTGTTGCTGTGGTTAGATAAGCCAGAGTTGTTGCTGTCGTTAGATAAGACAGAGTTGATGCTGAGATGTTATCTGGCCCCATCGCCTTTGAGGTATGTAGCTCGCTCAGCAACCGCTTCACTTCTTCCTTGGTTGTATGTATTGTGCCCAACACTTTGTGGTGTACCCCTCTTCTTCGTCTTTCTGGAGTCCCTTCTGTCTCCTCTGTGAACACTTGTTTGAATTTCATGTTGAGTTCCTCACATACTTCCCGGTCGTTTCTTGTGATCTCTCCTTCCTTCCTCAGCCTGATTACCTGGTCGTTGACTGTTGTTTTCCTCCTGATGTGGCTGTACACCAGCTTCGGGTCAGATTTGGCTTTCGCTGCAGTGTCCTTTTCATATTGTCGTTGGGCCTCTCTTCTTACCTGTGTACATTCATTTCTGGCTTTACGACTGCTCTTCTTATTCTCCTGGGTCCTTTGCCTTCTATACTTCTTCCATTCCCTAGCACACTTGGTTTTGGCCTCTGCACCTTTGGGTGAACCATGGGCTCATCCTGGCTTTTTCATTATTCCTGTTACCCTTGGGTACAA